>NW_023276806.1:65283948-65583948 GCF_003668045.3 Cricetulus griseus
GCAAGTAAGACGCTTCTCCCCTGCAGCATGCTGTGCTCCTGCAGACTGCAGCCCTGCTGGGGGTCCTTCTCCTGGGTTATGGCTACTTTTGGCTTCTGGTGCCAGACCTTGAGGCCCGGCTTCAGCAGCTAGGCCTCTTCTGCAGTGTCTTTACCATCAGCATGTACCTCTCACCACTGGCTGACTTGGTGAGTGGGGGTGGCCACAAGGTAGGGGAGATCAGAAGGGCTAGGCTGCCTTAGCCAGAGACTGGCTAATACTCCAGAGGAAAAGAAGACCCCAGCTCCTGGAAGAAGGCCAGGCAGGAGTGGTGGGTAAGGGAGATGCAGGAGAGAGCTGGGTCAAAGATCAGAGGGATTTGGGTCTTTTTTTTTTTTTTTTTTTTTTCCACAAGGAAATTCTTAGGCTAGGGCTCAGGAATGGTACTATAAGCCTGAACCAGGAGTACTTTTGCCACAGGCCAAGATCATTCAGACTAAGTCTACCCAGCGTCTCTCCTTCTCACTCACCATCGCCACCTTCCTTTCTTCTACCTCCTGGTCCATCTACGGGTTTCGACTCAGAGACCCATATATCACGGTAAGATCCTGGATGGGAAGAGGAGTCTACAAAGCAGAAACTAGTTCCTGTCTTACAGCAGCCTTTTGATTGCAGGTGCCCAACCTTCCAGGGATCATTACCAGCCTGATCCGACTTGGGCTTTTCTGCAAGTATCCCCCAGAACATGACAGAAAATACCGCCTTCTGCAAACCTGACCACAGCCACCTTAGGGCCAATATGATACCAAAGAGCTCCTGTTTCTGCTGGTCCTCCTGACCACTTCCATGGGTGCAATAGGTTGTGAGAAAAAGGCTGATTTTGAAAATAGAGGGATCAAAGAAGGACTTTTACGTAGATCAGATGGGACCTATGGGATGAAATCGAATTTTTGAAGAGAGATTATCTTTTCTCATTTTGGAGGCTGAGGTGGTATCTTTAGAATGTGCCTTAAAATAAAGTGTTCTCCACCCCTGCCTGTAGGGTTTGTGCTTTCTTCATGATTCTCAACCTTCCTGGTGGGCCTAGTGACTGGGCTCCTAAGACTGGCTCAGAAAAGGTATCTGAAAGAACTAGAAGGCACAAAGACCCAGAAGGCCTTCTAAAAAGAAAAAAAACTTGAAAGTTATAAAAAAAAAAAATGGAAGTTAGGTATACATACTTCCTAGCCCTGTGTGGGAAGCCTGGAATCCCAGCATTTAAAAGGTTGAGGCAGAGCTTGGTGATGGCGCACGCCTTTAATCCCAGCACTCAGGAGGCAGAGGCAGGCAGATCTCTGACTTGAGGCTAGCCTGGTCTACAGAGGAGTTCCAGGACAGTCAGGGTTGCACAGAGACACTCTGTCTTGAACAAAACAAACTCAAAGGTTGGGGCAGGAGGACAAGGTTGGGGGCAGCCTGGGCAACACTGCAAGTTGTAAGCCAAGTTGGACTACTTAGTAAAACCACCGAAACAAATAAAACAAATTTGGGGAAGTAGCTCAGTTGAGGGCTTCCATATTTGAAGCCCAGTAGGTAATCAATTCCCCAGCACCACATAAGCTAGTCATGGTGGTTTTGGCCTGTAATTAGAGGAGATGAGAGACAGACAATCAAAATCATCCAAGGCCATATGTCTGGGTTCGAGACCAGTCTGGGATACATGAGATCCTATTAAAAAAAAATCTGAGAAGGGGACAGAATGCCACCAAAAGGCAAAGGCAAAGCCTGGGAAGTTGGCTCTCCTGCCTTGCACTTTTTGACTTCTGGTATACAGAACCCCCAATACCCGTCGTCCACACTCAAAACTAAACCAGGTTAGAAAATAAACTTCACTTTAATAGGGAATGAGGAAGGATGTCCGGGCAGGAATGGGTGACGGTGTCAGAAGCGAAGCCCCCTGCGGGCTAAATCTGCTCGCGCCTCCAGGATCTGGCTCTGCAGCTCTCGGGCGGCGTCTTCGCAGTCGTGAAATGTGGCCACTCGATAGCCCACAGTGCCGAGGGCATAGCAGCCAGCGGACACCAGCAGGTAGGCAGGCAGAGGCCATAGGACCTCCTGGCAGGGGAAAGGCAGTTCCAGGCCCAGAGCTCCCATGGTCAGGGCAGCCCAGGCAGAGCCTAAGAGCGCCAGTCCCCAAAGCCACTGGGTTAACTTCGTCATGGTCCCTGCAAGGAGAGAAATCAAGGCTAGCGATCCTTTCTACCATTACCCGCTTTGCATCTGGCCAGTCACTTCCACCCTTTCACCTTTCCACTAAGCCCGCCACCTAAGAGTACCTCTGAGCGTCGCGCTGACAAGGTCCGCATCAGCGTCCGGAAATCCTCTTCTACTCCCTCCCTTCCTCCGCACTGCCTTCTGGGAACTGTAGTTCTCATGACAACACCTGGGGAACTTCCGGCCGCGCTCAGGTCCGGGAAAGTTACAGACCGCTTTTCGAAAATCGCAGGCTAAGTCCAGAGGAGATTTTGCTCTAGACTGGCTGGAATTTGTGGAAAGTCTGAGGATACGCCAAAAAGTTGCAGTAAGATGGGAGTGTAATATCGTCGCCTTAAACTCAGCTCTCCAGCGCACAAACCCCACTCATTCAATTATTCAAGCCCTCTTCCCAACACTGAAGATGAACGCGCCTCCTCACACCTGCTAGGCAATACTCTACCACTGAGCCCTTTTTATTTTGAAACAGAATTTTACTAAATACTCAGAATGATCTTGAACTCCAATTTGAGGCTCCGTCTGAAATAAACAGGCTGGTCATGGTCAGAATGGAACATACCTATGATTCCAGGGCAACTCAACAAAAGAAGATCATTGCAAGATAAGATAAAGGGTTGGCTTCAGAATTCCAATTTAAATAAAACATGAGGGTTTTTCGTTTGGTTTTTGCTTTGTTTGGCTTTAAAGTTTTTATTTATGTGTCTCTGTGTGAGCATATGCTATGTACATCATTCAGGTACTTGCAGAGGCCAGAAGAGGTTATCAGATGCCCTGAGCAGCAGCTACTGGCAGTTGTGAGCTGTGTGCCATTGGTGCTAGGAACCAAACTCTGATCCTTTGGAAGAGCAGCAAGTACACTTTACTGAGCCATCTTTGCAGCCTGGGTTTGGTTTTGTGTTGTTTTGCTCTGGTTTGAGGCAGAATCTCATGTACTCCAGGCTGTCGGGGAGCATGACACATTCTGAGAAGGACCCTGAACTCTTGATACTCCAGCTTCTGCTTTCCAAGTGCACGGATCACAGGCATGTGTCATCAAACCCAGCCTGAAGCAATTCTGTTGGGCTCAAGGTAAGCAGAAGAGTAACTAAAGGAATCAAGAAGTCCTGACTAAACCAGGAAAGATGGTCTATACCTAAAGTACTAGGACTCAGGAGGCAGGAGGATTACTCCAAGTTCAAGGCCAATGTGAGCTGCATAAGGAAGATCCTAATTTAAAATTTTAAAAAATCTGGTCTGAGTGGATTCTACTTAGAAACAACAAAGTGAAGATAAAAGTAGAATGTAATGTTAAATGATCCACTGTCCAGAGCTTTGGGTCTGGATTTGGAAATCTAGACTACTTTGGTATGTCAAAAAGTAATCTATAGGGCTGTAGAGATAGCTCAGCAGTAAAGAGCACTGGCTGCTCTTCCCGAGGACCCCCTGGGCTCTATTCAGAGTCCCCACATGATGCCCTCAACAGTCTTTAACTCCAGTTCCAGGGATCTGGTGCCCTCTTAGAACACAGGCATACATGAGGCAAAACACCCATACATATAAAATAGAAACTGTTAAGGAATATTCCTTTACACTGTGTGAGGATGTGTCACTATGATTGGTTTAAAAAAATAAATGGCCAATAGCTAGACAGAAGATATGGCAGGGACTTCTGGACAGAGAGAGCTCTGGGAAGAAGAAAGTGGCTGGGTCTCTTGCTCTCTTTCTGCTCTTTCCATCTCCTCTCTCTCCCCGCTCTCCTCTCTTTCTGCTCCTGTCCCCTTCCTTCTCTTCTGTCCTCTCTGTGTCTCTGCACCTCTTTTATCTTTCCTTCCCCTCCTTGCCCTTTCTAATAAAACTTCTCACTCAGAAGAAGAAGAAGAAGAAGAAGAAGAAGAAGAAGAAGAAGAAGAAGAAGAAGGCTCTGCTCTTCTCTTCACCCACCTACGCACGCACGTGCGCTCTCTCTCTCTATGGTGACTGGCCATGGCGGTCAGCCATTAACCCTGTTTCTCTTCTTTCCTACTCTCTCTACTCTGCCGGGCCTATAATAAACTGGAGAAGAAGAAGAAGAAGAAGAAGAAGAAGAAGAAGAAGAAGAAGAAGAAGAAGAAGAAGAAGAAGAAGAAGAAGAAGAAGAAGGGTGGGTCATCAGCTGAACACTTAGAGAGAGCAAGACATGCAGGAAGTGAGGAACTGCCAACATGTGAATGAATAGGAATGGGTTAATTTAAATTATAAGAGCTAGTGGGACAAGCCTATGCTTAGTTCTCATAATTAATAATAAGTCTCCATGTCATTTTTTTTTGTGAGCTGGCAACCCAAAGGAAAACCTGTCTACATATGGTGCCCAATGAGGGACTGGAATATCCAAACATAGGGCCTCAGATAGCTAAGAAAAGTTCTGGACAAAGAGCCAGATGTAGTTTCCTAACCCTACAGTTTCTCAGGTTAGCCAGTGCCTAGTGGTATATAGAGGCACAGTTACCGTTGCTACCCATGGGTTTGAGCCAGCTGCCAGTGCCATGCGCTAAGCTGAGCTTTGAAGACATCTGACAGAGCAGTTTAAGATTTGTCTCACACAATCAGAGAATGCTACAAATGCTCTGTAAAGACAGACCCAGACAGAAAAAAACCTCTAAACAGGTTACAGTGGGCTTAAAACATGTTCATAGGCTTAAAACTAAAGAAAATTGATATAGTCAGTCATATAAAAAATAGTGTATAAATAACAAGATAAAATCTTTTTTTTAAAGATTTATTTATTATGAATAGTGTTCTGCTTGCATGTATCCCCGCAGGCCAGAAGGGGACACCAGATCTCATTACAGATGGTTGTGAGCCATCATGTGGTTGCTGGGAATTGAACTCAGGATCTCTGGAAGAGCAGGAAGTGCTCCTAATCTCTGAGACATCTCTCCAGTCCCCAAGATAAAGTCTTTAAAAATAAATAATATCGGGGCATGGTGGTGCACACCTTTAATCCCAGGACTCGGAGGTAGAGGCAGGTGAATCTCTGTGAGTTCAAGCCCAGTCTGGTCTACAGAGTGAGTTCCAGGACAGCCAGCACTACACAAAGAAACCCTGTCTTGAAAAACAAAACAAAACAAAAAAAGATATTGTACTTTTACAGCTCATTTAAAAATGTAATGTAGTTTTAGTCCTTGAAAGGTATTTAGGGGGCTGGAGAGATGGCTCAGAGGCTAAGAGCACTGACTGCTCTTCCAGAGGTCCTGAGTTCAATTCAGCAACCACATGGTGGCTCACAACCATCCGTTATGAGATCTGGTGCCCTCTTCTGATGTGCAGATATGCATGGAAGCAGAATGTGTATACATAATAAATAAAATCTTTTAAAAAAAAGAAAGGTATTTAGGATAATAAAGAAACACAGATTAATAGTTAATCATCTATAACAATCAAACTTATAGTCATGTTAGGTATATTTTCAAAGTCATACAAAGATATATTTTAGATAGGTGATCTCCAAACATTTCAAAGACCTACAGAATGTGGCATTTAAAATGTTTCAATAACATAAGGCTTTTATGATAATGAGATATGTCTGCAACACCAATTTACTTTTTTAAAAAAAGGATGATGGGCATTGAAGAACCTCCATATGGAGTCAGCCACTAAGCAAAGAAACTACCCTTGCCTCAACTCCTGACAGCATGCTGTCCAAACTGGACAAGCAGGACACAAAAGAACATGTCTGCCAAACTTTGCCAAGACAAGCTAGGATCGTCCTTCAAAATTCCTGCTTCACAGAAAAGTTTGTCAGATATTGGAGACCTATAGGCTAAAGATAGATGTCCCAACATCGCAGAAGAACCTTGGGTGATTGTCCAGCCGGCCAGCTGTTTCTGTCATTTCTATAGTTTTGGAAGTTGTTTGCTCTGCACTTCCAGCTTATTCAAGTAATATTTTACCCTTACTGGGTCTCTGATAGAGACTGAGAACTAGATAGTTATAGTTTTATGGTTTTCCTTGTTACCAAATTCAGAAAAGAAATTTACATAAGAAATGTAAAGTTTACAAGGTTGAGAAACATGAACGCTTAAATTGTTTACCTAAGAAAATATTTTAAGGTCTAAAAAGATAGTTTTAAGATGGTAATACAAGTTATTATAGAAAATGATTTAAGTATAAAACTTTGGACTCATCAAGAGAGAATAGATAATGAAATATTTTCTCTAAACATGCCAAATACAAATGGCCTGGATATTGTATATGTAATTCTTACCTGATAATTGTTCCTATTGTACTGTAGTTTTACTGTGTTAGAGTAAAAATCTTTTTTTTTCCCAAAAGGGGGAAATTCCTTTATACTGTGTGAAGATGTGTCACTGTAATGGGTTTAATAAAAAGCTAAACAGCCATGGAGCCCCTTCTATATGGAGAGATACCTTGCCCAGCCTAGACACTGGGTGTGGGGGTAGAGAGATGCCTTGGTCCTGCCTTAACTAGATGATGGGACAGACTTGGTAGACTTCCTATGGGAGGCCTTACCCTCTCTGTGGAGCAGATGGTGGGGGGATTGGGAGGGGTGAGAGGAAAGGAAGGAGGGGGAACTGGGATTGGAATGTAAAAAAATACATTAATTTAAAAAGGAAAAAAAAAAAAGCTAAGCTGCCAATAGCTAGGCAGGAGGTATAGGTGGGACTTCTGGGCAGAGAGAGCTCTTCGGGAAGAGAGGCAAAGTCACCAGCCAGATGCACAGGAAGAAAGACATGCAGGAGGAGAGGTGAAAGCCACAAGCCATGCGGCAGATGTCCATGAATAGAAATGTGTTAATTTAAGTTATGAGCTATCGGGACAAGCCTGAGCTATAGGCTGTGCTTTCTCAACTAATAAGTCTCTATGTTATTATTTGTGAGCTGGTGGCCCAAAGAAAAATATATCTACAAGAAACAAAGCCCGCCCCCCAAAAAAGTACCTTATTTTCTCAAAGCCTTCACTGTTTATCAGCAATTGTTATTAAAAAAAAATAATCTACATTACTCGACTACCAGGCAAGAGTAGGATGTGCCATTTTTTCCACCAACTGATTTCAAATAGCAAAGTTGTAGTTTGTGTCTAACATTTTAGAAAAGGGAGCTTCTTAGCCCTGTGTCCTTGATGTTGATTAACAAAGCATATTTTACAGAGTAATAGGCCTGGCACAAACTCCTGATTCGTCCTCAAAAGTTTTTGTTTCTGTCTTTTGAGACTGGGTTTCTCTGTGTAGCCTTGACTGTCCTAGACAAGGCTAGCCTCGAAATCTAGAATTCTACCTGCCTCTGCCTACGAAGTGTGCTACCACCACCTGGCCTCAAAACTTTTATTTTTGGGTGGGCTAGGTGGGGTTTGAGGTATGGTCTTACTGTGTGGCTCTGAATGTCCTAGAATTCCCTCTGTGAACTGGGCTGACCTCGCACTCACAGAGATCCACCTGTCTCTGCCTCCCGATTGCTGGGATTAAAGGGTGGCATGCCGCTGCCACCACCTGGCTAATTTTTTAAGTTTTGAGAGTATAATTATATTACTCCCCCTTCCATTTCCTTCCTACAACCCCTCCCTTGCTCTCTTTCAGCTACATGGCCTCTTTAATTCTTTTACATTTATATTCTATGTGTATCAATGTTATGCCTGCATGTACTTATACACCGTGTGTGTGTGTGTGTGTGTGTGTGTGTGTGTGTGTGTGTGTGTGTGTGTGATGGCTATGAGCAAAACATGTGGGTGACAGTAACAGAACCCTGGTCCTCTACAAGAACAGTACATGATCTTAACCTCTAAGCTATCGCTCTAGCCCCAGCCTCTTTTTCTTTTTCTTTTTTTTTTTTTTTTTTTTTGGTTTTTCGAGATAGGCACTTGCTTTGGAGGCCAACCTGGCCTCGAACTCACAGAGATCCACCTGCCTCTGCCTCCGGAGTGCTGGGATTAAAGGTGTACACCACCAACGCCCGACCCAGCCTCTTTTTCTTTAAATGTATGTGTGTGTACATTCCTAAATATACAAATACAACCTGTTCAGTCAGTATTATGTCACTTGTATATATTTTGGGGCCTGGCCATTTGGTGTGATCTTCTGGGGAAGACTATTTCTCCTGCTCTAAGATTCCTTAGTTGCCTGTAATTCTTTGTCTAGGGTTGAGGCCTGCTAACATGGAAACAGGAAAGCTCATGAGTTCTCCAGACTGCCGGGATTAAAGGTGTGCACCACCATCGGTACCTCCCCACCCCCGGCAGTGATGACCTCCCAATTGGGGCATGTCTCTCACAGAGTCTCTCCCTTATCCTTCTCCAGAAGGAAAGAGGGAATAGAAGAAGCAGTACGGTGTACAGCCCCATTCCTATGTCATGGATGTGAAATGCCCAGGGTTCTTCTAACCCCATGGTCTTTGTCCACACACACCTAAATGCTAGCTTGCACGTCGGCTGCTCATGGTCCTCTGTCAGCCTTTAGGAGGGAAAGCGATGCTGACAGAAGGGACCTGAGGTCTACTCAGGAAGGAAGCAGACACAGGCCTGGTTAGACCCCTGCTAGGTCAGAACTAGAGAAATAAGCTTGGTGGTCTGCATTTTTTCAACCTCCCAGTTTTAGCTCTTCAGAAATAAAACAACTCAACAATGATCATTCACTCAGAGGCTTGTGTGTGTCTTGGCCTGTGTGGCACTACACACTTTGATGTTCACAACATTATACAATTAAGTTTTTAAATAAAATTAAGTCTATTTTTATTTGTTTGTATATGTGTGTGTGTCACCTGTGTTCTGGTACCTGCAGAGTCCAGAAGAGTGTGTCGGCTCCCTTGGAGCTGGAATGCCAGGCAGTTGTGAGCTCCTTGACATGGGTTCTGGGAACCAAACTCAGGTCCTCTGCAAGTGCAGCAGCTGCCCTAACCACTCCAGACCCTTCAGCAGGTACTTTTTAGTTAATATTTTTATAGAATTCATAGAATGTATTCTAATCCACTCATTCCTCCCTCATGCAGTGAGCATTTTTATATCTCCATAAATGAATAAAGAAACTGAGACCCAGAGAATATAAAAAGGGAGGTAGTTTGCCCAAGGTCATGAACTAGTAATGCTATGCATTCTGGGAGATCTCCCTGTTCTGTTTTGCTGGCACAGGGATGGGCAGATAGGGCTCATTGGAGCAGGAGACATTCACCAGTGGATTGCTAGGTGCCAAGTGCCATGGAGAGCGCTGAGCCTGCATTAGCTGATCCAGTCATCACAACAGCCACACAAATCACATGCTATTATTGCCTCTGTTAAGCACACGGGGGAAAAACGAAACAGACACAGGCAATTTGACTCCAGAGGTCACCACTAAAATACAGCACCTCCTTCACCAAATCAATAAAAGAGAACAAGAAGGGGAAAAATTATAAACTGGGTGTGGTGGTACATGCCAGTAATTCCAGCACTAGGAAGGAGGAAGTAGGAAAGTCAGAAGTTCAAGGTCATCCTCAGATATACAAGGAGGTTTCAGCTGGCTTAAGACACATGAAACCCTGCCAGAGAAAGTGGGAGGAGGAAGTGCTGGAGAAATCGCTCAGTGGTTAGTAGCACTTAGGCTCTTGTGGAGGGCCAGGGTTCAGTTTCCAGCACCCACATGTGTTATGATGGTTTTTTCCGCCAGCTGGGTCCCACATACTCGTCAGCCCCAAATGAACACACGGACACTATATTAATTATGATACTGTTGGCCAGTGGCTTGGGCTCCTTATTGGATAGCTCTGTCTTAATTATTAACCCATAATTACTAATCTATATATTTCTACATGGTCTTATCTTACCGGAGACCACCTGACTCAAGTCCTCTCTTCCTGGGCTCACATGACGTTTTGCCTCCACTTCCCAGAATTCTCCTCATCTCCTAGCCCTGCTTATCTTCCTGCCTGGCCAATCAGTGTTTTATTCCTCAACCAATAAGAGAAACATATACAGAATAACATCTCCTATCACTCACGGTGACTAACAACTATCTGTAACTCCATTTTCAGATCTAATGTTCTCTTCTGGTTTCTGAAGACACACTTAGAGGTAGGTGAAGCTCAGACACATACAAGCAAAACACTCATAACCATATAAAAATAAATCTTCAAAAAGGGGCAAGAGGGCTGGAGAGGGTTAAAGAGCACTGGCTGCTCTTCCAAAGGTCTGGGTTAAATTCCCAGCATCTACATTGTTAGGAATAACACTGGCGGATTCCATGGCAGGCAAGGGTGACCAAGGGGCAGGGGGACAAACATGCCAGGCAGACAGAGCTTTGTAGGGCCCCTACGTCCCCTGACCACGCCCTCGAAAGCTTGTGAGGGCGTGGTCAGTCACACCTGTAGCCAGCCCCTAAGTAGGCGTGGCTACAGCTTCCCCTACAGAGCTTAGTGAAAAGTTTTATTAGAAAGGGCAAGGGGAGAAAGGAATGAGATAAAGAGACACAGAGAGGACAGGAGAGAAGAGGGAGACAGGGAAAATCCTGTCTGCCCCAGGGGAACGGCAGGAAAGAGACGGGGAAATAGGGTGTAAGTGGATAGAGGTCTGTCTTTTAAAGGGGTCCTTTGCACCTGCGTGCAGACTAGTACTCATGGAACCCTGGGTGCTGCCTGAGTGCATTCTGCCAGGTGACAGGGGCAGGCCAGCCTAAATGCCTGAATCCTTACACACATGGCAGTTCACAACTGTCTATAACTCCAGTCCCAGGAGATCGTTCACCCTCAGACAGACATACATGCAGGCAAAACACTAATGCATATTAAATAAATAACTAAATCTTTAAAATAAAAGCAACACTTGGAAGTAATTGAATGAACAGTGAAAGGTTCAGGCATTATGCTGGCCCCCCACGTCAGCAGGAAGCAGTCTTGAGAATTCGACGCCCTTATTCCTTAACCTGCCATGTCTAAACACCCCACCTTTTTTTAATAATAAGTAGAGGTGGGAAAGAAAGGTTCAGGCATTATGCTGGCCTGCCCCTGTTACCTGGTGGAACAGGCAGTACCCTGGTCAGCCCAAGGTTCCATGGGAACTAAGTCTGCACGCAGGTGCAGAAGACCACTTTAAAAAGACAACACCCTGCCCATTTACGCTCTCTGTTCCCTCTCTCTGTTCCCCTCTCTCTGTTCCCTCTCTCTGTTTCCTCTCAGCTTCCTCTCTACTCTCTCTCTCACCTATGCGCTCTCTCTATGGCGACCCGCCATGGCGGTCAGCCATTTACCCCTGTTCCTCTTCTTAGTCTCCTTACTCTGCCGGGCCTTATAATAAACTTATAGTCTTATGTCTCATGTCTCAGCATTTCTCTTTTCTATTCTTTTTAAATAAAAGAATAACAAACAGCATCCCATTTTATCACATTAGAGGTGGAATCTGGTTAAGAAGGCTTGTTGGGGAAGCTGCCACAGGGAGTACTAGTGTGACAGGCCCTGGTTCACTCCTTAGCACCAAAAACATAACAGATACATCTGAAACTAGTGTACTATTTAAAAAAGAAAGGTAAATTAGATTTCAATCTCATATCTTTTTTTAAAAGAGAAAATTAACATTTAGAGTCTCCCTTTGGAGGAGGGGCTACTCAGAAGTAACAGGACTGGTTGGTTCCCATGCAGGCAACAAGTCAGGTACAAACAGCCAGGCCATCTGGGCTGGGATTTTTTTCACATAACAATAACAATAAAATTTCTTTCTCTTCTTTTTGTTTTATGTATTTTTCTGGATTTCTTCTTCTTTTTTTGTTAGAAAAAAAAGGGAGGAGGAAGGGAAGAAAAAAATAAAATCAGAGAAAAATGCCAAAAAAAAAAAAAGCAAAAGAAAACCTAAAACCCATTTTCCATGATATCTAAAAACAGAACCAGAGTTCTTATCAAGACAGTATGAATTCTGGATGAATCATTTTTTCCAATTTTCAATATCAATAAAGATTTTTGCAAAAGCCACTACCATCAAAACACTCATCTTGCCGATCAAATAACTCCTCCCCCTTTGCCTTCAAGTGCCACTTTTCATAAGAGGGTAAAAGCATGTGCTGTCCTGGCAAACAGTAAGTGCGATCAAGAGCTCTTCCAATACTGTGGGAGTGAGGCGTTCAGCACAGCTGAAGGCCTGAGATTTGCTTCTTTCAACGTAAAACACTACTGGTAAAAATTCTTCTTTCCTTTTCCCTTTCTTAAAAGTAAATGTCCATCTCCCCCCCCCCCTTTTTTTTTTGCTCTAGACACCTGACCATTTGTTCTGCTCAGGCAGAAGTACCACTGCTGGGACATGCTTGAGGCCAGTGCCTAAACTGAATCCCAGTGTCAAACTTGGTCAGGCCCAAGAGAACACGGTGATGCAGCAACAGGGTTTTCACTAAGCTGAGTAGCCCTGCCCCGGCCCCCCATTCCCCTAAGTTATTTAGTGCTGTTTTAAAGTCTGGGTCATGGTGCAGTCTTTCTCCTGACACAGATTGCGCAGTCTACCTGGTGGTCAATGGCAGCACCGGTGGCTGCTGCTTCCAGAAGATAAATGGACTCTCAGAACTGGCAGGATCTTAGGACTGCTTCAGGTGTTTGCATGGGTTTCCCTTCAGGAAAGGGAACTGTGCTGAAACCAGAGAGCGGTATGCTTCAGCCACTAAGTGGGGATGTGACACCACCATTGGCTTCCACCCAGAGGTCTCCAAGACTCCAAAGCATGGTAGTTGATGAAATTCACTATCTGAGTTTTTGGTTGATCTGCGCTGTGGAGGTCAGCCAGGATGAGAATTTCTGCAGCCTTCTCCACGGACAGGTCCCTGCAGAGGGCATCCTCGCACGTGACCTTCAAATGCTCCAGGGTGTATCTGTAAACCAAGCTGGCCTCAAATTTAGAGATCCACCTGAGTGCTAGGATTAAAATCAACCTCATATCTTATACCAAACACCCAGTACAAGGCCTGGAAAGATAGCTCAGCAGGTACAAGCTCTTGCTGCTCTTCCAGAGGACCTAAATTCAGTTCCGTTCCCAAGTCTAGAAGTTTCATAACCTATTATAGCTTCAGTTCCAGGGGATTTCATATGTTCCTCTGTGACCGGAGGTGGTGGCACAGGCCTTTAATCCCAGCCCTTGGGAGGCAGAAGCAGGTGAATCTATGTGAGTTTGAATCCAACCTGATCTACAAAGCTACACAGAAAAACCCTGTCTCCAACAACAAAAGGCTATATCTTCCTCTAACCTTAGAAAGCACCTGTATATTATACGTGGTATAGACATAAACACAAATACAAATAAAACCTTAAAAAAAATCTAGTAGGCTGGCTGGGCGGTGGTGGTGCATGCCTTTAATCCCAGCACTCGGGAAGCAGAGGCAGGTGGATCTCTGTGAGTTCGAGACCAGCCTGGTCTACAAGAGCTAGTTCCAGGACAGCCTCCAAGCCACAGAAAAACCCTGTCTTGAAAAACAAAAAACAAACAAACAAAAAAATCTAGTAGGCTGGCTGGGCTGTGGTGGCACATACCTTTAATCCCAGCACTTGGGAGGCAGACGCAGGTGGATCTCTATGAGTTTGAGGCTAGCCTGATCTACATATCGAGTTCCAGGGCAGCCCTGACTTTACACAGAGAAACACTGTCTCAAAAACAAACAAACAAACAAACAAAAAACCCCAAACAACAACAACAAAAAACCCTACATTTTTAAGTCAATATAAGAACCAGATATGGTGACTCAGGCTTGTGTTCTCAGCATTTGGGAAGCTGAATGGAGAGGACTGGCGTGAAGTCAAGGCCAGTCTGTACTGCAGACTATGTTTGAGGCAAGCTTGGAGGCCTTGTCTGAAAAAAATTAAAATAGCTTTTTTATATAAGTGGCATCCAAGCCGGACAGTGGTGGCACACTCCTTTAATCCCAGCACTCGGGTGTCAGAGGCAGGAGGATCTCTGTGAATTCCAGGGAGTGTGGCCTACAGAGTTCCAGGACAGGCTCCAAAGCTACACAGAAAAACACTTCTAGACAAACAAACAAACGAAAGTTCTGTGGGGGCTGGAGAGATGGCTCAGTGGTTAAGAGCACTGGCTGCTCTCCCAGAGGATTTAGATTTAATTCCCAACATTCACATGGCAACTGACAACCATCAGTAACTCCAGTTCCAGAGGATTCAACCCCTCTGGCCTCCAAGGGCTCCAGGCATGCCCATAGTACACAGACATACATGCAGACAAAACACCCATCCACATAAAATGATACCTGCTAAGGAGTCAGCATGAACTCACACTACTCCTCCCCATGTATCATCCAAACTGTCTGGTGGAAGCTACTTCTGCACACGGCTAAGCACATGGATGTTGGCTCTCTCCACATTTCTAGCTTAGGTCTTAGAAGAAACCAAATCCTAAACCAGGCGGCTCCTCACTCTAGCCACTGAGGAGGGAGAAATGTGCACTATTATCCAGAACAGCGAGAGGAAGGCTTGATGCCTCGGAGGAAGACTTCCTGGAGGCCCAGGAACCCGATCCGACTGTAGAAAGATGAGTGCGAGGTACGAAGCCAAAGAACAGCCTGAACAAAGGCACGGAGGTATGACAGTTCATGCTGAGTAATTCTCTGTGGCTGTCTCCAAGACAAAGAAGGCCATGGGGTAGAAATAGCAGGAGACAAGGCTGGGAAAACTGGCCAGGATTGGGTGATTAGAGACCCCTGAAAAGTGGCTGTGTTATGTCAGGGGACTGGGGCTGGAGAGATGGCTCAGTGGTTAAAAGTACATACTGCCCTTACAGAGGATCCGAGTTCAGTTCCCAGCACTTACATCAGCCAGTTCATAATTGCTTATAATTTCACCCCACAGGAGCGACAGTCCTATGTACATATCACTCATCATAAAAACAAATCTTATTTTTCTGGTTTTTTTTTGTTTGTTTGTTTTTGAAACAGAGTCTCTCTATATAGTCCTTGCTGCCTTGAGGCTCTCTATGTAAACCAGGCTGGCCTCAAACTCATGGAGCTCTGCCTGCCTTTGCCTCCCCCATGCTAGGATTAAAGGCATGTGCTATCATACTTGGTTTAATAAAAATAAATTGTTTTTTAAAAAATTGTTTTAAAAGTATTCTTGGAGCTGGAGAGATGGCTCAGTGGTCAAGAGCAGTAAGGGTCCAAGTTTAGTTCCTACTACCTGCATGGGGGCTTACAACCATCTATAACTCCAGAGGGTCTAGTGACTGCTTTTGTCCTCTATAGGCATTAGACTGCATACAGACAGGCAAAGGACAGACATAAAAATAGATAAATACTTTCAAAATGTATTTGTATTAGCTTGCCTAGCATGCACGAGGCCCTCAGGTCAAACTCCAGTAGGTTGGGGGAAAAGTGTGTTTATGTTGGAGGGAAGGGCTTAGTCAGTGGTTCACCCTATGACCTGCATACAGGTACCCACAGGTGCCACAGAGATTAGCAAGTCCCTAAGGAGGGTTCCAGGTAGTCAGACTGAGTCTGCCTCTGCCCTGCCCTCAAGGTGCCCACAGTTTCCTAGGGGCAACAGCCATACATATAATCAACAAAAACACATACTGGGAAGATTACAGACAGGGTTTACGGGGAAAGACGACGGATCAAAGATGTGGCACTGATTGGGGAGAGAGCTCAGGTGAATCAGGGTTCCAGGGAATTTAACCTAAAGCACCCAGATAGGAAGACATGACAGCCTCAGGGAGAAGGGGCCCAGAGACAGACCTGGGCCTCATCTGAGTTCAGTCTTCTCAAGTTGACTCAAGGCAGAAGCCGAGTTTCAACAAAGCCCAGTGTGCCATGGTATGCTACTGCTGTCTCAATTGTCCTTTCAAGGCACCTATAGGGGTCTCTGCACATGCCACAGTCAGCAGAGTAATGATCTGTGATGTGCACAAGGCAGGAAGGAAGCCAGGTTCAACACAACTTAGTTAGCTGGTGCTGATTCTAACTTCTAGGTCTGATACTGCGCAGTTTATTTTAGACATAGTTAAATACAGTATAATTTTGGGGAAAGATTCCTGGTAGCAATTATCTCAATCCTGTGTGCGCAATAAAGCTCAGTGTGACTACATCAAAATTCTTGCAAAGTACATGTGACCTCTTCCATAAAGATGGGTTCTATAGCTTAAGGGCCTAGGATCTAGTGTGGTCTCTGTCATACAGATAGCACAGAGGTCACCAGCCTATAAAGCACATGTAACATCTTCCCTAAGGATGGGTTCTATTGACTGAGAAACAGATAAAGGTCTAGGGAGGGAGAGTCTGGGACAGTGTAGGGGATTTGGGTGTACCCTGGCCCTACAGTCTGCACAGATCACCAGGCTATTAACCACACCACTCCCAGCCTTCTGTGTGGAAAACAGATATACATCTCCTCCATTGAGGAGACAGCCCTGCATGTTTAACACTCCTGGTTTCCCTGGTGCTTGCTTATCTGTGAGCACCAGGACCTTGTGCTGGCTACAGTCATCTGTTAGCTGGTGCAATAGTGTCACTTAGTCTCAGACACTTAAGAAGCTGAAGCAAGAGGCTATCATGAGTTTGAGTTTGATAGCAGCAGAGACAACACAGTGAGACTCTGCCATAAAATGCAAAAACCTCTGAGCAGAGGTGTGGATCAGTGGCAGAGTACTTGCTTAGTATTCATGAGCCCTCACTTCTGCAAACAAGAAAAAAATTATCCAGGACTTACTACTAAACAGACAAATCACCTCCATTCCATTAAATGGATGGCGGTAGGACAGAGACAAGAAACAAATAGTGGGAAGCCAGGTGGGTATATATTCCCAGAACATCCATCACATCGGAGGCTGAGGACGAAGGAGTGGCATGTTTGAGACCATCCTGGGCTAGACAGCAAGCGTCAAGCCAGATAGTACTATAGAGTAAGACTCTAATCTCAGGAAAGTCCAAAAAGGGCTGGTGAGATAGCTCAGTAAGTAAAAGTACTTGTCCCCAAGCCTGATGACCCACATAGTGGCAGGAGAGAAGTAACTCCCGCAGTTAGTTCCCTGTTCTCCACAGGCATGCCATAGTACACACAAATAAATTTAATTAAAAATGTTTAGGGAGCTAGAGAGATAGCTCAATGATTAAGAGTACTGGCTGTTCTTCTAGAAGACCCAGGTTCAATTCCCAGTACCTACAATGGCAGCTCACAACTGTCTATAACTCCAAGATCTGACACCCTCATACAGACATACATGAAGGCAAAACATCAAGCACATAAAATAAAAGCAAATAAATTTAAATCAATGTAATTCAAATTTTTTTAAAAAATGTTTAAGCTGGGGGTGGGGGAGCCTGGCATGGGAACAGCAAGTGTGAGTGTTGACTGTATGCTGCCCTGCCAGTCCCAAGATTGTGTAGTCTTGAGCAGATTACTTTAGCCTTTCCTTCCTTTTGTGAAAACAGTGTATGAGTCAGGGTTCTCCCACAAAACAGAACCAGTGGCAGACAGAAAGGGACTGATAGACTGATTTTAAAGAATTGGCTCAGAAATTAATGGAATTAGCCAAGTCCAAAGCCTGAGGGTGGGTCAGCAGGGGGAGACCAGGAGATCCAGTATCTCGGTTCAAGAGTGAGGGCTATGCGGTGCTCGGTTCCCTCTTGCTAAGGCAGATGAATCTTTTGTTCTAACCATCTGACCTTCAGCTTTTGGATGAAGTTTATCCACACCATAAACAGCAATCTTCTTTATTCAAAATCTACCAACCTAATTTTTTTTTTTTATCCAGCTGGGGTTGAACCCAGTATTTTTGTGTGTGTGCTAGGTAAGTGTTCTTTATTTTTCCTCTTTCCATTTTCTTTTCTTTCTTTTATTTATTTATTTATTTATTTTGGTTTTTGGAGACAGGGTTTCTCTCTGTGGCTTTGGAGGCTGTCCTGGAACAAGCTCTTGTAGACCAGACTGGTCTTGAACTCACAGAGATCTGCCTGCCTCTGCCTCCCGAGTGCTGGGATTAAAGGCGTGCACCACCACCGCTAGCTCCTCTTTCCATTTTCATGTATGTGTGTGCATGTATGGTGTACATGGATCAGAAGTTGATCATTCCTAGCAACACAGGAATTCAAAGCCAGCCTGGATATATGAGAGTGTCCCCCAAAACAACAGGGGCTGGAAAAATTGGCACAGCTCAGGTTAACAGAACTTGTTGTTCTTACAGAGGACCTGGGTTAGGTTCCCAGCACCCATATGGTGGTTCACAGCCATCTGTATCTCCAGTTCCAGGGGATTCAATGTCCTCTTACGACCTCTGCAGGCACCAAGAACACACACAGGCAAACACATACAAATTAAATTAAACAACAGCAACAACAGAATCAAGAAGCATCCCTTTCCCACAAGCCTAACCTTGTCTACAAGCCTAACGCTGGCCTGGAGCACAGCCTAGAAACAGGGCAAGAGGGGTGGTCTTCTGCAATTCTTATTCCTACTTGCCTCCATCTATATCCTCACACAGGTATATACACACACCCCAGCCCCAGAAATCCCTTGATATAGCTTGAGTCAGTGCTCGAGGCAACCCTATCCAGACATACAGAGTACAGCTTTTCTCCATAGAATCTGGATGGTATCCCTGCTCCCCAGTTCCCCTGGGTATACAGTGGAGCCCCTCCCTCATGCACAGGAGACCTCCCCTGCTTTGCTTTTCCAGCTTTCTCAAGGTGTGAAAAGTTCTCAGGGAACCTTGAGGCTTCCTCCTCACAGGTTAGGAAAGCCATTTGGTTTAGATTTTATTACTTCCAGGGGCCTCCAATGAAAATTTCTGGTGTTATCTCCCAAAGTACCTAAAGTCACAGTTACTCTAGTAACACAGAAAGAAGGGATTTGCCATAAAATTGATTGAGCTTTTGTTTCTGAGTTTGCATACAAAACACAGAATAGTCCAATGAATCCAGTGTACCCATTATCACAGACTTGAAGGGATAAAATAGGAGTTTAGTTTCTATCATGGGAATTTCTATAAATCCTGTAACGATTGCATGGGTAGCACAATTAGAACATTGTGTTAAGGACTGTTCATTTTGATCTGGGGACATGGCTCAGTGGAGAAAGGGCTTGTGTAAAGACAGGAGTTCTAATCCCTAAAACCCATTTAAAAGCTTGGGAGGCCTGGCAACCTCCTGCAGTCCCAGCTCTTAGGATGAGGGGACAGGGGATTCTCAGGGCAAGCTGGCTAACTTGACTTGCCAGTCTGTGGATTCCAGCTTCACTGAGACTCTACCTCTGGAAATAAGAAGGGAGAGACTGAGGAAGACACCAGTCTGTAACTTTGGGCCCCCAACTTAACACGCACACCCATCTACACACATATTTATGAATTCGCATGCATGTGTGCACACCACACACACACCACACATGAAAGAAAAGTATTAATTTGTTAAGTGGAGACGTACTTTGTCTTTCCAGCTGTGGCTGAAACCTCTATAGATAAAGGGACCTGGATCTCTCTCCAACTGGCAAAGGATCTGAATCCCAGAGAGGAGCTGCTGAGACCTGTGGGCCACAATTCCCACCCTGTACAGGCCCAGTGCTGAAGAGGCTAGCTGGGTGTGGCTGTCCCTGGGAGCCCAAGGGAAAGCTTTGAAGTCTACACTGCCAGTAGCTGGCTTATAGCTGTTTGCTATAGATACTGAGAATGCCTAAATCTATGAGCAATTAGGAGCTTCTCTCTGCCTCGGCAGGAACTCAACCAAGTAGCTTTTATGGTACAACTTTAATATGTCCAACTGGCTCTCAGCCCTGGGAGGGGTGGACTGGGGAGCGAGATTCTGGGTCTGGCCTTTGAGCCCCCAGGAACTTCCATTTCTTTTTAAGGGAGGTAAAGAAATGTACCTGAAGGGAACAATTAGGTACCTGGGCTGTCTGCCTTACGGCTCTGATCATTGTTTGCTTTGGAGGCAGCAGTATTTGTAACCTAACTCAAGGGCTGCACAGATTAGACTGCTGGAATCCCCCAAAGAAGACAGGGCTGCCAGCTTCCTGTTCCACCAGGGTTCCCACAGAGCCTGCCACCCAATGACTTCACAATGAACTTCAGGATATGCCCTTCACGGAACGCTTTCCCGTGTGCATTTGTCTCTCTGTCTCTCTCGGCATCTCTGTCTCTATGGGTCTCTGGCCCTCTCTTGTTTCCCAACATCCTTCCAGAGGCCCTGGGGAGCAGAGCTGTGGAGGCAGGGGCCAGTGGGAACAGGACAGTGTCCGGTTCTCACCAAGGACAATAAGGGGCGGAAAGGGCTGGAGCCAAGGCCTGGCGCAGACTAGCCCTCCCGCCTGCCCTGGGCGCCCCCAGGTCCCGCCCTGTCCCACTGGTATGCCCTAAATGCCAGGCGCTCTTCATGCTAGTGCCTGTCCCCGGGAGGGAGCGAGGCCAGCCCTGCCTACGTGCCTCAGTCTCAATGCCCCACTGCCTTCTTGGAGGGTGGTATCACCTTTGACTCCAAGGAGCACCTCAGGTCAGGGGTCAGAGGCCTCCCGCCAGGCCACACTGACTCCGCCCTCGTATTATTTACTCCTGTTTCCGGAGTTGGCGGCGGGTGCCTGCGGGTGTCACTGCCACGTGTGAGTGAACAGGAGGAAACATCTGGCTCCCTCTGTCCTCCAGGGGGATGCCCCTTTCTCCCTCAGGTCTACTGGCTCCGGGGTGGAGTCCCAGGAGCCCCAGGTTCCTTTGTCTCTTTCACCTGCAGGCCTTGGAAGCCACCGTGTCCTCAGGCCCCTTTACCTAATGATGGTGATTAGAGGCTGTGATACCCCTGCCAGGGTTAATTGGCAGGTCAGCTGTGTACAGCCTACAACTAGACACCACAGATAGGCTGAGTATAAAGCGGCTATTGGCGCCGACCTGCCTTGTAAATGCACCCATTCCTGAGGAATGGGTCACTATCCCCAGGCACATTCTGCCCCTGGTCCTACACCGTAGGTGGCAGCAGGTGCCTCGATCCCTCAGCACCGCGGAGGAGAGACACTTCTCTCCGGTCTTCGCCTCACTCCCCAGCCACAGCAGTGATGCCATCTGCCTGGCTCCACCCGGCACTCAGGAGGCCTCACCCCAGGGCTGTATGCGCCCTACTCACTGCTCCCACTCCAGGTAAGGAGAAAGCCCAAGGCTGACAGTACCATCTAGAACCATCCAGCTTCCCATAGACCCTACTTTGGACACCCCCACTTTCTTCCTCAGAGGGCCCTACACATCACATTCCTCGTAATTCCCTTTAATCTCACTAGGTGAGCCAGGAGCCTGGAACTCCACTCTCAGGAAGACTGGTCTCTACTGAAACTCTGCCCCACTCCCAGCCCAAGGACGGGGAGAGAGGCTTCTGCCCTCCCAGGAGGGCATCTGGACCCTTGGCTTCCCCAGGTTGGCTTTCAAAGAACTACATCACCCCCTAGCGGCCCTTTAGGGACAATCTGCAGGGAGCAGTCTGCCTAAGTGTGTACGACAGATGAGCTCACAGCGCCCTCTGCAGGCATTTTGTGTAAACCGTGCAGCGCTCCCTACCGGCCAGCGACAGAAGGAAAGCTAGGGTATGGCATAGGGTAGGGTGGCCTGTAACCCTCCCTCAGAACTCTTCTATTTATCTTTACTCGTCCTGGCCAGGAGGTGGTGGTGCACACCTTTGGTCCCAGCACTCGGGAGGCAGAGGCAGGTGGATCTCTGTGAGTTCGAGACCAGCCTGGTCTACAAGATCTAGTTCCAGGAAAGCCTCCAAAGCCACAGAGAAACCCTGCCTCACCCCCCACCCCAAAAAGGTCCCATCTTTACTACTACTTATTCCCTAACCTTTAGGTACCTCTAAAGAATAGAATTTTGTTCTAGAAGGGTTGAAGGGTAAGTTCTTTCATTCAACCAACCTACTTTCCATTATCAGGCACTACTGAGCACACAAAAGTGACCAAAATGGGTGTTCCCTAAGCCTACAGCATCCCCAGGAAAGGAGGTGCCTTGGTGTTCTGAAGGACAAGCACTTTGGCCAGAGCTGCTTCTCATGACAGCACAGAACAGGGTCTGGGGGCCACTTGCCTCATTCCTATGAGGACTGGCTGAGGCTAGTGGTCTCGCTGCTCTTTCACACTGAGAAAACTCTTGGACACAAGATAAAAGTGGGGAAACGAAATCAGAGCAAAGAGGCAAGGGCTAGTAATTAGCCTGGGATCCTTGCAAACACAGGCACTTTGCTCACGCTAGACTAGAAGAGATGGGTGAGGACAGCAACATCAGTAGGGTTCGGCAAAAGGATGCAGGCTATTTTGCTCAGGGTAAGGACAAAAGTTCATTTCCCAGCCTGGGGAGCTTGAGTAGCAGTCCCAAGTTAAGGGCTGCACTTCCACTGGAAGATCCTTTTAGCTTTAAAGAATAGAAGACACCTGTCACTCCTTCAGCCTCTACACATGCATGCATGAGCATACAGGTGTGTACACACACACACACACACACACACACACACACACACACACACACACCTACTCTGGTTCTGAGAGGCAGCCCTTCATGGTTACACTCTGAGCCTTTACCCTCTCTCCTCACAGGTTAGGACCTTGAATCATTGCTGCATATCTCTTCCACAATAACTCTGTTGTAAGCAGAAGTAGTGGACACTGCAGTACCTGCCAAGCTCACACATTGCAGGTCTACAACTTATCAGAGCTCACAGACAGAACTACAAAGAATCAACTTTATTAATCATTCAGGATTAGTTCCTCTTCTTGCCCTTGCCAGTGACCTTGGCTGGTGTGAGGACTGGTGCTGTCACCTGGTACAGAGTGGAGGATATCTTGTTGATATAGTACAGGCCAACCATGGAGAAGATGAAGCTACAGGATGAAAAGAAGTTGTTACATCAACAGGCATGTTGCTAGCAGGGTAGACACTAGCTTCTGGGAAAGAATTCAGGTTTGGGTTTGGGAAATCAGGGAACAGCAAAAATGAGAAAACAGAGGAAAAGGTATATGGTGGGAAGGGAAGGGGCTGGCACATCATAGGGAGATCTGGTACCAAAAGACAAGACATCGTTGTACCTTGCCCAACTGTCAGATACATACCAGGTGGTGACACAGACTCGGTGGATGAGGCCAGATGCAAAGAGTGCCAACAGCAAGCAGATGAGAACTGGAGAGGCAACAACAGGGAGGGTCAGTAGAGAAACATAGAACCGGAAGTATGTAGAGCCTTTTTGAGGAAGCTGCTTGAAAAGGTATGTCCTGGTGGCACAAGCCTTTAACCCCAGCACTAGGGAGGCAAAGGCAGGTGGATCTCTGTGAGTTCCAGACCAGCCTGGTCTCCAGAGCCAGTGCCAGGATAGGCTCCAAAGCTACAGATGGGCTGGAGAGATGGCTCAGAGGTTAAGAGCACTGATTGTTCTTCCAGAGGTCCTGAGTTCAATTCCCAGCAACCACATGGTGGCTCACAACCATCCATTATGAGATCTGGTGCCCTCTTCTGGTGTGCAGATATACATGGAAGCAGAATGTTGTATACATAATAAATAAAATCTTTTAAAAAAAAAAGCTACACAGAGAAACCCTGTCTTGAAAAACCAAAAACAAAACAAAACAAAAACAAAAACAGGTAAAGAAAGGAAAAGAGATATCCTGATAAAAGTCAAGAGTTCAGACAGCCTTAACACTGCTCAGAACACAGAGGTAAGATGGATGAAATTTTGTTTGGTTTTTGTTTTACTAGCTTGCTCCACATCTCATTTAATTTCCTGGCCTCCCCCCAGCCAAAAAAAAACAAAAAAAAAACAAAACAAAACAAACAAACAAAAAAAACTCAAAAAACAAAAGAAAGCTGAATGCAGTGGTCTATATAGCTGAGGCAGAAGGATCACTTAAACCCAGTAATTCAAGACAAGACCAGCCTGAGCAACACAGTGAGATCCTATCTCAAAAGTAAAGTTATAAATAAAATCAAATGTACTAGCAGGGCTTGGAGAACAAGGCTTGTTCCTGTTATTTAGGAAGAAAACTAAGACCTGACAGGACAGGAGAGGGGTGAGAGGGCAGAAAGAGCAAAGGGACTCCACTTGTCCAGCTGGAGATAGCAGAGAAGGCAAGGAAAGACAAGGATTTTGTCCTCCAGCAATGGTTTCTTTCATAAAATAACAAAGACTGTACATACAGAACGAAGTTTAAGAGACAGACGTCCTGGAAGTGCTGGAACCCTGTAACAGGGGTGTGAAGACAGCAAAACCCAGATGCAGGCAAGGAAATGTGGATGACAATGACAGGTTTTGGTGTTACCAGGTGAGGCTTTCACAAGACTACAACTGCTGTGAGTTTTTGAGCATGTGGCTTTTGTTGTGTGATGTGGTCCTGATGCTGACTTTGCTTTGTGAACTTAATAACTCCATGAAAAATTAAACCATTGGATCTCTATAGGAACCATCTAACAAGAATCATCAAAAACTTGTCTATCAGGACTGGAGATGTGGGTAGAGGGCTTGCCTATCACGCTCAAAGCCCGGGGTTCCATACCCAGCTCCACATGAACTATATGAGGCTGTGCTAATTCCAGTGCATGGGAGATGGAGGCAGGAAGATCAGGAGTTCAAGGGTTCAAAGTCATCCTCAGCTACATAGTAAGTTCAAGGCCAGTCTGAGCTACAGAGGGAAGGAGAGGAAAGAGGGAGAGAGAAACAAGAGAGGGATCTAACAGTGATCGCTACTCTCCTTTGGTCAGGAGTCCTGCTATCAGTAACATCCCAGTGAGTACAGACTTCACAGTCCCCTCAAGAGAACTCTAGAGCGGGCTCGATTTCACATCGGAATCCCTCAGTGAACTTGTCTTGCTTTCTTTTCTCACAGGGACAAAGAACATCTTCCTGAGGATGCCTATCAAACATCACCTCAAGCTTAAATGTTTGCTTGAAACCCTTCCTGGGAGCGGGCCACACTTTCCTTTTTCTTTCTTCTTTTCCTTGTTTTTGTGCTTCTTTTCCAGCTCCAATGCCAGGAGCTGGACAAAATGCTTGATCCAAAGGCATCCTCTGTCTTCAAGACAGTTTTAGCAAACGTATTTCTCCTTTACCATCCAAGCACAGGGAAATTCAGCAGCATGTTTGGGGGTGAAGTTAAAAGAGTTCAATCAACTACCGCGTTTCACTTACTCTCAGGGAAGATCTTTGCTTGGAAACCTTTACCAAAGACCAGATTCTCGAGATTATTGAAGGCCTGGGTTGAGGGAATTAAGGAGGAACTCCTACAACAAGACAGGGCTGGGGAGTAGGAGAAACACATCCTCTGTTCAAACCTATCTCTCCCCCCCGCCCCCCGCCACCGCGCCTTTTTCCAGCATGGGGAGGATACAGTCAGGGAGAAGACGAAAAGGCCTGAGCCCAGCAGGCCCCCCTGAATAGTGAGCCACTCGGTGGAGGCCAGCTGGCGGCTGTATATCTGCATGCCAGCGAAGAGCAGCAGAGACAGGAGGGAGGACAGCGCCAAGGAGGTTCCGGTACCGACCACTGGAGATGAGAAAGAGTCAAGCTAAGCTTCAGGCAGGCAGATTCGCTCCCGACTTCGGCCTGCCAACCACTTCCAAGCGCTCCGGGACTGCAGCCACACGTCCCCCACCGCCACCCCACGGCGACCTCCAGGAACCCCCGGCGCCCGCCCCGCACACCCAAGTTCCCGCCCGTCCGTCCCGAGGAAGCGCTAGCTCCCTGGAAACCAGGACACGTCAGCTTTACCGAGCCTACCGGGAAAAGAGGGCCACCCCAGCGCCCACCCCCACTAGAGCAGCCCGGGCATCCCGCCGGCCCGGTTACCCATCACGCCCCGCCCGTGGGTCCAATCTGTGCCTCCGGCAGAGAAAAAGGGGAGCCAAAGCCGGCGCGGGTGTCTGTACGCAGGCGTCAGGCAGGGCCCAGCGCGGACTCGGCTTTACTTCTTCCTCTAAGCGCCTCGGACGCAGCGCCCCCGTGCGGCAAGGAGGAAATAATGCTTCGACGCGCATTCTGGACCACCGCCCTGCTTGGTCTCCAGCTTCTGCTGCCTCTCAGGACAAGCTGCACTCACGTCTTTCAGTCACGACCCCATGGCCTAGAGTCTTCTTTGCTATTTGTGTCATCTCTAGTACAAGTTCCTCAGATCCCCCCGCCCCACTCTGATTGCCTCAACATGTCCCGAAGACATGCCCCACCCAAAATGTAGCGCTCTCAACCAGGAGTTCACCTTCCTCCGAAAACAGCCTCTCGCTTTTTATGTGAGTAGTGTGACGAGCGATCAGTGAAAGATTCTAATAGAGGAAATGGTTCCTCTCCCAAATACCCTTCCATGTTATCCACCCCCTAGACCGCCTTTGGAGAGCCACGTGGGAAGAACTATTTCCCACCCCCTACCTCGACGGGCGCAGTTCGAGGCAGGTCCCTGGAGCATGCGCAGTGATATCTCACTCTCCCCACCCCTCCCTACACCCCACCCGGCTCCTGCATTAAGCCCCGGGTTCGCAGCAGCAGCCAGGATCGGGCACCCGGGGGCGGGCGGGCACAGTAGGGCCATGGCTGAGGGTGAGGATATGCAGACCTTGACTTCCATCATGGATGCACTAGTCCGCATCAGTGTGAGTTAAGGTGGGGTCCAGGGGAAGGAGGGGGTGTAGAGGGGTCGGGGCAAGCCAGCTGCTTGAACAGGTGGGGGTCCTGGAAGAGTCTGGAATGTAGAGAAGGGACTCGTTAATGACGGGAAGGAAGGGTGGAGATGCAGGTGTGCAGGGACCCTGGGGACAGCCGAGTGGTGAGTGCCTTCAAGATTCCCGTCTGCTGGGGTGTAGGCAGCGAGAAGCTGCCCGGACCCAGCGGGTAGGCTCGGGGTAGCGGCCAGCAGTGCACCAGGGTTATGAGACGGGGCATGTGTGAGCTTGGATGTTTTCCAAGACAGGTCGAGGGCGGGGGCGGGGGGATGATGAAAAAGCTGCCCCTAGGTGCAGTTCCCAATTTGGACCCCTCCCGACCCCCCACCCTACTACCCCCACCCCCTGCGAGCTGCCGCACAGCCTGAGGTTGCCATGGCAACCGGTGCCCGTCTTTCCCAGAGGCGGTGCCAACCCTGCTCCCCCCCACCACTTCCTTCCCCCTCCCTCCCTGTCCCTCCCTCCTTTGTGTCAGCTGCGCCCCTGACCGGGATGGCTGCGAAGAGAGGGACCAAGGTGAGGTGTGGGGGTGGGGAATAGCCTGAAGACCCCTCACCAAAAGGGGGAGGGATACTTCCGGTGGGGAGGGGGCAAGTAGGCGGGGCGCTTCCCCCTCCCCCCAGATTGGGCAAAGGGTTGCAGCAGGCCGAGTTTCCCCACCAGACTGGGCCGGAGAGCTCGAGTATAGGAGGCGAAGAGGAATGGCTTGATTTGGGGAGACTGGAAGAAATAGAAGTGAAGGATGGAGGATGGGAGCTGGGGCGGCCACGGGCCGGTGCCCAGCGGGTTCAGAGAGCTAGCGCACCCTGGCCGCGGGGAGCAGTCATGCGCCTGAGGGTTGCTAGAAAAGGGGGCGGGGGGGACAGCACCCAGATGTAGAATGGGTGGTGCCCTTGAAATAATTCCAGGAGCAGGCCCGTAACCCAGAGATGGAGGGATGGAGACAGGGTGAGGAGGGAGGACTGCCTGCCAGCTCTGCTGCATCGGGAGGGATGGGGGTGGGGCGTGATACTGGGGGAGGCCAGAGCTCCAACCATACCTTCTTGTTGGGCCTTAAGCTCTCCAAGGGGGAAACACAAGCAGGAGACAGAGTTGGGAAGGTGTGTGAACCAACCAAGGCAGGTACTGGGCCAAAGCAGTAGGTAGCTTGTGCCGCCCTTCCTGGCAGCCAAGAGACTGGCTGAGCTATATGCCCAAGTGTCGGAGCTCTCAAACAACCTCCTGGTCCCTCCACAGACAAGCATGAAGAACATGGAGAAGGAACTGCTGTGCCCAGTGTGCCAAGAGATGTACAAGCAGCCACTAGTGCTGCCTTGTACCCACAACGTGTGCCAGGCCTGTGCCCGAGAGGTTTTGGGCCAGCAGGGGTACATAGGCCATGGTGGGGATCCCAGCTCGGAGCCCACTTCTCCTGCTTCCACCCCTTCCACCCGCAGCCCCCGCCTCTCTCGGAGAACTCTCCCCAAGCCAGATCGCTTGGACCGGCTCCTTAAGTCAGGTGGGCATGGGGTTTGTGGAGTGGGTGGGAATACGGAAAGACGGAAGAGGGTCAGGGATATCTGTCGTTCTTGGGTGGAATACTTACTGTTCATCTGGATTCTAATGAGAACTGAACTCTAATGTAATAAAAGTCCACTTTTTAATTGAACAGATGTCACCCACCCTCAGGCAGCTGTAATTCTCATCTCTACCTCCTGGGTCCTTCCACAGGCTTTGGGACATACCCTGGGCGGAAGCGGGGTGCCTTGCACCCTCAAACGATCATATTCCCGTGCCCAGCCTGCCAGGGCGATGTGGAGCTGGGGGAGCGGGGCCTTTCTGGGCTTTTCCGAAACCTGACCCTAGAGCGCGTTGTGGAGAGGTACCGACAGAGCGTGAGTGTGGGGGGCGCCATTCTGTGCCAGTTGTGCAAGCCGCCGCCACTAGAGGCCACCAAGGGCTGCACAGAGTGCCGGGCTACCTTCTGCAATGAATGCTTCAAACTCTTCCACCCCTGGGGCACTCAGAAGGCCCAGCATGAGCCCACTCTGCCCACCCTCTCATTCCGCCCCAAGGTGAGCCAGTTCTGAAGTAGGGGGTCTGAAGCGGGAGGGGCATGGTGGTGCTGAACCCGTGGCTGGCATTTGGGCTTCCAAAGGGTAGTGGGCCAGGTTGAGTTTTTGTCTGTGTATGAGTGTGTGTGTGTGTGTGTGTGTGTGTGTGTAACTGTGTGTGTGTGGGGGGGGGGGTCTTAGACCTGGAGCTCTGTGATTGAGAGCTTTTCCAGAGAATCCCAGTTTTCTTCCCTGTAATTCCAGCTCCAGGGGTAACACCTCTGGCCTCTTCTGGCACCCACACTCAAATGCATGTCTCTACACATATACTCACACACACACACATAATTCAAAATAAAATATTAAGGAAAAAAGACAGCCTTGCCACATAGCCCACGCTAGCCTTGAACTCATAGCAGTCCCCTTGCCTCGGTTTCCTGAGTGCACCATCATATCTAGCAGCTCCTGTCTCTAACATTCACTGAACAAATGATTCAGTATCTATGGGTTTCTCATCTCATCTGCTATGTAGAGATGAGAGAATCTACCCTATAATATCTGTACCCAAAGGGCTGTTGATAGGATCACAGGAGATGTCTGTTGCTTTAAAAAGTGTTATCTGGCCAAGCACAGGGGCACATGCCTGAGTTCCCAGCACTTGGAAGGTTGAATCAAGAGACTTGGAAGTTGAAAGCCAGCCTGGGCTACACCAGAAACTCTATCTCAAAAAGTTGCTTATAGGTGGGTGGTGGTGGCGCATGCCTTTAGTCCCAGCTCTTGGGAGGCAGAGGCAGGTGGATCTCTGTAAATTTGAAGCCAGCCTGGTCTACAAATTAGGTTTCAGGCAATCCACAGAGAAAGCCTGTCTCAAAAAAAAAAAAATTGTTTATATGCAGGATGCTGCTATTCTAGAAATTGGGCACGACGGTGAACAAAGATGAGCTACAGGATTATGTTAATTATCATCATTATTGTTGTTACTACTACATGCAAATCTGGGTGAACAGATGCAGGGAGAAGCAATGCTAGTGAAATGGAACTGGCTTGGCCAGTTCAGAAGTGCTTTAATGCCAGTGTCCACCATCAGATGGCACTATAGAGCACCACCACTGTTTCCACTCCCTTCAACCAATTGCTGGTGGGTCAGCACCCTTACACATAACATTGGCTGACTGTTTCACTATCCTTTGTACCCCTAGGGTCTGATGTGTCCAGACCACAAAGAAGAGGTGACCCACTACTGTAAGACATGCCAACGGCTGGTGTGTCAACTCTGCAGGGTACGGCGTACCCACAGTGGGCACAAGATCACTCCAGTGCTCAGTGCCTACCAGGCTCTCAAGGTAAAGACCCAGCACTAACACACACCTCCTAATTACTTGCCTCTGCAGAGCCAGGATGATGCCCATCTCTTTCTTTGCCCTAGGATAAGCTGACAAAGAGCCTGGCATACATCTTGGGAAACCAGGACACGGTACAGACCCAGATCTGTGAGCTGGAAGAGACCATCAGGCACACTGAGGTGAGGAAGGGCATAGACGTGTACCTTGGATCCTGCTTGGATGTGCATGCCCCCATTGCCTTGCTGCCAGTTCAGAGCCCACAGGAGGAGGATGTGTGTGGGTGGAGGCTCTGGTTAAACTTCGTTGGCAAGAACACCAATACCTAGCTTAGGCTGTAGCTAGGGCTGCTGTGTGGGTAGGAGGGCTACAGCTGAGCACTAAGGAGGGCAAATACCTGTAGGTTTCGCTTAGCATGGACACAACCCTGAAGCTGGGGGTGAGGTGAGGTGCAAAGTTTCTGCAAGGCTATCTGAATGAACTGAGGTGGGGATGGACGGTAACAATGGCTTAGCCACCAGCATGCCATAGCTAGTGCAATCCAAAAGTGAACATTAGGGCAATCGTGACCTTTCTTATTGGAGTGAGACATTAAGAGATTAAGGGCTAAGGCAAAATATGGCTGATTAGTATAATGGTGACTTCAGGTTGCAATCACTTGAGGAGCTCTAGGCTCAGAAAGGGCTATTTGCTGTATTCTCTGACATGCAGCAAGAAGGCCTTCCTTCACACACTAAGGCCAAACATTCTTGTTTGCCAGACGCTGGTATTGAGACTGCAATGTGACCAAATAACCAACTACTGAGAACAGCTCTTCCACTAGTTTCCAGCCTTCCCCATCTCTCTCAGCAGCATGGCTAAGCCAGTCCATATATCCACCTGTCACATCATTTCTTGACAAGTACATTGCTTTGGAGTTGATAGTGACACTCAGTCAATACGTGCATCTCCTCACAAAGGGCAAAGAGGGCCAGAGAGATGACCCAGCCCAGAGGTTAAGAACACTTACTGTTCTTGCAGAAGATCAGGGCCAGTTCCCAGCACCCACATGGCAGCCTATGATCACCTAGAACTCCAACTCCAGGAGATCTGATGCCTTCTTCCGGCCTTCATGGGCTTCTGCATACATGTGGTGCACAAAAACTCACACAGGCACACACACAAATAAGTAAAATCAATATTTTTTAATAAGATATGTTGAGGGCCCGGTGTTGATGGCAAACACCTTTAATCCCAGCACTCGGGAGGCAGAGGCAGGTGGATCTCTGTGAGTTCGAGGCCAGCCTGGTCTCCAGAGCGAGTGCCAGGATAGGCTCCAAAGCTACACAGAGAAACCCTGTCTGGAAAAACCAAAAAAAAAAAAAAAAGATATGTTGAAAGACTGGGTATGTCTGCTGCAGTAATACATAGTCAAGGCTCTAAATCACCACAGTAAGAAAACATAAAACTGACAAAATTAAATTTAAAAAATTTTAAGTTAAAAATGTAAATGCATTCATTATTATTATTAGTTTTATCTGTGTAACCGCCCTAGCTGTCCTGAAACTAGCTCTGTAAACTAGCTCTTGAACTCACAGAGACCCACCTACCTCTGCCTCCTGAGTGCTGGGGTGAAAGGTGTGTGCCACCACTGCTGGCTTTAATTTTTTAAAAATATTTTAATCATGTGTCATGCATGTGTGTCACTGTGATTATATGCCATGGGGGGAGGATGCCCATGGAGCTGTAGTCACAGATGGTTCAGCAACTTTACATGGATGCTAGGAATTGAACTCAGGTCCTCTGAAGGAGCAATACTTGTTCTTAACCACTGAGCCATCTCTCCAACTCCTGATTGTTATTACTTATTATTATTATTATTATTATTATTATTATTATTATTATTTTGGTTTTTCTTTTTCTTTTTTGTTTTTTTGAGACAGGGTTTCCCTCACTCACTGGACCAGGCTGGCCTTGAATGCAGAGATCCATCTACCTCTGTCTTCTGAATGGATTAAAGGTGTGTGCCACCACCATCGGGCATGAATTATTCTTAAAAAAAAAAAAAAAGTTAAACTGGTCATGGTGGCTTACACTGTGATCTAAGGAATGGGGGAAATGACTAAAGGGACTCTCTCACCAGCACACAGCAAGTTCAAGGTCATCCTGGGCTACATAAAATCCTGTGTCTCATAGAGATCCCTAAGTAAGAGCTGGAAAGGTGGTTCAGTGGTTAGGAACACTGCTGTTCTTCCAGAGAACCCAGATTCAGTTTCCAGCAACCACATGGTGGCTCACAACTATCTGTAGTTCCAGGGTATCTGATGCCCTTTCTGGTCTCCACAGGTACCAGGCACACACTTGGTATGCATATTACACACAGGCAAAACATTCGTACACGTGAAATAATAAAGATACTTTTGGGGAGGGGGGCTGGAGAGATAGCTCAGAGATTAAGAGCACTGGCTGCTCTTCCGGAGGTCCCAAGTTCAATTCTCAGCAACCACATGGAGGCTCACAACCATCTGTAATGAGATCTGGTGCAGGCAGAACATTGTATACATAATAAATAAATCTTTAAAAAAGATACTTTCTAAAAGATTCCCCAAGTACGTATCAAATTAATATGGCTTTGTACTTTTCTCCTATATTAATCTGGTTTCCTAGATCAAAACAAAAATCTGGGAAATAAAGCCGGGCATTGGTGGCGCACGCCTTTAATTCCAGCACTTGGGAGGCAGAGGCAGGTGGATCTCTGAGTTCGAGGCCAGCCTGGTCTACAGAGTGAGTGCCAGGATAGGCTCCAAAGCTATATAGAGAAACCCTGTCTCTAAAAACCAAAAAAATCTGGGAAATAGACAGGCCCTTTCGGGCTGGAGAGATGGCTCAGAGGTTAAGAGGACTGACTGCTCTTCCAGGGGTCATGAGTTCAATTCCCAGCAACCACATGGTGGCTCACAACCATCTGTAATGAGATCCAGTGCCCTCTTCTGGCCTGCAGGCCTACATGCAGACAGAACACTGTATACATAATAAATCTTTTAAAAAAAAAAAAAAGAAAGAAAGAAAGGGCCTCTCTCTAGCCTACAATTATGACTATGACGTGAGCATTTGGGAAAGTCAGCACAAATGGTCAGGAAGTGACCACATCTGTGGTGTAGGAGCCTTGCCAGTCATGATCCTGGCCCAGTTGAGATGGATAGGTTAAATATATCTAACTTCCCTAGGACAGTATGGTGTAGCATCTTAGGTACAAGCACTGCCTCCAGGAAGATAGTTGAGTCATTCATCCCTTGGGTGTTGGTCCCTGGACAGGTGAGTGGTCAGCAGGCGAAGGAAGAAGTGTCACAGCTGGTTCGGGGACTGGGGGCTATGCTGGAAGAGAAGCGGGCCTCACTGCTTCAGGCCATCGAAGAGTGCCAGCAAGAGCGGTTATCCCGGCTCAGCGCCCAGATCCACGAGCACCAGAGCCTGCTGGACGGCTCGGGTTTGGTGGGTTATGCCCAGGAAGTCCTTAAGGAAACAGACCAGCCTTGTTTTGTGCAAGCAGCCAAACAGCTGCATAACAGGTACTGAAGGACATGGCCTAAGGGTGCAGGCTCCAAGGAGGTGGGCATCATGGGTGTAGCTAGTGCCTGGGACGATAGCTAGAATACCCAGGTGGAGTGCTGGAGCTCTGAGGATTTTCATGTGGTCAAACTGATGCTAGCTGCTCCTGAGGAGTGAGGTAGAGACCTGAAGCAGAAGGCGGGGCTCTAGGAATAGGCAGGGCAGGAGCCTGAGGAGGGGAGGGGTTGCTGCCCACCTGGCAGTGCCTGACCCTTGTCTGCCCTTTCTAGGATTGCCAGAGCCACTGAGGCCCTCCAGACATTCCGGCCGGCTGCCAGCTCCTCCTTCCGCCATTGCCAGCTGGATGTGGGGCGTGAGATGAAGCTGCTGACAGAGCTTAACTTCCTGAGAGGTAAGGAGCTAGCCAGGCCCATGTCCAGCCAGAGCCTTCTTCCCTCCCCACCCCCAGCAGCGGACCCGGGGGGCAGTGCCCACCAGGGACCTCCTGGCCTCCTGCCTGGCCTGGCCAGCCACTCCCACCCAGCCAACCCTGCCACACCATCCTACCGCGCTCAGCGCTGCTTCTCCCTCTCTCTTTGTAGGCTGTGGCCACCGCGGACTCTGCTCCGGAACACCCCAGGCAAGTCAGCAGCCCTGCCCTGGGGGCCCTGCAACCCGCGGGCCCCCTCCCTACTCCCTTCCCTGTGCTCCCACACAGCTTGGCCACCCACATTTTGCTTCCTTCTCTCCTAATGTACTCAGAATTCTTGGTCCTCCCACTTGACAAATGCCCTGTCTCTTCTGCCTTCTTTAGGCTGTTGCATAACCCCGGTCCTTCTGACCTTTCCTTATCTTGGCCCCTGCCTTCTGGACTTTCATGCTCCTCCTCTTGACCTATAAGCCCTCCCCTGCTAGCAAGCTTGCTCCCCTCCGCTTCCTTCCTATCTTTTGTCTTGCTGACCCTGGTACCTCCCTCCCAATTCTTCTGCACCCCTTCCTGCTCAGGGCTCTCTTGCCTGGGTTCCAGTGGCCTTTGCCTGCCTCATTCTGGGGCTCCTCTTAACTCAAAGACTAACCCATAAGGGTCCTCAGAGCTCACTTGGTCTGATGCTGCCATTTGAGGAAACTGAGGCCCAGAGAGGGAAAGTGGCTTACTTCAGGCCAAAGTAGGGTAGTGGCAAACTAGGACCAGAGCTTGGGCTCCTACCCCCTGCCCAGCACTTGACCACTTCTTTCTCCTTTGGGGCCTGTCTTGCCCACCCAGGTTCCTTCCCCCAGCTCCCTCACCTACACTCACCCCCCCGGCTCCCGCTGCTTCCTCTTTCCTGCCTGCCCCACTCTCCATGCCAGGCCAGTGGCCAGACCCTGACTGACCCCTGTTGTCTCTTCCAACAGTGCCGGAGGCTCCTGTCATCGACACCCAGCGCACCTTTGCCTATGACCAAATCTTCCTGTGCTGGCGGCTGCCCCCCCACTCACCACCTGCCTGGCATTACACTGTTGAGTTCCGGCGCACCGATGTCCCTGCCCAGCCAGGCCCTGCACGCTGGCAGCGACGGGAGGAGGTGAGGGGCACCAGTGCCCTTCTCGAGAACCCTGATACAGGCTCTGTGTATGTACTTCGTGTTCGTGGCTGCAACAAGGCTGGCTATGGAGAATACAGTGAAGATGTACACCTGCACACGCCTCCAGCACCTGGTGAGCAGACAGACAGTGGTCTCATGGGCCCACCTTAGACGCTCAAGCAGAGGGTACAAGATGGCTCAGGTACTCGGCTGATTCCCAATGGGCATGGGAAGAGCAATTTAATACAATTTGCTTTATGTAATTTGTACAATTTAGTGTGTGGATTACACTTGTTTCCTCCGGAGCTAAACTGCCCGGGGTTCAAAACCCACCTTTGCCCCTTGACCACTGTGTGTCCTTAGCCACAACTTTTTCCTTCTCTGAGCTTTCAGAATCTTCTTCTATGGAGGTAATAATAATACTTAATAGGGAGTTTGGTAATTAACACATCGTAAGATGGCACATGTAAAGACTTAGCTTCTGACTCACAGTAAGGGCTCAGTCAGTGTTAAAATAGTGGCTTGCCAAGTGTGCTCACCACTGGGGTAAAGGGCAAAAGAGACAAAGTTGGGTATAGGGATCAGGCATGAGCATCGGAGCATGGGACGGAAGGTCCATGTCAGTGGTGTCAGGAATGTGACCAGATGTAACAGGATGACAGTGGAGATGGCCCACAGGGCCAACCATTGAAAACGGGTTGTAGAAACCCTAAGTCAACTAGAGATGGGACACTGTTTTCTTTGCCCACGAGTCATCCCTGCAGCTCTTTCTGGGGTCCCATGCCTATGCCCCTTTCTTCTCTTTCAGTTCCCCACGCCCTATTCCTTTGGGCCCCTTCCAGTTCCTGGTAACTGAACCCCTTTAACATCTTATTCCCTGTGCCCAAAATTCCCAGTGTCTGTGCCGACACCTCACGATCCCCAGTGCCAGTGTGTTCCTGAAACCTTTCCTTCTGTCTTAACCCCCTCCTGCCTCTAGTCCTGCACTTCTTCCTTGATGGCCGCTGGGGCGCCAGCCGAGAGCGGCTAGCTATCAGCAAGGACCAGCGAGCGGTGCGGAGCATTCCAGGGCTTCCCTTGCTGCTGGCTGCCGAGCGGCTGCTCACAGGCTGCCATCTGAGTGTGGACGTGGTCCTGGGTGATGTGGCTGTGACCCAGGGCCGCAGCTACTGGGCCTGTGCAGTAGACCCTGCCTCCTACTTGGTCAAGGTGGGCGTCGGGCTGGAGAGCAAGCTTCAGGAAAGCTTCCAGGGTGCCCCGGATGTGATCAGCCCCAGGTCAGGCCCTTCTGCTGCAAGGGGTGGGGATGAAGCCCTGGGGAAGGAGCTGGGGCTGGCAAGGGCGGTGCAGGGAACACAGACTTGCTAGGGTGGGGTTGGGGAGTGGTAAGAACAAGTAGCATGGAAGCCAGACTGGGGGGCTTATGCATGGAAAAGATGTGGGCTCAGCAGATGGGTCTTTTGAGGACTGGCTTTCAGAGTGTATAGTTGGGGGAAAGGTTGATAGAAAGCAGAGCCATCACCTCTTCCTTCTGTCTGTCACTCGGGACCAGTATCTGACCTCCCGTGACCTTTCCCCTAGTGCTTTATTTCTATGAGAAGTTGTTTCTCCAAGACCTCCTTCGCCTACCTCTTTCTCGGCATCTCATAGTTCTTCCCTTAAACGTATCTCCACAGCCCTCCTTGCCGCCGATGCCATTAATACCTCTTCCCACATTTCCCTCCAGAGCCCTCTCTCCTGAGTCCTCCACCCTTCAAATGCCTTCTCCCAGCCCAAATTCCCGTTGGAATTCTGTTGTCCCCGCTCGCTCGTGTGTCCCTCTAGAATCCCGACACCAGTCCATCTTCATCTCCCGACCGTCGCCCTTGCTCTGCCCCCGGCCTTCCCCACCACATCTTAGTCACTGTGCTGTCATCCTTCCAGCATCGCCAGCTGTCAACACGGTTCGCTAACCTGACTTCCCTAGCACCGTTTTCCTCAGCACCTTTTGTCCTGCCTGACAAGCCCCATATTTCTTCAGTGTGCTATAGCAACCTCCCATCTCTCCCTCCCCACCTCACCTTTCTTGTGCACTTTCCTTTCCTTACTTCTTTCTTACGCAAACTGGAGCCCCGAGCCCGACACCCTAACCCTTGCCCCCTTAACCTGTGTTCACCTTAATACCTGCAACCTCTTGTTCCCCAACATTCCATCCTTCCAACATTTCAGCTCCCCGGTCCCTCCCCCATTCCCTTCCTCTGGCTCCCAACATCCTCCTTCCCGATTCCCACTCCTACAGGTACGACCCAGACAGCGGACATGACAGCGGTGCCGAAGATGCTACGGTAGAGGCCTTGCCACCCTTTGCTTTCCTCACCATTGGCATGGGCAAGATCCTTCTGGGTTCCGGAGCAAGTTCGAATGCAGGGCTGACCGGGAGGGATGGCCCAGCAGCTGGCTGCACAGTGCCCCTGCCACCCCGCCTGGGCATCTGCTTGGACTACGAGCGGGGGCGAGTTTCCTTCCTGGATGCTGTGTCCTTCCGTGGGCTCCTCGAGTGCCCCCTGGACTGCTCAGGGCCTGTGTGCCCTGCCTTCTGCTTCATTGGTGGTGGCGCTGTTCAGCTGCAGGAGCCTGTGGGCACCAAGCCTGAGAGGAAAGTCACCATCGGGGGCTTTGCCAAACTGGACTGAGTCTTTCAGCCCCCCTTTCCAGACCTAAGCTCTGCTCCCCGGCCTCCAGGCAGCGGGTTGTTTGCCCAGCAGCTTCTCCCCAGACTTTTCCTAACTATGTGGTCCTGCCCTGTATACCTTGCCAGCTGTGTCTTCCCAGGGCTTCCCTGACTAAGGGGCTCTCCCCTGATTACCTCTGGATGTCCTCCATTCTCTGTGTTACCTGTTGGCCTGGGCCCCCAGGCCCACCAAGTCTCTGCCCCAGGCCCTGCCGTCTTAACCAAGACATAGAAAGCCCCTATCCCATCCCTGTCTTGCCCCCCCACCACCCAGGCTTACAGGGAGGGAGGGCACCTAGAACAGTGGGTGTGATCGACAGCTCTGCCCTTTGCCTTGCCAAGCTCCCTGCTCCAATGATGCTGAACTACAGCCTTGGCAGCCAGGCTTTGAGCCTCCCCAGTGAGAGGGAGGAGAACCTACCATTTTATTTAGGTCCCTATACCCCCAGCCGCATGTCCCTTCTGTCCCTCTTCTCCCTCTTGCATGCTTTACCTACCCTGCACCCATGCCAACGTGCCAAGTCTCCCTTGGGAACTCAGCCGAGGCTGGTGTCCCCGCTGGGTTGGGCCAAGCTAGGCCTCTGGTGCCTGCTACTGCCTCCTTGCAGTGGGCATTGCTAGGCCTATGCTGAGCAACAGCTGTGATTCTCATGGTTTATAAACAATAAACTGTGACACCAGGCACATTTCTGTTTTCCCAGAGTATGACCATTTCCCAGAGTGTGACCATTTCTTTTTTTTTTTTTTTTTCCGGTTTTTCGAGACAGGGTTTCTCTGTGTAGATTTGGGGCCTATCCTGGCACTCTCTCTGGAGACCAGGCTGGCCTCGAACTCACAGAGATCCACCTGCCTCTGTCTCCCGAGTGCTGGGATTAAAGGCATGTGCCACCAACGCCCGGCGAATGTGACCATTTCTGATTGACGTGGCGATGGCACCCAGGAGATGGAGGTCCCTAAGTTAGGTGTGCACCACCTCCTGCTACACCTAAGATCCGGGCCCCAGCTGACACTCACTGCCAGGGTGGGGCTCAGCACTGACTGCTAGCATCATGCCCAACTTGGATATCTGAACCATAGCCGTGGACCCGCAGGGATGTGGCTGTGGGCATGGTAGGATGTCTGGGCCCAAAGGGGTCAGGGAACTAGAACCACTTCCTCATTCCCAGGGTGCCAGAGAGCCCACCCAGAGGCAGTGGTGGGTGGGATGGCAGAGAGCCAGGGCGTGGTGCCAGCAGCACCCGGATCTGTCCCAGCCCCAGCTTATCACGGCTATGTTGACTCTTCCACTGTTATCTGTGGCCCAAGGATTTGCTTCACACCTGGACAACTAAGAATAGAGCTGCCTTAGGGGCACCGTGCCAGCTAGAGAGGGGCATGGGCTGGCCGTAGAAGAGACAGTCACTGGCGCAGACTGAGGCCGGGTCAAGGGCAGGCCCACTGGAACCAGCCTAAGTTTCGTTTCCTCCTTCCTTCAGGGCCGCCAGGCATGGCAGGGAGGTGATTTCTGGGTTCTTTCTCAGGCCACCTCTGTGTCCCAGTGTCACCTCCCCCCTTATCCCCGTTTTTTTTTTTTCAGGTGTACACACCCCTCCCTGCTTCCTTGTCTTCAGGAGTCTTTATCCAAAGACCCCCACCAGGCCCCTCACAGATTCGCTCCGGCCCCTCTGACCCATGAATTTCAGATGAAGAATCACAGTTGACACAGCTAACAGGAGGCCACCTTTTATTCAGCTAGGTTTGGGTTCCCATCTCATCTCCAGCCTTTCTAGGCCAGTCCTTCTGAGAGCCACCACTGCACCCCTGCCCCAGGGTGTCCCCCAGGGCAGGGCTGGGCTTCACCAGGCTAAGATGGTTGAGACACTTGACAAGAGTATCAGGAAGGCTGTGAGCAGCCTACCAGAACCCTGGCTCACCAGCCCAGATCAGAGTGCAGGCAGGGGGCTGGCAGTGAAGTCTGAGGCAGCAGTCTGCACAGCTGCCCCCTGAGCGGGTGACTTGCCCCTACAAGTTGGCTGAAGTGGTTGCCACTACTGGGTTGGTGTAAGAGAGGCTGCTGCCGCCATTACCTGCAGAAACCTAGTGGAGGGAAAGTAAAATCAGGGTGGAAAAGTCTATCAGGTAGAACATCCCCCCAACCCACCCCCACCACCCATGGCACCCCCGGCTATAGCGTGGTGAGCTCTCAAGGGGTTAATTCAGAGTATGCACCTGCTGGACCTCAGAGCAGCCAGGTGACTGTAAACACACAACTCCTCCACTGCCCCCCCCCTCCTCTTGGCTGTAAGTCCCCGGCCCTCTTGTAGGGCCCTCCTGTCTCTTTCTCCTTTTATTTTTTGATCCTCGGGCCCTGGCCCAAAGGGCTGTGTGTGTGTGTGTGTGTGTGTGTGTGTGTGTGTGTGTGTGTGTGTGTGTGTAGATCCCTAAGAGGTGGAAAACAAGGAAAGGAAGCTCTTGTCTCTTTCCCACCCACTGGCCTTCCAGTCTCAGGTGGCCACAGTAATTATTTACTAGATCCTGTAGGGAAACCAAGTGAGGACAGAGGGAGGGGCCCTTGCTTTCCTAAAACTCCCAAGAACCCTTTCGGCACACTCCTCTCACTAGAGGAAACTCCTTTTCCACCACAGCTGTCTGTATCTACTCTCCAACCCCCTAGGAGGTGAGTGCTCACTCCTTCAGGCAAGGCTCCCCTAGTGTCACCTGGGGCATCCTAATGAACACACAGTTCAGAGTTCAGTCAGGGCAGGGCTTTTAGTGCAGACGTTTCCTTTCTTCTGTAGTATCCTAAGATCTGACCCCTAGAACTCTCCCTCCATCCCCCACCTGGCCAAGTCCTCCACCGCTCACCTCTCTGAAGCTCCTTGGGTTTCCCAAGTACCTCTTCAGAAACCCTCACCAAGCCAGGGCCCCTGTTCCAACCTGTGGGACAGATTTACCTCCTCATAGGGGCTACGTTTGGTACTGCCAGGGGGCACATAGCGTCCATGAGTGTGGTAGGTAGGGTATTCACTCATAGGATGGTAGGTGTCCTGGGTTGGGAAGATGTCCAGCTGTCCATAGTTCTTTCGGCGGCACTGACACACTGTCTGGGGAGACAGGAGATTATGCTGGCCCATCAGATTCCATTTACCAGGGCACATTGGTGAAGGCCTGAGACTTACCAGTGCAATGAGATAGATGATGGCCAAAGCAACCAAAATACAGACCAGCACCAGTAGGGCTATGCCCCAGCCTGGTACCCCAGGCCAAGACTGGGCAGAGGAAGAAAACTGCATCTCATTCACTAAAAGAGAGAACAGTGGTCAGGGAAGTCCCCCAAAGGAGGTGGACTTCCCCTGCTCTCACCAAAAGCAAGCAGGCGCTGGAGTTGGGGATATTGCCTCACCATTGATTTTTGAAATAGCCAGATTATAGACTTCTGCCTCCTTTTCATGCTGTACAAGCTGTGACTTCACCTCAGAGGCACTGACAGCACCCTCCCGGAAAATCACAGTTGAGTCTACCACCACTGAACCTGACCTGGTCACAGGAAATGGGCAGCTCAACCACAGGTATCTGCTCAGCATCTCCCCCCACCACCACCACCACATCACAAAGTCACGAGTATCCCTCCCGCTGTGAGTCATAACCAAACTGTACCTGAACTCGATAGTAGAGATCCCCAGAAAAGCTTGGTTAAAAATCTGCAGAAACTGGGATAAGAGGAGAAGACTCAGGTTTGATGCAAAGGGTTCATGCAGTCCTCAAGAGCTGCTCCAGAAGAGCGTGGCAGAGGCCGGCAGATACCCACCAATGCAGAAATGTTCCTCTTCAGTTCTTGATAGTAGTTGGAGCTGGGATCTTCCAGGGAAGAATTAAACTGGTGGTTCCAAATGTGAAAAGACAACAAGAAGAAAGAGACTCCAACAGACACCTGGGGTGAACTATTGCTGGAGAAGGTAGGGGAGAGTGCCGTGCTGTGGTAAGTGCTATAGGCAATGGTACTGTTGCTGGAGACAGCAGGAGTGGTGGGCGTGACAGGGTGCTGGCTTGGGACTGAAGATTGAGTACCATTGCCAACTGGAGTTGTAGTAGCCATTGTAGAGATGTTATTACTGATCGGAGTGGTGGCTGAGCCCAACACAGAGCTGGTAGTTGGCACCAAGGAGCCATTGTAGACTGGGGTGATGGCAGAGGCTAAAGTAGCCTTGGTAGTAGAGATAGAGGTGCCACTGTAAACTGGAGTGGTCTCCAAGTCTGGTTCAGAACTATTAGTCATAGAAGAGGCACCACTGTGGGCTGAACTGGTAGCTGATTCCAGCGCAGAGCTGGTAGTTGGGACCAAGGAGCCATTGTGGACTGGAGTGGTGGCCGAGTCCACTGCAGAGCTGGTGGCTGGGGCTGAAGAACTATTGTGGACTGGAGTGGTGGTTGAGTCCACTGCAGGGCTGGTGGCTGGGGCTGAAGAACTATTGTGGACTGGAGCGGTGGTTGAGTCTACTGCAGGGCTGGTGGTTGGGGCTGAAGAACTATTGTGGACTGGAGTGGTGGTTGAGTCCACTGCAGAGCTGGTGGCTGGGGCAGAGGAACCACTGTGGACTGGAGTGGTGGTTGAGTCCACTGCAGGGCTGGTGGCTGGGGCTGAAGAACTATTGTGGACTGGAGTGGTGGTTGAGTCCACTGCAGAGCTGGTGGTTGGGGCAGAGGAACCACTGTGGACTGGAGTGGTGGCCGAGTCCACTGCAGGGCTGGTGGCTGGGGCAGAGGAACCACTGTGGACTGGAGTGGTGGCTGAGTCCACTGCAGAGCTGGTGGCTGGGGCTGAAGAACCACTGTGGACTGGAGTGGTGGCCGAGTCCACTACAGAGCTGGTGGCTGGGGCTGAAGAACCACTGTGGACTGGAGTGGTATTCAAGGTTGGGGAACTGTTGGTGTCCAGAGATAAGACGACACTGTTTTGATCTGGAAGGGCAAGAAAGCCTGAACCAGAGTTGAAGGTGGGGAGTAGACCATTTTTATGCTCACACACCTCTCAACAGAGATGGATACTAGGTTGCTTTGGATAACCTGCATGATTTAGAAATTGTAAAAACTACTGGGTTGGTGAATAAAATCAGAGGAAGGAGAAAAATATAAACTCCAAAACCAAAGTAACCCCAGAAGGGGTATAAGGTTGGCGTCAGGCAGTCCCTGTTTGCCTTCTTCCTTGCTGACAACCTCCCTGGCTAATCTCTCCCTCCCTAAAAGACTCAACCCTGCTTCTGGCTAATTCATTCCTCCACTACTTATTTTTGAGACAAGGATTCATACTGCAAGCTGGCCCTAACCTAACCGCGGCACATGGCCCCATTCTCCCACTACCATTGTCTCTCCTGACACAACCCACCTCCACAAACATCAGAGCATTTGCCTCCTACGGTGCCTACTCTCTTGGGGGTCACATCTTCTCAGCCTGTGTCCTTAGCCTCTTTCATTCTGGCACATAACTGGGTCATCTTTGTCTATCCTTTATGCCATCTAACAGCAAGCAAAAGAACGGTGAGGAGTCCCACCTGAACAACGCACCTCCACCCCAACCTCATGCCTCTCACCTGTTACAAGCACTAGAAGGAGCGTCAGGAAGAAAGGAGCCCGGATGCCTGGGGTCATGGTGGTGGTGAAGAGGCGGGAAGAGGGCAGAAACAGACTCAAGGCAGGAGCTGTGGCGTGTGTGCGGTGGAGCAGCTCTGGTGCCCGCTGCTTTATACCAGTACCCCTCCCGCCCTAGGCACAGCCAGAGCAGGTGACAGGTGACAAAACTCCGCCCCCTCCCCTATCTTTTCCTCCTCCTCCCCAACCATTCCTGTGTAGGGTACTTGGGCTCCAATCACTCAATCTTATGACTACTTGTTTATTCTCCAGTTGGCTTCCCCCCTTTTACCAAGCTCTCCTTGACTTCCCCAGGTGTGTTTGTGGAGGAGACCTGGGGCCCCCTGGCTCTGGTTTTAGCCCCAGAGCAATGGTCAAGATGGGGAAACGGAGCACAGAAAGGCCCTGGACAACTAGCCCAGGGAAACCCATCCCTAGGTTCCCCAATCCCGTTTCCTATTCTCTCTGCGGATCCTTAAAAACGGCTTTCCATAAGTTGAGAGGACACAAGGGGGCTGGATAATAATGGACAAGTCGCTAGTTTCAGGCTCCCTCCCCCCATCACTTCCCGGAATAGCTCCACCCTTCTAACCGCTCCCTGTACTCTGAAAACCACAGTCTCCGCCCCTGCCAGGCTTTCCAGTAGCCTGGGTCCCTGTTTGGCTTGCTCCTGAGAAAGGCGGTGGGGGGAAATTTCCACTTAAAAAGGACGAAACTGGGGCTCTACCGAAGCCTAAGGTCGTTCCTACCCAACTCTCCACCTTGAGTGGCAGGCTGGCCGGTCCTTCTGGCCGGGAACGCCTGCCCTCTAGTGGTCACCGGGAGCATCGCGCGGCCAACCCGCACGGGCCGAGTGGCCGAGGAGTTGAGACCCTGTGGGGAGTTTTGACAGCACACCCCAAGTTGAGACCGAGATCTTAGGGAAGTTGGTTGGGCCTTGACGAAAAGAGTCAACGCCTAGAATAGGTAGGAAGGAATGCACAGTGCGGTGGAGGAGCAAGGATCAGTGCTTGGGTTACTCAGATGTCTGGGGGGCGGGGGAGAGGCTAAGTGTGCGGGGAGGGGGGCACCTAAGGTATGTGGTGGGGGCAACAAGTTTAGCGATAAGGACTTCGGATTGTGGGAGGGGGAGTGGGACAGGTTATGTTCAGGCAGCTAGGTATTTAGGAGGCAGAGAATAGAAGGGGCGACCATGAAATTTGGGAGCTCAGAGCTGTGTTAGGGAGAGGAACGATATTTGGAGCAGACAGGCACGCCACGCGGTGCAGGGCAAACCCGTGTGTGTGTGTGTGTGTGTGTGTGTGTGTGTGTGTGTGTGTGTGTGTGTGTGTGTGTGTGCGCGTGCATTTAGGGAGAACCGAGAGGTATTCTGAAGGGCAGGGACAGTTGGGGACGGGGAGGGCTTTGGGCTCACAGCAGCATGTGGACTCAGAGTACCAGGCCAGATCCTGCAGGCGTAGGTTTGCAGTTACAACTGTAGTAGGCCAACAATTCTTAGTCCCAACGAGTACAAAACAGAAGCTGATACTTTAGAAACTTTTCGGAGGTGCGTAAATGGGGGCGTGGGACCCACGCTCCCGCCGTGTATCGCGCCTCTGAGCGATTTTGTGAGGCCGGCCCTGGGCGGAGTGAGGACGCCCTACGTCAGCGCGCCCACAAGAATTTAGGTAGGCGGGCCCCAAACCCCAACTCCTGGGATTGCCAGGCAACAGCCAGTCAATTTGGTTGCTGGGATACCAGTCACCATGACAATAGCTCCGCGCCTCTCAGTCTGAGTATTTAAAGAGCAAGCGCGCGCACTGCTTCGACGTTGCAAAGTGGCCTTCCAGGGCATGGGGGGGGGGGTTCCCCTTCTCTCTTCACCCTTTCGCCCCCCCTTTCACCCTTCGGGCACCCAGGCTCTGGTGTAACTCTAAAGTGACCCCAACTCTCCAGAGCGCCCCCAGTCCCTGGGTTCCAAAGGCCCAGGTGGTAGGGAGCGGGATTCCGGGGCCCCGGGCGGGCGGGAGGGACGGGACGCGGTGCAGTGTTGTTCTTTCCCCCGCCAATATTGCACTCGTCCCGGCCTCCGGCCCCCTCGGCCCCCCCGGCGCCCCCTCACCCAGAGCGGGGGAGCCCCAGCCCTGGGCTTTCGATCACTGCGGAGCTTAGAAGGGTCGCCGCCGCCACGGTGAGTAAGTGGGGCTGGAAGGACTTTAGCCCATCTTCCAACCTCATCCTTCATTTGGTACTTTTCCCACCCACACCCCAACTCAGTCAAACTTTCCCTGGCTCTCTAACCTGCGCTACCAGCCTTTCTAACCCCTCGGGCTCCTTATTGTCCTAGAAAAGGCCTAAAATAAGTGATTGCACTGACTTAGAAAATAGCTGAAACTTTATGGCAATGTGCTGATGATGTCTTTCCTGGGGTTCGTACCTGAGTAATATACCCCTTGAAGGTCCCCCAACCCCTGCACAATGGGGTCACCACCCCTCTGGAGCTGCGCTCCCTGATGGGTGCCAGAGAACCATCAGTTAGGCTGAGGAGCTGTAGATTAGACCCCAAGGTCTCCAGAACAGAGTCCAAGGTCAAAGGTCTCCAGTCAGGGTTCTGAATCTGGTGGCGGCACCTCACACCCTTCCCTGGAGCAGTTGCCTCCGGAATGGCTCAAAGTCCTCAGGCACTGTGTCTGAAGAGGGGAGATAAGTCACATCAGTGGGTGAGGTTTCCCAGGGCACGGGACAAGCTAACCTCAGTCTAGAACCTCACCGTTGCATCGATACTGGAGATTGGACCAAATGATGTTTTCTTGGGAGAAGCAGAATACACCGAGACGCCCCCCTCGCATGGACGTGTCAATAATCACCCCAGAATCCGCCACTAGCTGGGGACCCTCATAGAGCTTCACCCTGTCCAGGATAGAGGTATCATTGGTGCCAGGGGCCCTGTGCCACCATGTCCTGGGGTTTTGTGCACAACCTCCCCCCCTCCTTGTGCTCACCAGTCCTGCGGGGAAAGGAGGGGAGGCTGGAAAGGGGAAGGAGGGGTGCTTTTTCTCAGGCCTTGGGCCCCTAGCTCTTTGTCCACCCCTTTTGCATCTCAAAGCACCAGCACATTCCTAGCAAGGATTGGGTTGCTATGACAATGAGCACAAAGGGCTGGGGGTGAAGTCACCCGCTTCCCAGGCTCTAGTCCACACCCCCCCTTTATCCTCTGTCCTGGCTCCCCACCGCTCTAGATACCTTAAAGAGAAACCAACTCAACTCTCAGGATTCTAGGCTCTTGGCCACTGGAAGCCCAGCTTCTAAGCAGACCCCTTTCCCTTCCCCTCTCAAGCCATTCCCACCAACTAGGGACACTTTCAGGAGGAAAAAATCAATGTTGTGAACAAAATGCCAAATTGAGAGGCCTGTAAACTGTGGGCCTCAATTTGCTCTTCTGTAAATCACGGTTCTTTTCCAAAGTCAGATGCTGCTGGAGCAAGTTCTGGACACTTAAGGGAACTGCCCTGGGCCTGGAGAACTGAAAGGCATCTAGCTCAACACACTGGATTTAGAAGGGAAACTTGGTGCAAAGGAATGGTGTGCCTTATACCACCTCCTCTGTGGTGAGATGGGAAATAGTCTGTAAGCCCTACCCATGACACCAAGAAACTGAGCAGAGAGAAGGTCACAGTTACTGAGTCCCTGTTTTTTGTTTTTTGTTTTTTTGATTTTTCCCGAGACAGGGTTTCTCTGTGTAGCTTTGGAGCCTATCGTGGCACTCGCTCTGGAGACCAGGTTGGCCTCGAACTCACAGAGATCCGCCTGCCTCTGCCTCCCGAGTGCTGGGATTAAAGGCGTGCGCCACCATTGCCCAGCTTTACTGAGTCCCTGTTAGCTAGAGGGCATAGGAGGCTGAGTCTTGCCCCCCACGCCTTTCCCCAGGGCTCAAACCCTTTCCTTACCGAATGTAGCCAACTTGGGGCCGGTGCAGCAGCTGCCATCTATAGGATGTCTTGTCACGCCAACCCACATTTCGTGGGTCAGTCCACAGCAGTCGTACCTGATCAGGGGTGTGGCCAGTATGCCACAGAGCATTTCGGAGGTGCTCACCTGGGCCAGATACTGATGTCACTGCCTGGGAGTTGTTGACAAAGACAGTGTGTCAACCCCAGGGCCAGGGTGAAGGGAGACAAAAGACGGTTAGAGCTGGTGAGGAAGTTCTGGAGTTGAGGGGATCAGGAAGGTTCTCAGGAATCCTGTACAGCTTTAGATGTCTGGGTAAGACGGTTCCTAGTCAGGCAGTGGAGCCCCCGAGGTTTGAGAGGAATAGTTTAGTAAAGTCACTGAGTTGGGAAAACTGGGCAGCTGGGATACCTTGAGCTGCAGCCCTGGTTGGGCCACTGCTCGGAAAGGCGTGGCCTGCCAGTAGGTCTGCTCTGTCTGTTTCCACATGACCACGTAGAAGCGGCCACTGTCCTGGTAACTGAAGAGGAAGCCGGCGTAGTCATCATCAGTGACCGTGTTCACGTGGAAAGTGCCTTCAAAGTCCACACCATTGAAGGCCGTGTACCCTGGGGTGGGAGTGGGATAAATGTGGGCATTAAAGCTGCTTGGTAGCCCGTGGTGGGGTGAGTATGGAGGCAGCGATGCCTGTTGTATATAGGGCCAGAGTCTTTCGGTAAGCCCCCATCTATCCTCCCCACCTGGTTTTTTCCCTACCCTCTATAGGAGCCTTCCCCTTGGAAATTACTGAGCTGGGTATCCCTTACATACCAACTGCAAGACCTGGGTCACTGTTCATAGTCTGAACAATTTCCATGCCCTGGTTGTTAAGGAAAGAAAGAAAAAAAGCCCTGATGCAGGTGCACGATGCCACCTGGGCTCCAACTATGGTCTGGTCTGACAGCACTGCCCAGCCCGCTGCCCTGCATACCTGATTGAGCACTACCCAGTTTGGATCAATCTGAGCATCACCCTCGGGATCCAGGACCACAGTCTGATAGGCCCGAAAATCTGTGAGGGTAACTTCTGCACTTTCCGGACACACATCCAGAGGGTCAACCACCGCATCATTATCAAAGTCATCCTCACACACATCACCAACACCGTTGCCTGGAGACAGTGAGGCTAGACACTCAGGCCCTGCCGGCTGTCACCATTGGGATTTCCCATTCCTGACCCCTCGCTACCCTTCCTTCCCTCACTCCCTTCAGTGGGCTGCCTCTTGAGCACGGCCCATATCAGTTGAACCATCTCTGGGAGCCCAACCTCACCATCTGAGTCTTTCTGATTAGGATTGGGTACCAGACGACAGTTATCAGGCCCAGGAGGAACATAATCTGGGATGCCATCATTGTCGTCATCCCCGTCACACTCATCTCCAAGTCCATCATTGTCTGAGTCCAGCTGAGAGCTATTTGGCAGCTGAGGACAGTTGTCTTTGGTGTCCTGATGCCCGTCTCCATCGCTGCTCAAAGAAAAGGCAACAAATACCAGCTGAAAATGTAGGTTTCATCTTCTCCTTATCTTCTGGGGGCTTTCTGGGCCTGCCTACCCTCCAACCTCCTTGCCACCATCCAGATGAGATAGAAATCCAGCAGTAGGAATGGTGGGTGGGTTTGTGAGAATGGTGAACTAAGGTTACATCACAGAGGTAACTGAGAATGTAGTGAAGGAAAATACTCCCTGGGAGACCTGGAATCTCTTGACCTAGACCTACCTGTCTTCATTGGTGTCACAGACATCCCCCACCAGGTCGCTGTCTGCATCTGTCTGAGAGAGAGGTCTAATCTCACCATCTCCTGATAACTCTGGAGAGGGTGATCTCACCTCTTATTTAAAGGACAGGGCCTCACCCACCGAACCCCCACCCCCCTTACCTCACCCTCAACATTCCCCTGTACCTGGGTAGGATTGCTCATTTCAGGGCAGCTGTCACAAGCATCTCCCACTCCATCTTCGTCCCGGTCTGTCTGCAGTGGGTTGGGTACTTTAGGGCAATTGTCCAATCCATTAGGGATGCCTAGTAGACATGAGAAACGAGGCTGCTGTAAACTGCCTAGCATGCTCTTCTGTGCTGGTGAAAGCCCTGAGCTCCGTCAGGGAACTTGCTTTCACTCACATCTTCTCTAACCACTCCATGCTCTTAGCCCAGTGTCTCTAAGCCTCCTTCCCCAGTTGCCTCTGACTTCCTGCCTCCTTGCCTCCCCCCTCCAGCTCTCCCAGCCACTCCCTCAGCCCCAGGCCTGCACCGTCCCCATCCACATCGTTGTCACAGGCATCTCCTTCTCCATTGCCATCTGTGTCCTTCTGGTCATTGTTGGGAACATTGGGACAGTTGTCACAGGCATCACCAAATGAATCTGTGTCTGAATTCTGCTGGTCTTTGTTGGGAAACAGTCGGCAATTGTCCTGGGCAAAGGGAGAGGAAGAAAAGGGTCAAAGTCCCCATGCTTACTTTGTCCCTGTCCTTTTCAAAGATTATACCCTGTAATGGTGCACTGTTTGGTGCTATCCCACTCACCCAACCTCCATATAGTCACAATTTATGTCATAAGGACTTTACTGGGGAATTAATTGGCCAGGGCCAAGAAGAGGCAGGATAATGGGATTCAGCAAGAGTTACTACAACATGGGGAGAACACAGGAGCTGAGAGGGACAGAACATTCTTTGACTTTAGAGGTTTCTGTTGTTTGGTGGGGTTTTTTGTTTGTTTTTGTTGTTGTTCTGTTTGTTTAATTTTTGGGGTTTTTTGTTTGTTTGTTTGTTTTTGCGACAGGGTTTCTCTGTGGCTTTGGAGGCTGTCCTGGAACTAGTTCTTATAATCAGGCTGGTCAGGAACTCACAGAGATCCGCCTGCCTCTGCCTCCCAAGCGCTGGGATTAAAGGCGTGTGCCACCACCGCCCAGCAGTTTATACATTGGTATTTTGCCATGGATGTCAGATCCCCTGGAACTGGAGTAGACAGTTGTGAGCTGCCATGTGGGTCCTGGGAATTGAACCCTGGTCCTCCTGAAGCACTGAGCTATCTCTCCAGCCTCCTATTGTTCGTTTTTAGTTTGTTTTGAGACAAGGCCCTTATTAGCCTGGAACTCACCTATGTAGACCAAGATGGCCTTGAATGCACAAGTGCCCACCTGTTTTCACCTCTTTCGTACTGGGATTAAAGGTGTGCACCACCATGCCTGGCCTGGTTCTTGTTTTCACTTCACTTCTTTCTTTTTTCTTACATGTACTTATTTATTTAGTGTATGGGTGTGGACACACGAGTGCCACTGTGTCTATGTATATGGAAGGCAGAGGGCAACTTGTAGCAATAGATTCTCTTTTCCCAGCATGTGGGTTCCAGGGATTAAACTCAGGTCACCAGGCTTGGTGGCAAGTGCCTTTACCTGCTGAGCCATCACACTGGCCTTGTTTGGTTTTTAGAGACAGGGTCTCATTTTGTAGCAGAGGCTGACCTCCATCTTGTAGTGATCCTCCTACCTCCATCTCCTAAGTGCTGAGTTTACAGACACATGCCACCATTGCAAGTTGGCCTCAAAATTCTTTTTTTCGATATTCATTTTTATTTTCTGTTTGTGGGTATTTTGCCTGAATACACGTCTGTGCATCACATTTGTGCAGTGCCTCTGGAGGCTAGAAGTGGGACTGAGGTTATAGATGGTTGTGAGTCACCATGTGGGCACTGGGAACCGATCCTGAGTACTCTGCAAAAGCAACAAATGCTCTTAACCACTGAGCTATGTCTCCATCTTCCGTACCTCAACATTCTTGATACCATCCCCATCAGCATCATCGTCACACTGGTCTCCCACACCATCATTATCAGCGTCTTCTTGCCCAGAGTTGGGTGTCAAAAGGCAATTGTCCTGAGGTTCAGAGTGAGGAAAAGGATGGGTGAGTTCCAGTGAGAGCCAGCCTGCAGCATCCCCACCCCTCCAGGTAGCCTTTCGCCCTGGACCTGTTTGCAGTGCTTGTTGTTATCCATGCAGGGAAGGGCCTGGTCCGGGTAACCGTCGATGTCGGTGTCAGGCCCACATACGTTCCCGTTCCCTGCCCAGCCCACATTGCACTAGGGCAAAACATACAGTAGGTGTTAGCAGTTTGGCTTAGCATCCCTGTGCCCTGCCCCACACCTCTCCCTGCTCTGGGCTCTGTTCTCCCCATTAGTAAGTTCTCAGACACAAGCTGCCTCTTTTTCCCATGAAGGAACTCAGGTCAATCCCTAAATTTCACCAGGCTTACACATTTCTCCAAATCCCTCCCTTTTTCCTCCTGTCCTAGGTCTAGGTTACCTGGCAAGAGACTGCACCATTGCGTTCAAAGAGACAGTGAGCGTGGACATGGCAGGGGCTGTGGGATGGGCTGTGGCAGGTCCTTGCTGGGAGGCAGCCCTGGCTCTGGTTTCCCAGGAAACCCAGGCGGCAGGGACCACATTTGAAAGACCCCTAAGAGTAGGGAGGTAGAGTTAGGAAGAGAGTACAAACTCACCAGGAGCCCTGGACTAACTTCATTCTACCTGTGGAGTATAAGACAGGCACTTAGGACCATGCCAGGTGTATCTATCTCCTTTAGGTTCTCTCTCTCTCTCTCTCTCTCTCTCTCTCTCTCTCTCTCTCTCTCTCACTCAAGATTTTATTTATTTATTATGTATGCAACATTCTGCTTCCATGTACACCAGAAGAGGGCACCAGATCTCATAACGAATGGCTGTGAGCCACCATGTGGTTGCTGGGAATTGAACTCAGGACCTCTGGAAGAGCAGTGGGTGCTCTTAGCTGCTGAGTCATCTCTCCAGCCCTAGATTCTCTTTTAAGGTAGATAATAGCCCCATTTTTCAAATGAGAAAACTGAAGTTCAAAAGGTCACAGCTAGTAAAAGACAGAACCTGGAAATGTCAGCCAGGATCATGGGAACACTCTCAAGGGGAGCAAAAAGCAGGAAATGTGAAGAAGAAGTTAGTTACACAGTCCCACATCCCCAGTCATGCCCAGGGCACAGCGTTCAGCTCACCAGCGTGTTGGTGCAGATGGAATTTGGGTCACATCCTCCATTGTTGCCATCATTACATTCATCAATGTCATTGCAGACCTAAAAGGATACAGTTGAGGCAGGTCTCACAGATGCAGAAGTCAGTAATGGTGGGGCATGTTTAGACCCACAGCCAAGGTGACTCGGGAATGGCCTCATCTCGTTTATCACAAAGCCACACAGGCTACACCATCTGACCTGCTTACTGGCCCGAGCATAGTCGATGCCGACACCAGACACTCGAGTACCCTTGTACCCTTGAGGGCAGGCCTCACAGTGGAAGCCAGGCATGGTGTTGATGCAGCTGGAGCCCGGGAAGCAGGGGTCAGAGTGAGCACACTGGGGACCAAATGAGAAGGCAGAAGTCGTCAGGTATTTTCCTGGGGAAGTGAGGCAGCTGCATGTGATCCTAGAAGCCTTGCTCCTGGTGTCCCTTTTCTGGTCTCCCAGCCCAACCTCATGGTGCTCCTTTTCCCCTGGCTGGCCATCTCAAACTTCCCTACCTCTCCACCAGCTCCTTTGCAGTGTAACCTTCCGGTCTATCCTATTTGCTCTTCCTGCAGCCTGGCTTTGCTGCTCTCTGACCTTTGCCTCTGCACAGCTTTTACCCAACATTTTGTACCCTTGAGGACTCCTCCATTCCTCACCTCGTTGATGTCATCACAGTGGGTGCCGTTGCCCTGCAGGCCGGGGGGGCAGGGCCCACAGCGGTAGCCTGGGTACTCATACACTTCCATGCAGTCCACACCTCTGAAGCAGGGGTTGGGGCTGCAGTGGGAACGCTGCTCGTGGAAACCTGGGAGGTGGGCACAGTCAGAGCCACCCTCTAGGGTCACTATTCAGATTGCCCGGAAGGAGAAGCTGAGGCCACAGAGTGGGAAGCACAGCAATGCCGTCTGCAGCCCTCCTCTCTCCCACTCACCGCACACCTGACACTCCATGACAGTGTTCCGGATGAGGGACATCTCCTTCACCTGAGGAATGACGAGTGGTCAGCTCTCCACACCTGCCACCCCACCCCAGAATCAGTAGCTTCCTTGGCTGGCCCACCCAAACCTGGTCTCGGATGTCATCCCGAAGCTCCACTAGGATCTGGTTGAAGAGGGTGAGCTGGGTGACCAGTGCCTTGGTCTGCTCCCCTGTCAAGGTCCAGGGTACGAAGAAACTCAGAACTGGGGATCCACTGTGGGCCCTCATTGGATTGTGAGCCAGCTCTTGTCCCCAAAGGCCACACCACACCTTCAAACCCCACCCGTGACAGAGGACCACCCTCGCCTCAACCACCTCTTCATGGCTGACTCACCTAAAATGGATTGCAGTGCACTGGTCACTAGAGGAGAAGTGATATCAATCAGGGGGGTGGGCTGCCAGGGAGGAGGGGGGAAGGAAAGGGGTCTGGGACAGGGACAGGACGGGAACCTCAATGAGGATGAAGTGTTGAAGAGTAGCAGGGCAGAGGTACTACACTACACAGCCTCATGCACAGAAGACACGCACTCTTCCCACAGCTCTGTACTCAGCTAGCAGCGGCCATTTCCACTGGGCTAAAGGCCCTCTAGGCATTTGCCTCAAAGGAAGTAAAAAACACAAATCTTGGGTCCTAGGCATGGTAGTACCAGGGGGATTCCAAGTGAGAGGACACCCAAAGCAGGGCCAGGGCCCTAGTACATTCCATTTCAAACCCCTTTCCCAAATTGCCACTTGAAGAACCCTTTGAAGTCTCTGGGAGAAGTGGGTGTTTGCTTAAGTAAGAGGCTCTGAGCATCCTTGTCAGAGACCAAGGTGAGAGGCTTTGACTGGAGTTGCTGCCCACTGCTAGGTAACAGCCGCCAAGAGGGACTACAAAAACCTTGAGACTAGCATCTCAGCTTAGCTTACTCCCTCCCCTCCTAGACTTCCTCAGAGTCACAGTTCTGCTAGATTTTATTTGTCTGAGGTCATGAAGTCAGGGACAAAAGATTTGGAGTAATAGGGTCAAAAGCCTCAGAAGTGGGCAAGCTAAAGGAATGGGTACAAAGTGGGTGGGGTGGGAAGGATGGGACTCTGTTACCTGCACTGTGAATGGATTCATCTCCTTGGAATGGACATTCACTCAGGGCTCCTACCCGTGCCATGGATCCACCTATAATAATTTTCATCGACTCCACAAAGCCCTAGGGGGCAGCAAGTAGGGTGGGAGGGTCTAGCAGCTTGTCTCCTGGTGCTACAAACCATTTTCCCAAACCAGAGGCTCCTTCCTCTCACCTGCATCCTCAGATACGCCTTCTGTCCAGTTCTAATCTCCAGGCCACTGACCTCCGCTGGAGGGATTGGGGCCAGTGCTGGAAGACCAGCATGTTGGTCACCTAGTTTACAGTCCACATACAGCTGCAGGCCAGGGCTGGGTCGAGATGGTCCTCGGAGCCGCAGGAGAGCAGTGTGTGTGCGCCCATCAGCCAGGCCTGCTTGCTGTAGGTTCACTGCGTGGACTTTGCCATCTTCCCGCTGGTACCGCACCAGTACTGCCCAGGAGTGGAGGTCAGTATAGGCACTAGCCTCCATCCCATGCCCGATTGACTTGAACCATTTATAGATACTACTTCCCCCACCTGCTGGGCATCTATCTCTGGTGTTTTTTTTTTTGTTGTTTTTTGTTTTTTTTGTTTTTTTGATACAGGGTTTCTTTGTATAGTCCTGGAATTTACGCTATACACCAGACTGGGCTTGGACTCAGAGATCTGCCTGCCTCCTGAGTGCTAGGACTAAAGGTGTGCACCACCACAGCTCAGCTAGATTCTCTCTCTCTCTCTCTCTCTCTCTCTCTCTCTCTCTCTCTCTCTCTCTCTTTCTCTCTCTCTCTCTCTCTCCCCCTTGAGACAGGGTTTCTCTGTGTAATATGGCTGTCCGGGAACTTGCTTTACAGACCAGGCTGCCTCCTAAGTGCTGGAATTAACCGTGTGCACCACCCGCTGGCTGATAGCACCTCTCTTAAGGCTAATCCTAATTTGTATATGTATCTCTTGACACCTTGTATGTAACAGGTGTACAATAAACAGTTCTCAAATTGGCCTCAGATGAGGGCTCATTGTGTCAGATGACGATCCCCTCCCAAGGTGGCAGAGCTCTGCCCACTAAACTTTAGTAAAAATCTGAGTGGCTCTTCTACTGTTGGGACACAGAGATGCCTCACCCTCCCTCTGAGCATCCCAGCATACAACCTGCCACCCATCCCTATAAATACCAGGCCTTACCCAGCTGTCTGGGTACCTCCATACATAGGTATCCCTACTAAAAGCCAAGGAGAATAAAGAGGCACCTGGGAGGGGGATAAGGGAGACAGCTCAAGGGGTCATTGACTCAGGAGAGGACATGCCCACAAGTCACCTTTGTTGATCTTGCCCACAACGGAGGCCTCTAGCCATCGTGTGTTGTCTTGCCGAGAGTAGAGACCAAAGAGGACGCCACCTTGCTTTGGGGGGAGGCGGAATGTGGATAAGAGGTAGATGTCCCCAGCAGTGAGTAAAGCTGTCCGGATCTTCTCTGCCACAGCTACCATCTGCCGGGACTCGCCCACTGTCAGCAGGTCAATTACTGGCCAGGTAGGGATTATTAAAGTCAGAGAAAGGAGCTCTCAGAGGTGAGCATCCCAAATTATCCTTCACTTGCCTCTGGACAGCATAAATTGCCTTCTCAAAACTCACTAGGGATGGTGGTACATGCCTGTTTTCTCAGGCTGAGATGACTGTCTCAAGCTAGCAGCCAGCCTCAGCTACACAATCCAGGCTACAAGACTCCATCTATAAAATCAAAAACCTCAGCCCTTTTTGTGAACAGGGAACAGAGGCAATTCTTCCCTCTCAGCACCTTCTGCGGCTTCCAAAGCCTTGGGAACCTAATAGGCTTGGAGCCCACTTAGAAATACCAAAGCCACCTCACAAACTTCTTATGTCCCACCAGGTGGCGCAAGGGAGACACTGCTGATGAGAACCTGGAGTGGCACCTGGTGCCCACAGCCCAGAAACCAGAGGTAGCTTCTCTCCGCTGCTGGGTTTAGCTCACTTCAAACCCTGGTGCCATTCCTCCCATCCTAGGGGCTCATCACATATGTCTAGATAAGAACATCTGTCCACAAAGGATTCTGACCCTCCCACCACTGTTTAGCCGCCACCCCCCACCTCCCCCGGGAATGTAGGACCCAGAGCCTCTTCCTCTGTCTCCTGTGTCCTAGCCAATCTGTGGTTTCCCCTCCAGCCAGTAAAGAATCTCTGCCTGTGTCATCTGCTCCAACTACCTCTCCTACACCACCCATGGGCCCATCCCACCACCAGACCTCCGGGAGAGCTCAAGCCGCTCAACCCCCACCCCCACCCTATCTTTTAGTAGCCAAGAGCCAGGATAAAGGAGGGACCAAGCCCAGGGTCCCACATAGTGCAACCATCATCAATCAATCAGGCTGCTTTCCCAGACTGCCCCGCTGATACACTGACACAAACTCAGTCATGCAGTCCTGAGTCCATCCTGGTCTCAGTGCCTGACTCTGGGCCAGTCTGTACTCACCCACCGCTCCAGTGCCCACTCCTCCCACGTTATCACCCACACATCACTCTTCCGAGTGTAACTTTTCTCTTAACCCAATTTCAGGACTCCTCCCTCTCTCCTCAAACTCACATGTGGTCTGTTATTTGGTTGGGGGCAAGAAACGAGACAAAAAGGTGTCAAAGAGGATGGATGCAGGCTTACCCTGAAGGTCCTGACTGGCACATGCGTAAGAGCAAAGGAGGAGAAGAGCCTGGGCCCCCCAAAGTTCCAGCTTCTCCATGCCGCTTAGCCGGTTCACTACCCCTGGCAGGCAGGAGACTGGGAGGGAAAAAGACTAGGCGGAGAGCAGGAGCTCGAGGGGGGCGGAGGGACTGAGGAGCGAGCTGGGGGGGGGGCAGCAGGCGGTAAGGGGGGCTGAAACAAAGAGCTGCCAATCACCTTGGAGGTATCACCAGCTCCAGGAACCAGGAGTACTGGGAAAGAGTTCTAGTCTTCCTGGCCTCCTGCTCCTCCATAGTGGTCCTCGCCTCCCCTTACCTTGACATCTGGTTTGGGGGGGGGGGGCTTTCAACCCTAAAGCGCTACCAAATGCTACTGTTCTCTGGAGGCCGCGGCTGGAGAAGGCAGAAACCCCTGCCATGGGATTTCTAGGCAGTTTTGACGGAAAAGCAAGGGACTTGGCCAAAACTGGCTTGCTAAAGTACCTGGAGGATGCTTACTGCTGTGGCGTGGCAAATACTTTTATTACGGTGTGTTGGGTCCCTGACATGTGCCCACCCCTCCATTTTCTCTCGTTCTTGGGAAAAATGGAAGTCTGGAAGCGTCCGACAGCAACTGGACGATGAGTCTGAACTGGTCAGTGAGGTCGACATGCAGAAATCAGCAAAGGGGAAAAAACATCACCAGAGGCTGGAGCAGAAAGCTGGGGGCCAGGGGCGGGGACGGGACTGGTGGGCACTGGGGACCCCGGGAAGGCCCGGTCCGGGATGAACCCGAGGGGAGCTTCGGGGAGAACCAGGAGGAGTTCCCGTTTGGGAGGCGACCGCCCGCGAGCCGCGCCTCCCCTCCCCCCACTCCAGCCCCAGCCGGGCCTCACTCCGGCGCCGCCACCGCCCCTGTTTTGTTTCCATGGCGACAGGCGGCGCGCGGTCCGCTCCAAACATAACGCGCTGTGGAAAACATGCGGCGCGGGGGACCCCCCCGCACCCTGCGCTCCGGGATGAGACCCGAGGGGACCCGGGGCTACCGGGGCCACGTGCGGTTTGGGAAATGTCCCAGGAGATCGACAAGCCGCACCATACGCCCCTCTCCCAAACTCTCCGTGTCCTCGGTCGGCCGCTGCCTCTCCCGGCAGAGGCGCCGCGACTCTCCCCGGCACGTCTGGATGGCAGCCCTGACCCCTGGCCGGGTCCGCTATGGGATGAGCCCGCAGCCACGCGCCTCGCAAGACCCAGGCCCCACCTCCCGCAGTCCTGCCGCCGCCTCTGAGGCCGCGCAACACCGCGCCTTCCCATGGGCCTACCCACGGCCCTCTCCACGGCCCTCCCCACGGGAATCCCCACAGCCTTCCCCACGGGCCTCCCCACGGCCCTCCCCACGGCCCTCCCCACGGGACTCCCCACACCCCGGGCCCCCAGCGGCCACAGAGGCAGCGGCCAGGGGTGGATACGGTGGAGGGAAGGCGGGCTCTCGAGAGGCGGTGCTTCCGGGTCGGAGAGCGTGCAAGATGGCTGCGCCCATGGAGCTCTTCTGCTGGGCTGGGGGCTGGGGGCTGCCGTCTGTGGACCTGGACAGTCTGGCTGTGCTGGTGAGGGATGACGCAGGCGTCCTCTGATATGCCCTGGAGGGCTGGGGAGGGGTCCCGAGCTTTGCCGGGGGCTCCCAACACGAGCCTCCTGAGAGAAACTGAGGCAATGGAAGGCCGACGTGGGCTCAGTGCCTTACGCTGTGGTTTCCTAGGATAAATTCGTATAGCTGTGGAAGTAGGTTTGCTCAGGGTTTCAGAAGATGGGTACACCTTGCCTGTCCATTTATTGGCTGTATGACCTTGGGGTAATCCCTTCTGGACGATTTCAGTAATCTGCCCTCCCAGCCCGCTTCACCCTCTTTTTCACTAAGAATTTATTGAGTCTAGTTTTTGTCCACCGTCGACAGCCCACAGTCGGACTGTAGGAAGGGCTTTGGAACTAGACAGATCTGCTTCATTTCACTCAACCTCTTCCGGATTCTAAAAGTATTTGTTATGCTTCTTACAATGTCAAACATTGCCTTGCAGTAAGACTTTGACCCCTATGTCAAAGTTGTCCACAGAAAGGCAAACATGTAAGCAGATGATAAAATTCTCAGGTATATGATGTCAAAGTAGGAACAGAGCATAGAGACTGCCGAAGTAAGTCATTACTTCCAGGAGAAAGGATGTTAGTTAGGAAAAGCTTTTGAGAGTAGGTTTTGCAATATAGATGGCAGAAGGAGAGATTTGTTTGTTTGTTTGTTGTTTCTTTGTTTTGGTTTTTCGAGACAGGGTTTCTCTGTGGCTTTGGAGCCTATCCTGGAACTAGCTCTTGTAGACCAGGCTGGTCTCGAACTCCAGAGATCCGCCTGCCTCTGCCTCCCGAGTGCTGGGATCTAAAGTGTGCGCCACCAACGCCCAGCCAGAGGGGAGATTTTCCTGATGTGTAACTGTGGATGTGGACATAGGAACATGTCCACAATCTCCGAGTGCTGTTTGCCCACTTGTAAATGGGAATGGCTCCCTCCTTCCACCTTGCTCTTGGTATAAAAGTGCTCAGTATAGCTCATGGCACATGATATGTTGACTTTGGGAAGGCACACCTCCTCTCTACCTTCTGCTTCCTTCTCTGCAGACCTATGTCAGATTTACAGCCGCACCACTGAAAATACACAAGATCAGCAATCCTTGGCAGAGCCCTTCAGGTATACAGTGTCCCTGTAAGGAAGAGTGCCAGGGGAGGAGCAGGAGACTGGAATGTGATGCAAAGAAGCATGTATGGGCAAGCTAGGATCTTGTTGACATACTTTTTTCTCAATATCAGGAACTCTGCCTGCCCTTCGAACCAGCACTGGAGAGGTGATCTCAGTAGCACAGAAGATCATCACCCATCTTCGTAAAGAGGTAGGTGGTTTGATTAGGGGCTGACAATGAAAGAAATCCAGCCCATTCAATATAACATTTATTGAACACCAAACACATGCCAAGCAAGATAAGCAGTTGGCCAGATACTAAACTTAGAGAGCTAGGGGGCAGGGCAGCCTGAGAAATCGTATTTCTTCTGAATGCTGGGCAGAGAGGGAGGAGAAATATGGGCTGATGACACGTGGGAAATTAAGAGTAGAGAACAACAATAGGCTTTGGAGAGGCCCTGAAAAGAGGAACTGGGAAGGAACTTCCAGTAAAAATAGGCATGGTAGTGCATGCATATAATCCCAGCACTCGGTAGAGGCAGGATGATCAGAAATTTAAAATCATCTTTGGCTGTGTAATGTGTTTATGGGCAGCCTGGGATACATGAGATGTTGTCTCAAAAAGAAAAAAAAAAAAGTCAGGAGTGGATATCTTTACTTGGAAGGCAGAGGCAGGCAAATCTCTGTGAGTTGAAGGTCAGCCTGATCTATATAGTGAGTTTCAGGCCAGCCAGGACTAGATGGTGAGACCCTGTCAAAGAAAGAGTAGAGTCGGGGAGGGAGAAAGAGAAAGGAAAGAAGGGATTTCTAAGGGTTATACCATTTTTTATTTAACTTTATTTTATGTGTGTTGGTGTGAGGGTGACAGATCCTCTGAACTGGAGTTACAGACAGTTGTCAGCTGCCATGTGGGTGCTGGGAACTGAACCCCGGACCTCTGGAAGAGCAGCCGGTGCTCTTAAATGCTGTCATCTCTTCAGCCCCCCTAAAGATTATATCTTATTTATCCTGGAGAGAGGTAGACAAAGCTTAGTGCTAAGCTGAGGAATTTGGAAGAGAATTACCAGAGAGTGGGAGGTTCTTCTGTCATATTGACTGTGATATGGGAAAGTAATTTCACTTTCCAAAGGGCATGAGCCCTTCATCCCAAAACTTGGGAGGCAGAGGTAGGTGGATCTCTGTAGAGTTCAAGGTCAGCCTGGCCTACAAAGTGAGCTCCAGGACAGCCAGAGCTGTTACATACAGAAACCCTGTCTCAAACAAAGCAATAAAGTCTTGTTTTTGTTTTTAAACATTTATTTATCTTGTGTGTGAGGGTGTATGTGCACACATGCTGCGGAAATGCTTGAGGAGGTTAGAGGACAGCTTCCTGGGATGATTCCTCTCCTTTCACTATGTGAGCTCTTGGGATGGGACACAGGTCGTCAAACTTGATAGAAAGTACATTTACCTGCTGAACTGACTCACTGACCAAAACTCTTCACTTGTAAAACCAGGGGGCTTAGCCAACATTTAAGAGGTCTGGCATCCAAGAGGGAACATATAGTCAGAAACAGGATCCTCTTTCTCATTTTTACTTTCCAGGGAGCTGGGAAAATATTGAAGCTTAGAGGCTCAGAGAAATAGAATCCAGATAAAAGCCAAAGTTCCTGGCAGGATCTGGGTTACTGCCTTGATTCTTTGCATATAAACACAGCCTTTTCAGTTTCCAAAGTGTTTTTTCCTAAATTATTTCCAAACCCAGCCACATTGAGAGAAAAAGATTACTATCTTATTCCATAAAGGAGAAACTGAGGTTCAGGGAAATTTAAGAGTCATGCTCAAGAGGTTATGTGGGGACAAAGCTTTCTTAGTAGGTTTAGGGGGATACTTAGGGACAGACTGAAGCCTGGAACAGTGGGCCACACTAAGAGATGAGGCTGCTGGTGGGATATATGTGCAGTGATGGCACGTAGACTTTGGAATGAAACAGAAGAGATAGCCAAGAGCTCGGTCATGAGAGGCAAGCTGGAGCTGGGCATCAATTTACTGGGTTCAAGGAGGGTAAGGATGGTGCCCCATAATTTCTAAGTCATGGGCTGAGGCCCAGCCCACAGTTGAGCTCCACTTTGCTAGCTCTGTGGTGTCTGGATCAGGAAGTTACTGTTAGAAAGTTGCTCTCTGCGGGCACACTGCCAGCTTTCCGTGGAAACTCTGGGAGCTGCTCCCACTTTGTGGCCAGGCCTTCTTTCCACCCCCAGTGGGTGACGGACTTTGACAGCCAGTGGGCTCCAAAGCCTAGGCTCACTGCCAACAGCAACAGGCTACTGGCTGGGCTGAGGTGAGGAGACCTCAGTAGGAAAAGCTCCCTATTGTACCTGCACTCTACACAGAGGCTAGTGCAGGAGCCATTCCTTCCCTACTGAGAAAGTGCCTCTCCAGCCTTTCAGTCTTCACCCCGTGAACATTTCTTCCACAGAAGTATAACGCTGATTATGATCTGTCAGCTCGGCAAGGAGCAGATACCCTAGCCTTCATGTCTCTGCTGGAAGAGAAACTACTCCCTGTGCTAGTGAGTACACCCAGACCCAGTGTTGACAGCCTGTGAGAAAGGGGCCAGAGACACACATACATCAGAGTGGCTCATAGGCGGGCGCACCGGCTCAGATTTTCTCTTCCTTTCTGTCTGTCCAATACAGATACATACTTTTTGGATAGATGCCAAGAACTATGTGGAAGTAACCCGGAAGTGGTATGCAGAGGCTATGCCCTTTCCCCTCAACTTCTTCCTGCCTGGCCGCATGCAACGCCGGTACATGGAGCGGCTACAGCTGCTGTGTGGCGAGCACAAATCAGAGAGTGAGGAAGAACTAGAGAAAGAGGTAACATTGGAACAAATGAGATGAACCCCACAGATAATGGCTAAGAGTGAGAATGTCCACAATAGGGAGTGCCGCAGCTCCCCCAACCACATTCTTTTCTTTTCTGCAGTTGTATCAAGAGGCTCGGGAGTGCCTAACCCTTCTCTCTCAGCGCCTGGGTTCTCAGAAGTTCTTCTTTGGCAATGCGTGAGTCTAATGCCAAGGGGAACAAATGGATGTTTGAAGAAAATACAGGTTCAGGTGTCAAAGCCTGAGCTGGGGTGTGAACAAGAAGTTCTTAGGACAGACACTGTCTCTGGTGACGGGGGGCTGCCTGTGGAGCTAGAACCTCCTTGGTGGTACAGGAGGGTGGGATGGGAGAGCAGCCAGGCACAGGAGACTGTTGGGCTGTTGGGCACTCAATGTATCCTTTATACAGTCCTGGGATAGAGAGAGCTTCATTCAGGGCCAGGCTGGCGCCACCTGGGAAAAGTCCCCTTACCAAATCCAGAGCTAGGTGTCCTGCCCCTCCCCTGGTGACCCCTTGCTGCCCAGAGCCTACTCCACTAAAGCACTTTTCCTCTTGCTCCATGTGACCCCTCTGCATAGTGGCCCCACTTCCGCCCCACCTTTTCTGTCTTTCCAGCCCTGCCTCCCTGGATGCCTTTGTTTTTAGCCATTTGGTCCTGCTGCTGCAGGCAAAGCTGCCCAGTGGGAAGCTGCAGGCCCACCTTCGTGGGCTGCACAACCTCTGTGTCTACTGTACCCACATCCTTAACCTCTACTTTCCCCGGGATGGAGGTAAGGAACAGATGGGGAGAATGGGCTGGGCTCCAAGGACTAGCTCCCTTGCCCACTTTCCTTCCTTGCCTCCCAGCTGAGGTGCCACCTCCACAGCCGACACCAGCAGGCCCTGAGACTGACGAGGAGCCGTACCGGCGACGGAACCAGATTCTGTCTGTGCTGGCAGGGCTAGCAGCCATGGTGGGCTATGCCTTGCTCAGTGGCATTGTTTCTATCCACCGGGCAACCCCCACTCGGACCCCAAGCACCCGGGCCTTGGGCATGACTGAGGAGGATGAAGAAGAATGATGTATTCGTGCTCTTAGGACTGATACTGTCATGCATTCCAGATGCCCCTTTGTCTCCCCATTGTTGGAGCAGCCAAAAATGGGGTGCTATCCCTAGAATAAAACTATTTACACTGAGATCAAACATTTTCTTCTTTATGGTGCTGCCATTTCCCTAGCTGCTGCAATAAGAATGCTTAGGTGTAGACAGTGGGTTCTAAAACTGCTTCAGTCCTTATGCTGCCTTAAATTGCCTCTCTGCATAGATCCAACTTCCCAAGTTAACCCCTACACCTATCTTATATTTGACAGACAGGGAACTCACCCTGGACTTAGGCCCAGTTTCCACAGGCAACTAGCACATGGCACACATTTTACAAGCATGGGGAATTGGGAGGAAACTAGGGCTTCCCACCCCTAGCATATACTAGAAGGGAGAATAAGGCACCCACACCATGACTCCTGTGCCTGTGTCACTGTGAGGTCACCCAGGCCCTGCTGTGCCTTTAGTAACAGACAGCACATAAGCTAACTCTTCCCCTTTAACGTCCATCCATGCTAAGTCCAAGTGCCTGCTCTTATCTGTTCCATCACTGGCGACGCCACAGGTAAGTGTGGATGGAGTAGCCAGGTGAGATGGTCTCCAGGAAGCCCAGGCCAGGATCACTGATGGTAAGAGGGACATCCTTAGAGGAGCTGGAGAGAAAAAAATCTGAGAATCAACCCACTGAGGCCAACCGCCAACACTGCTCAGGCCCAAACCTGCCCTGTCTGTACCCAGCTTACCGGTTTAACACGACCACAACTGCAGAGCCATCAGGGCGTATCAGTGCCACGGTGTCCAAGTCATTCTTCTCACTGGCCACCAACCCCACTCTCTGGGATCCCTCGGGAATGAACTTGCTGAATGTGAAGACAGGCATCATTAGGGACTCTATCCCCGAGGGCACTGTCCAGTCAGGCTTTCCTCAGCATCATCTCTGCTCATGGGATCTACCAAAGCTACCTGGGGATGTACCATTACAGTCCCAGCTATGTGGGAGCCCTGGACAGGGAAATAGGAAATGACAGGTCCTCAGCCTCAACTGTGCTGCTGGGCCTTGGCCCTGTCCTCCTGTATCAGGACTCTAGCATCAGTCATCCAGGGATTATCTGTAGCTCTGATGCCACCTAGTCACTTCCTGCCTGCATGGTGCAACTGAGGAGTGTGCCCCTCCCAGGGTTTCCACCCTGAAAACCTTCCTGCACCTTCACGATATAGGATGATGTAAGCCTGATACAAAGGATAGGCCTGTCATGAAATGGGGATGCCCACCCACCCTCTACTCACCTGAAGTGGCCAAGATGGTAGAACATGGGCTGCTTGTAAAATGTGTCTTTGGGGATGTCTACAATGATGGGACTATCAACAAAGTTGCGGACCCAATTGGGCCCTCCTTCAGGATTCAGGGCAAGGTTCCAGTCAGTCCATCCAGCTACGTGGTAAAGGAGGTTCTAGAATAGAAGCAAGAGTAAAAGTTAAAAATGGGTAAGATACCCAGAGAAGATAGGTAAAAATTACATAAGGGAGCCGAGTGTTGGTGGTGCACACCTTTAATCCCAGCACTCGGGAGGCAGAGGCAGGTGGATCTCTGTGAGTTCAAGACCAGCCTGGTCTACAGAGCAAGTGCCAGGACACCCTCCAAAACAATACAGAGAAACCCTGTCTCGAAAAACCCAAATAATTATAATAATATAATAATAATAATAATAATTACATAAGGAGTTGGGGGCTAGGAATGGCTTGTTCTTTGAAGGAGTGTTCTGTCTCAATATCTGAGAAGAGGATTGTGAAGATGGAGGCATCTCCAGAGCTAAGAAATCTAAGACAGGTATGGCTGCCTGGGCCCAAACATGAAGAAAAAGAGTGATGGGGGGTGGGCCTAGGCCCTATCCCAAAGGATAGGAAATACTCTGATGACACCCTATGGAAGGCCTCACCATCCAGAGGGAACAGAGAAGATATGTGACAGATAAGGTTTTAGTTGGGGGGACGGGTGGGAGAAGGGAACTGGGATTGTCATGTAAAACAATCCTGTTTCTAATTCAAATAAAAAAGTTGGGAAAAAAAAAAAAAGAGAAAGAGTGATAGGGTATGCATGTCTGTGAAGAAAAAACGAGAACCAGGGCATCCCACAGTTGCCCAAAGAACAAGCTGCTCAGCTAGCTGAGAAGGAAAGCCTCTGTGCCTTTATGAGATTAGAAAGGGGTCTCAGGTGTCTGTCTTGAGAAAGAGACCGATGGCTCACCGTGATGATGCTGTGACTGTACTGCACCCCTCGACTCCAGGAGCCCAACCGGACACTCTGTTCCCAGAACTTGGAGCCCACACAGGCCTCTGAAGCAAAGAGCGTTGTGTTGGGGAACAAGCGGTGTGTCTCCCCTAAAGTGGGTTTAGCTGGAGCCAGGAAATCCATGTACCAGTGTACAGCAATGCCATGGACGTACTTAGCTGCCTCTGGGTCAGACAGCACCTGCACAGAATGATGGAAGGAGCATTAGGGAAGGGGGCCCCTGACCACAAGTCCTGCACAGAGGGCTCTGAAAGGAACTACGCATCCTGAGAAGTGGGCGGTAGGATGAAAGGGCTGGGAGTGATAAGACAACCATCCGGACATCCAGAGACAGTGGTGCCCTGGGCAGCCAGATCCAGCCTAGGGTGTTCCAGGAGTCTTTTGGGAACTGGTAAAGTGCTTGCCATGCAGCTGAGGGACCTGGCACGAAAGGGAGAGGTGGATCCCTGGGGCTCGGGCTAGCAAACAGCCTCATTTGTGAGGGACTCAGTCTCAAAAACCAAAACAAAGAACACACCAAAATCAGCTGCTCTTGAATTGTCATCTAAGGTCCACATCAGCACCTGCACGTACATAAAAAAGGAGTTGCGGGGCTGGAGACATAGCTCAGAGGTTAAGAGCACTGGCTGCTCTTCCAGAGGCTCAATCCCCAACAACCACATGATGGCTCACAACCATCCGTAGTGACATCTGGCTCCCTCTTCTGGCCTGCAGGCATACATGCAGGCAGAACAATGTATACAAAATAAATAAATAAATCATCTTAAAAGAAAAAAAAAAAAGGAGTTGAGAGTCCAGGTATGGTGGTGTGGGTCTTTAATCCCAGCACTCAGGGAAACAGAAGCAAGTAGATCTCTATGAGTTCAAGCCCTGCCTGGTCTAAATAGTTCTAGGTCAATTAGAGCTACACAGTGCAGTCCTGCTTAAAATAAATAAATAAATAAATAAATAAATAAATAAATGTGGGAGAAGTCAGGTGTGGCAGCTCATGCCTATAATCCCAGCACTTAAGAGGCAGGAGGGTGACCATAACTTCAAGGCCAGCCTGGTGTATATAGCAAGACCCTGTCTCCACCCTGGCAGAGGAAAGGTACCCTAAAACTGTAACCAGTCATTTTGGATGGTAACTTGGGTTCCACTAGGACACCCTGGGAAGTTCTAGACCTTACCACCTGTGCCCAGCGGGGCAGCAGCAAACGCTGATCATCGAGCATGAATAGCTGGACATCATGAGAACTGTTGGTAAGCGCGGGCCCTAGGTCACGGGCAATGAAGTCCCTCTGTTGTTCAGCAGTGAAGCCCAGGCATTGGAAGGGGTACCCAGTTATGAGCCCTGCAGAAGGCTCATTCTCTACTGTCACTGCCCAGAATTTTATCTTGTACATAGCATAAGCATCCAGAAACCTGCCAGGAGAGAAATGACAGGAACGATCAAGGCCAAGAAAATGGGCCAAGACCTTGGGAATAGTAAATTGACAATCTGAAAGGCACAGAGTGTAGAAAGATGAGCTGAGACACAGATCTGGAAGGGGAGCAGGTCAAAGGGTAGGATATAGACCAAGGTGTCCAAAAGAGAGGTTGGTACAGACCCCAGTCCCCAAGGCCCTGATGATCCCTTACTTGACAAAGTAATTGGCCCAGGTCCGGTGATAGACATCCCCTGCCTGACCCTTGAGTGACCCTTTCCCATTCACTGCTCCATTGGTCTTGAGCCAAGTGGGAGATGTCCAGGGACTGGCAAGGAGTGAGATGGGGCGTGGGGACATCTTCAGAGCTCGGTGAATCAGGGGTATCTGGAGACAGATGTCGTGGAGAGAGAGACACCCAGAATTGGAACACAAACTAGCCTAACCAGTGCATCAGGTCCAACTGCCGTCACCCACCCTCCTACCCCCAGGTCAAACAGGCTGCAGGAGAAGATTCTACCTAGATCTGCAGAAAGCTCTAGCCTGGACCTTCCCAGTCCCCAGACAGCAATACCAAGAGGTATCTGAAGCAACCAGAATGCCCACCTTGAGCTTGGTGTCTTCTTCTGTGAGGCTGAAGTTGGATAACTGGAAGTCATTAGGGGTGTCAGCATAGGTGTAGATTCGGATGGAGAAGTCACAACTGGCCATGGGCACCCGGATGATGTTATATTCAATTCCTGCAGAAAAGGATGGCCAAGATAGGGAAACCTGGCTCAATAGAGTATGGAGCTGAATGAGGTGGCACCATGACTGTAATGCCACACCTCTAGAGGCTAACAGATCCTTGTGAGTAGGCTAGTCAGGGCGAGAGGGAGAGAGAGAGAGGGGGGGGGGAAGGCAAGTGTGGAAATTGGCTTTAATCGTGTGTTAGTCCTCAATGGGGTCTCATTCAATACAGTCCCTTCTCCAAAGGGAATGGGGCATGGAACTGTAGGAACCAGAACCTGAGTGAAGAACAAGCCCCTCTTGAGCAGTTTTCATGCCCCCTTAAATACTTAGAATATTAAAAATCTATCTCGTTTCAGTCGCACTGAGGTACAAACACTTGGGGACTTGTGATCCCAGCTCTTGGGAGACCAAGTCAGGAGGAGTTTGAGGCCAGTCACGGCAAGGCTGATACAGAAAGAGGGAGGAAAGGAACAGAGGGGAAGAGGAAAGAGAGAGGCAGGATGGAGATGTAGCTCAGGTTGCAGAAAGCTTGCCTAGAATGCATAAAGCCCCAAGTTCCAGCACTGAGTAAACAGGACGCAATCTGTAGTCCAGCACTCAGGAGGATCAGGAGTTCAAAGTCATCAGTGACTACACAGTGAATTTGAATCTGGAATACATGAGACCTGCTCTGAGAAGGATAGAGAAAGGAGGGGAGAAGAGAAGGAAGGGAGGAGGCAAATGTCAGGGAAGAACATGAAAACCAGAGTAAAAAGGCTGGCAGGATGGCTCAGTGGGTAGGGCTGCCTGGTGCCAAGCCCGAGGACCTGATTCAATCCCCACAATCCACATGGTAGAAGGAGACGATGGACACCTGAAAATTGTTCTCTGGCCCCACACCCATGCTCAGCACATACAATAAATAGTAAAATGTAATAGAAATTTAAAAAATAAAGCCAGGGTATAAAAAAAGATATCACTTATACTGTGTAATCTTATTCTGCCCTTCCTCACCTTCACTAGAGAAGTATGATTTGAGCAGCAGATTCTGGGCAGAGGGGGACAAGGCAAGGATGTTGAGGGCAGTGGCATCTGTCATTGCTCCTCCAAATCCTTTCACTTTCTGGAACCTCTCTTCTGGACGCAAGGTCAGTAGTAGACCTGAGGACACCATGGGGAAAAAGGGGCACAGTCAGTGTACAGATACTGATAACTGATGTGATTTCGAGCCAGGGGGCCCAGCCATGCTTAGAGTGAGAGATAAAGTGACTACCTGTGCCTGTGCGATTGGCCTGGATGGACCCGACACTCAGCTCCATCCGACGTCCACTCCGAGTACTCTCATAGCGGCTGAAGGTACCAGCAGCAGGTAAGGTCAGGGGGTCAAGAGAGTCACAGTATGTGGCATTGCAGACACAGACCACTGAGCTGTAGCCAAAACTTTTAGGGATGCAGGGTTGTGCACCTACAAGTCAGGGGCACAAACGGAGGCAAGCATCAAAGTGGATGGTCAGGGGAGTGGGTTTGAGAGTCAAGAGCCTGAACAACAATGTTTTAAAAGATCCCTCCACTGTACTCCCAGCCCATGGTTGTCTCAGGCACACTATAAGAGTTACAGAGCCTCTGCTAAAAGCTCACCACCATAGTGGCAGGTTTGCAAACGACCTCGGGGCAGAGGAAATATCCATGCTGCCACCCCACTCCTTGACTCACTTACCATATGCCCATGATACTGCCTGAAGTAAGAAGAATCCTATGAGCCTGGCAGCCATGACACCTACCCTGCCCAGGTGTTTGAGACACTCCTGAGAACAGAATGAGGAACGATTAGAAGGTAAGCCCCTCTCTATCCCCTAACCACTCTCCTGGCCAGGCTTTAGCTGCCTGTGGGTGCCCACAACATAGTCTCCCATCTTTATTAGTGATTAGACAATGCCCATAGACACTGTATGTGTTCCTCTCTGCAGCCACTCTGCTAGTGAGTTTTCTGCCTATCCCATCGATTTCAACCTTCAGCCCTCTCTCCATCTGTGTCTTACTCAAAGAGCCATGATGGCCTTAATTTTTAAAAAGAATCTGCCATTCCCTGAATTCTAGAAGCAAGGTTGACAAGGCAAATTGAAATCCTGCCTGCTTACCTTTCTGGAAGGTCGTGAAGACTTGAGCTTTTCAGGGTCAATGGATGAGGAGAAGATTGTGGCAATTCCAGAGTGCTGGAGAGATAGAAGACCTATGAAATAAAAACAGGGATGTAGCTATAGCTACAGGATCCGGACTGGCACAGCAAGTTAATTCCGGCTTAAAGGGGAGGACAAAGTCATGTGATGACTAAGGTGATCACGTGATAAGGAAGTGAAGCAATTGAAGCCATATTTGTAGTGGGCAGCCGGGCTCTTCCAGGCGTGAGTTCTTCAGGGTCAATGGATAAGGAGAAGATTGTGGCAGTTCCAGAGTGCTGGAGAGATAGAAGACCTATGAAGCCTACGTGGTTGACAGCTTTAGGAAGAGGCTAGAACAAGAACTTGTGTGAAATGCTGCATAGAGGCTCCATTTTCAAGACAGAAGGAACTTGTAGCCTCCAAGGATCCCTGCACTCCCATGCACATACCCACAAGTGGATATACACAACATATTTAAAAAATAAAACACATACACACAGTCTTTGCCCTAAGGAGACTAGTGAGGCACAAGAGTCAGACAGTTGCACAGTTACAGATGAAGACAAAAGCAATGTTGACAGGTGTGCATAGAGGACTTCCTGAGAGGAAAAGGGACCCTCTGTGGTTGAAGACTTCTCCACAAAGGCTTAACACAGGAGACGCTGGAGGGAGTTACAGTGAAGTGCCCTGAGTCACAGTCCAGCACTGGGTGGCAAGAGTGAGGAGGGGGGAGTAGTGCCCACTGCCTCTTCCTGGATCCCCTCAGTTCATCATCAGATGCTGGCTAGAAAGATGTCATCTCCCCACACAAGACTGGGAGGTTGGTGAAGCAGTCCAGAACTGGAAAGTGCTGTATAAAGTTATATATCTTTGGTAGACACAGAGGAGGGCTGTCCACAGGATTCTCTGTGAACCACATCAAGCTAAATTTATTGGCAGTGACACATACAATACGATCTGACTAATTCCATGTCGCTAAGCCTGTTTCCTCACTTGGAAAACAGAGACAACAGCAAAGTCTCACAGGGCATTAAAGGAGTCAGGAAGATAAGCCAAGTGGGAGCACTTGATAGGCATCAGGAGCTTTATGCTTGTTGACTGAGTCTCTTATGTTTTTATGATTATAACAGTGAAGTCTTTGCCACATATCCTCTGAAAATTGATTACTTATCTTAGATCCAGACTTTAAGTGTAGCTTCTGGGAGATTCATAGTGTTTGAATCCTGACAGCTCCCAATCATTTACTGTTTGGTTATCTTGTTGAGATCAGCAAATTAATTCCTCTAAGTCTGCTTCTTATCTATAGAAGAGGAGTGATCCTGTCATCTCACAGAGCTATTTTGAGATGAGTGTGTTTAGAACAGTGCTTCACACTGAGTGTTGCAACTAAGCAGTGTTTATTGGGGAACCTTCAAGGCAATGTTTTACTTGTTCTAGGCAGCCTCAAAGCCTTTGTGGCATCTACTATGTCACAGGGATAGGTGGCAAATTGTCATATTTATTGAACTGCTGTATGGCTCTGACTGTCTGTACCCACCCTTTTTTAGATTTCCTGAATTCCAGGAAGTGTTGCCTAACTCCCCTCTAGTTCATCCATCCACAATTCCAGAGCTCTGTGTTTGTGGCCTCACCAATCAAACACTCTATCATCTCCAGCCAGAGCTGATTTATTTATTCCTTTCTTCTTCTCCTTCTCCTTCTCCTTCTTTTTCTTTTGCTCTAGAACTTGATATGTAGACCACCTGGCTCTGCCTCCCAAATGCTAGGATTAAAGCTGTGTGCTACCACCACCTGGGACTTAATTCATTTGAATAAGAACTTGATTGTTGGCTGGGCGGTGGTAGCTCAGGCCTTTAATTCCAGCACTATGTAGACCTCTGACTCATAGAGATCTTCCTGCCTCTCAAATGCTGGGATTAAAAATTTACACAACCACCAGGCCATAGTGGCACACACCTTTAACACTAGCACTTGGGAGGCAGGGGCAGGTGGATCTCTGTGAGTTCAAGGCCAGCCTGGTCTACAAAGCTGGTATCAGGACAGCTAGGGCTGTTACACAGAGAAACCCTGTTTCAGGAAAAAAAAAAAAAAAAAGCTTGCATAACCACACCCAGATCAACTCATTTTTGTCTTTATTTATTTTTTTTTTTTTGAGACAGGCTTTCTCTGTGTAGCTTTGTAGACCAGGCTGACCTTGACCTCACTGAGATCTGCCTGCCTCTGCCTCCCAAGTGCTGGGATTAAAGGCATTCACTATTACCGCCTGGCTAGATCAGCTCTTTTTCAAATTGTTCATTGTGTGTATGGTTGGGGGGTGGGAGGGTGGGGGAGGACAATGATGTGTGTGGAAGACAACTTTATAGAGTTAATTTTCTTTTTTCATGTTTACATGGGTTCCAGTAATGGTTGAGCCATCTGGCCTATCCTTACCCCCTTTTTAAATTTTAAACTTATTTTGTTTTTGTTTTTGTTTGATTTGGCTTGGTTTTTTCGAGACAGGGTTTCTCTGTGTAGCTTTGGAGCCTATCCTGGCACTCGCTCTGTAGACCAGGCTGGCCTCGAACTCACAGAGATTCGCCTGCCTCTTACTCCCGAGTGCTGGGATTAAAGGCATGCGCCACCAACGCCCGGCAAATTTAAATTTATTTTGTTGTACTTACTCATTTATTGTATGGGTGTGTGCATTTGCCCGGGTACACTGTGTGGATGTCAGAGAAAATATGAGGAACTAGGTTCTCTCCTTTCCATCATATGGACGCCAGTGATCAGACTTAAGTTGTCTGGCTACTCTCCAATAGTGAACTCACTGAGATTTTACCTTTTCTTTGTTAGTAAAACACAAGTATCTTTGTAACTGTTCCAGTTTGCTTCTGTGATACACAACATAACTAAATCAACTTGAGGAGGAAATGGTTCATTCCATCACGGAGGGAAGTCAGGACAGGAATTTAAGGCAGAAACTTAATCAGAGGCAATGGAGGACCGATGGCTAGTTCCCCATAGCTTGCTCCGCCTGCTTTCTTATACCTAGGACCGACCACCTGTCCAAGGGCAGCACCATCCAGCGGGCTGGGCCTTCTCTCGTCAATCAGCAATTTAAAAAATGCTCTACAGGCTAATCAGTGGAGAGGATTCCTTCAATGAGTCTCTCTTCCTAGGTATCTGGGTTGTGTCAATGTCACAAAAACTAACCAGCACAGCAACTAATAGTGATAATGGGGTGGTTGTTCAGTAAGACACCAAACCCAAGATCAATTCAGCCTGACGTTTAATCGGTGAAACAGCAGCCCCAACAGGAGACTAAAGGAAATCCCAGCAGCCAAAAGGCGAGTGGGCGGGCCATGATAAGGGAGGCAGGGCGGGGCGGAAGGCGGGTCGAGAATAGGATGGGGGTGGGGTCAGGGGGAAGGGCCTGAGCCGAAGGGGCGGGGAAACGGAGGGGTCGGGTGGGGTGGGGACAGTCAGGAGATCAGAGGCGAAGCGAGGCCTAAGACTGGATGAAGGGCAGAGAGTGCGGTGGGCGGGGCGCGAGGGGTGTGCCCCTCCGAGCCTGCGCCGCAAGAGCTGCGGTGCCAAAATGCGCAGTCGCGAGACCAGGGACGATGACTTTGGTTTAGAAAAGGAGGTTTAGGCTTGTCAGAAGATTGGATGCCAGCCCTTCTCTTACTTTTCATTGGTTCTCCTGGGTCAGTTGTCGGTAGCTCGCATGCAGCCTAAATTTGTTCTTGGTCTACAGTGTAGACTACAGTGCTGCAAGGATTGCGCGGTGAGGCAAGCAAGGGTGGCACATGCGCCCCTGTGTTGGTGGTAGGGCTACACTCTAATGTTGCCCGGTGGGGGGCGGTATTTGGGTCTGCACACTGAGTGCACTCCACGGAAGTTGATCAAGATTCCTGAGTTTACTCCTTAAAGAGCCTTGGAATAGGACATCTAGTCTCCAAAAACTGCCCCTGTGGGGCAGTATTCGCCTCCTACTTCTTTTTGTTGTCCTGGCTGTGTCCCAACCCTTCCTGAGGCTACACTGTTATGATTGTTAATTATTCAAGAGGCCTTGCAGACTGACGCCATCTCTGGGCAGTGCCTCTTCCTTTCCCCATTCCTGGAGGGCATCTTACTGCTCCCACAGTAGTAGGAGCCTAAAACTGTTTACATTCTACTTTCGCTGCTACTTTGGTACTGAACGGGCTGTTTTGTTTTCTTTTTAGGGTGGTTGTTTTAAGTTTGAGATGGGGTGTCTGTACTCTACCCTGGCCTTGAACCCGCAGCAGTCATCCTGCCTCAGCCTCTCTAGTGCTGTGAGATTACAGGTGTGAGCCACCACGACTGGCATACTAGTGTTAGTTCTAGAAGACAGATACACTGTGCTAGATTCAATGAGCAAATCCCTGATCTGAAGCTTGTATTTGATATGGTATGAGACGGTGTAAAAAAAAAAAAAAAAAAAGGGTCTGGAAAGATGGCTCAGTGATTAAGAGCACTCCCTCCCTGCTCCTCTAGAGGAGCCAGTAGTCTGTAGTATCTATATCCTGTATCTCACATCTGCCTGTAACTCCGGCTCCCTAGGATACCAGGACTAAGGTGAATATACACATAATAAAAATACATTTTAGCCGGGTGTTGGTGGTGCACAACTTTAATCCCAGCTCTAAGAAGGGAGGGGCAGATCTCTGTGAGTTGAGGCCAGCCTGATCTGCAGAGTTCCAGGACAGCCAGGACTACACAAGAAACCCTGTCTCAAAAAACAAAAACATCATGGCCAGGCGTTGGTGGTGCATGCCTTTAATCCCAGCACTTGGGAGGCAGAGGCAGGTGGATCTCTGTGAGTTCGAGGCCAGCCTGGTCTACAAGAGCTAGTTCCAGGACAGGCTCCAAAGCCACAGAGAAACCCTGTCCTGAAAAAAAAGAAAAAAAGAAAAAGAAAAACAAAACAATCATATATATTATATATATATATATGTATATCATATATATATGCACACAGTTTTAAAAATTAAGAGGGTTCAACAGAACAATCTCATACAGCAGAAAGACACTTAAGGAAATGCTCAACATCTTTAGTCATCAGGGAAATGCAAATCAAAACAACTCTGAGATGCCATCTTACACTGATCAGAATGCCTAAGATCAAAAACGTCAATGACAGCTTAGGCCGGACAGGATGTGGAGAAAGGGGAACACTCCTCCATTGCTGATGGAAGTGTAAACTTGTACAGCTGCTGTGGAAATCAGTATGGCAATTTCTCATAAAATAAAATTAGGAATCAACCTAATCAACCCCTTTTGGGCATATACCCAAAGGAGGTGCATTCACACCGAAAGGACATTTGCTCAACTATGTTCATAGCAACATTATTTGTAATAGCCAGATCTTGGAAACAACCTAGATGCCACTCAACCAAAGAATGGATAAAGAAAATGTGGTACATTTACACAATGGAGTACTACTCAGCAGTAAGAAACAACGGCATCCTAAAATTTGCAGGCAAATGGACAGAACTAGAAAAAAATATCCTGAGGGAGGTAACCCAGACCCAGAAAGACAAATATAGTATGTACTCATTCCTAAGTGGATGCCAGACATAAAACAAAAGATACCCAGCCTACAATCTACAACCCCAGAGAAACTAGAACTCTCTTTCAGAAGCAGAAGGAAGCAGATGTAGAAATCCACAACTAACCATTGGGCCAAGCTCCTGGAGTGCAATTGAAGTGAGTGAGGATCGATAATATAAACAAGGAGTCAAGACCATGATGGGGAAACCCACAGAACCAGATGATCAGCGCTAGTGAGAGATCACTGACTCAGGTCTGACAAATGGGGAACCTGCATAAGACCAAACTAGACTCCCTTAATATAGATGACAATGGTGCAGTTGGGGCAATATATGAGGCAGTGGGTCCAATATCTAACTCTAATGCACAAACTGACTAAGTGGAGCCCATTCTATATGGAGAGATACCTTGTTCAGCCTAGTCACAGGGGTAAAGAGGTGCTTCAGTCCTGCCTCAGGGAGACAGATGATGGGACAGACTTAGTAGACTAGGGGAGGCCTTAACCTCTCTGAGGAGCAGTGTGAGGTGCGCGGGGGGCGGGGGGGGTTCAAAGAAAGGAGGGAGGGGAAGCTGGGATTAGATTGTAAAAAATAAATTAATTTAAAATTTAAGAAAGTTGTGGAGAATGCCCTGGGGCCCTCCAGTGTTGAGCAGTGCATAAAGATGTAAAACCTGGTAAAGGAGTGACCCAGTGAGTAAAGTAAGAAGAAAAACAGTAAACTGATTTCTCCAAAGATGAGAAGGGGAAAACTCAAAAGAAAAATGGTGATGATATATCTGAGTTGATTGCAGCTTAGAATCAAATTAAATACAGGCTGAGCTGAAGACAAACTTAGTGAAGTTGACATGTTAATTCTGGCCTGTAATCCTGGCACTTGGGAAGTGGAGGTAGAGTATTAACTGTTCAAGGTCAGGGGCCACTGGATGTTCTTCCAGAGGATCAGGGTTCAATTCTCAGCCCCAGCATCGCAGCTCACAACCATCTGTATTTCCAGTCCTTGGGGATCTAGAGTCCTCTTCTGGCCTCTGAAGGCACCAGGAATGCACTTGGTATACAGACATATATGCAGGCAAAACATTAAGTAAATAAATATTTCCATATAGTTTAAGGTTGGGGGTTAGGGAAACAGTAGGTAAAGTGCTTGCCCTCAGCATGGAAACCCAAGTTCACTTGCTTCCAGCCCACATAAAGCCAGGGCAATAATCCCAGTTCTTTTGTTTTTGTTTTTTGAAACCAGTTACTTCTGTGGTAGAGTGAGGAGACAGGAGACAGGAGAATCCCCAGAAGCTGAGGACCAGCTAGCCTTGCAGATGCAGTGGGAAAACAAGAGACCCTGTCCCAAACGAGGTGGATAGCAAGACTTGACATTATCCTCTAACTTCCACACATGTGCTATGGCACATATACCATTTCATGCACAGTCCCACACTTACCAGAACACACAGATGCAAAGTTCACAGTGCTGGTAAGATGGCTCAGTGAGTCAGTTGCTGTGCACACCTGGTAACCTGAGTTAAGAGTGCCCAGAACCCACCCATGTAAAAGTGAAAGGAGACAACTGACTTCACAAAATTTTCCTCTGACTTCCACATATATGCTGTGGTGTACATGCCCATATACCATTCTTGCATGCACATGCACACACACACACACCAACACGCTACACACGCACACGCACACATTCTATTCTACAAAAACAAAAATTCAAAGACATCCTTAGCCACACAGTAACTTTGAGATCCTTCTGGGTGACATGAGACCCTGTTTCTCAAAACAACCAACACCCCCTCAAAAAACAAAAACCCACAAAGGAACAGAGATACATTATGGTTTGAGTGTTCTTAAATGTAGCATAGATATTGTTGGGCGTGAAAAGCAAAACAACCCAGGAGTAGTTCTCCTGAGAAACCCACACCACACATAGGGATATCTTTTTTGTTGTTGTTGCTTTGGTTTTTTTTTTTTTTTTTCAGGACAGGGTTTCTCTGTGTAATAGTTCTCTCTGACCTGGAACTCCCTTTGTAGACCAGGCTGGCCTCGAACTCACTGAGATCTGTCTGCCTCTGCTTCCCAAGCACTGGGATTAAAGACGTGGGCCACCACTGCCTGGCTCTTTAAAAAAACTATGTTTATGAGTATTTTGCTTTCATGTAAGTATGTGTGCCATGCTTGATGCCCAAGGAAACTAGAAAGGGCATGAGGTCCCCTAAAAATGGAGCTACAGATGGTTATTAGTTGATAATTGCAGGTGCTGGGGATTGAATCCTGACTTCTTATGAAAACAGTCAGTGCCCTTACCCGCTGAGCAATCTCTCCAGCCCATCTTACTCCTCTGAACACCCCTGTATTAACTTCTGTGCTTAAGCTCTATGATAAGCCAAGCGTCCACTCAGGAGGCAGAGGCAGGCAGATCTCTGTGAGTTCCAGGTCAGCCTGGTCTACAGAGCAAGTGCCAGGATAGGCTCCAAAGCAATACAGAGGACCCTGTTTCAGAAAAACAAAACAAGACAACAAAACCAAAAAAAAAAAAGAATAAGAAAGAAAAAAGATAAAAAAAAAACATCTATTTTAAAAAGCTAGGCATGGCCAGGCGGTGGTGGCACACGCCTTTGATCCCAGCACTCGGGAGGCAGAGGCAGGCAGATCTCTGTGAATTCGAGACCAGCCTTGTCTACTAGAGCTAGTTCCAGGGCAGCCTCCAAAGTCACAGAGAAACCCTGTCTCGAAAAACCAAACCAAACCAAAAAAAAAAAAAAAAAAAAAGCTAGGCATGATGGCACACCCCTTTAATCCAAACACTTGGAGGGCAGGCTGGCAGATCTCAGTGAGGTCAGCCTGGTCTACATAGTTTCAGGACAGCCAGGGCTATGTAGAGAAACCCTGTCTAAATCAAACAAACAACAAACAAAAAAACTGTTAAAAATGTCTTTAATAAACTCTGCTTAAACACCAACAGAACAGTCCAAAAGAGAAGGGAGAAACTGAAATTTATTGAAGGCTTACTCAGTGTTACAAACATTCATGTTCACAATGTTTCATAGGTCAGGCAATTAAGGTTAAATAACTTGCCCGAGGTCATGCAGCTATTGGTGGCAGAGCTGAAGAGCCACCTAGATTCATGTCTCTTCTTGCCTGCCTCACCACCACATGGCATGGTACAAATCAACCTGGTCTCAAATACTCAGCCCTTTGCCCCCATACAGTGCCATTAAATATCAGAAAGAGGCACTCTCATGCTGGGGGGAGTTTACTAATTTTCCTCCATCAATGCTGTAAGCAGGGTGCGTCTCCTCCCACAGCTTGAACACCCATGCAGCACAGGACAGAAGCTCTGCCATCCTGAGGGACAGAGGCAAGCAGCAGGAGCGCCCAAAGGCAGGCAGGAAAGGAAGGCCTCGGGAGGGTATACAGCGGGTTTCTTTTGAGCCAGCCAGTACACAGGGCTGCCCGTCCCAACCAGCTGATGCCTGTGCCTCCAGCATTCATCTGGATCTGTTCATTGGTAGGTACAAGCCCAATCAGAGCCCTGTCTCTCGGCTGCCTCCGTTTAGGCTGAGGCTGTGTGGGCGTACACCGTGCTCCAGCCTGCGGCTAGACAGGAGTCGCCTCAGGGAGGAGCCAGAACTCAAATCACCACAGCTGCGAAGGTGAAGGCTCTCCCGACCTGGTCGTCCCCATGGGCTCCTGCGCACCTGGAAGGGGACACAGGAGAGGGCACTGGTATGGGCCAACCGAAAGCGCCAGGCTTTCCCAGTGATGCTTCTTGGCACCGCTAATGCTCACCTGCTTATGTCCGTGGGCTGCAGTCCCTGTGGGATCTGGGGACTTCCTAGACAGCTGGAGGAAACGAGTGACAAGGCCTCGGCCTGGCCAGCTCCCTTTCAGGTCCCCTAGAGAGTGGGCAGGTGCAGGACCTGAAGGCAGGGGAACCTTCTGGAAGGTGGGCACTGGGCGGCGTTTCTCAGCGGAGCGGGCACGCAGCAACTTGGGCGAAGGGCAGCGGGCTAGGCGGAAAAGGCAGGCTTCAGAGCAGAGCCCTGCAGAGAGAAGTGCGCGAGCGGAGAATGTGTGTAGGCCACACAGCGGCCCCACACCCTCCAGCTGTCTACCACATGCCTGACCTGTGTCTGCAGAGGAGATAGAGGCAGCTTCTTCCTCAAGCACTTTGGTATAAAGGTCCCTGAAGTCAGCTGGGGAAAGCAAAAAGGACAGTGTGAGTGCAATATGAACACACCTCTCATGCCACTGCCTACCATCCCGAGAGCCCAAGCTCAGGGGGATTGTTCTGGTTCTCATTCCATTCCCATTCAAGAGGCCATCATCCCTGGGCGTTGGTGGCGCATGCCTTCAATCCCAGCCCTCGGGAGGCAGAGGCAGGCGGATCTCTGTGAGTTCGAGGCCAGCCTGGTCTAAAGAGCGAGTGCCAGGATAGGCTCCAAAGCTACACAGAGAAACCCTGTCTCGGAAAAAAAAAAAAAAAAAAAAAAAAAAAAAAAAAAAAAGAGGCCGTCATCTCTGACCACAGCTACATGGTATGATGTAGGAAGATGGGATCTCACTGCTGTAGCCTCCCAGTTCTGTGCCCAGATGGGACATCGGGCATTTCCTGTGTGGCTGTGAACCATCTCGCTTTATATCTCAGTATCTCGCGGAGACTTCTGGTTGATCTGTTTGTATAACTGGGTGGTTATGTAGCCCAGGCTTCATAAAGCCTCTGTCCCTCAGACAGGCATTGCAGGAGTAACTAACTTCACATTCTTCCCCCTCAGGAACCTCGCAGAGTCCCAGTGCTAGTGGTTGCCCTTCCCGGAACCAAATGAGAGTGTGGCTCACCAGTGTCGCTGGAGGTGGTGATGCCTGGGTCGCTGTGAGACCTTGGCAGCAGCAGTGGTGGAGGGGGCGTCCGGTGAGGAGGCCGGTGCCCCGGTGGGGTGAGGGAACCTGAGCTATCACTGAAGCGTCGAGCTGGGGCTCGGGCAGGAGGGGGTGCAGCTGAGCGGCTGCCTCCTCTGGGGACCCGTCGCCTCAGCTCGGGGAAGCAAGGCCCCACCCAGGGAGGCCAGCCCTCCAACCGGTGGCAACTGCGAGCAGCTGTGGGGGCACCCAGTGGGGGTGGGGCTTCAGGGGCTGAGCAGGAGTAGGAACGGGCAGCCCGCGGGGGTCGCCGTGGCAAGGGACTGTCTTCAAAGGGGCCACGCAGGCCGCAGTCCAGGCTAAGGCAGTAGCCTGCTCGGCTGCGCTGGATGGAGCGGAAGAGCACATAATCCACAGAGCGCACAGAGCCCTGGAGTTCCAGCAGGCAAGAGTCTTCTGATGGGCTGGAGCCCCCAGGGAGGTCACCAATGGCTGACAGCACCAGGGACCCGCTGTCCATGGACACTGTGGGCGGCAAGGGAACGGTAGGTAGGACTGCAGGAGGGCAGCTGCCCTTCATGAGCCATGCTAACTCCAGCTATAACTTCAAGGAGACAGATAAGCTCAGGGTTCTAAGAAGCCACGGTCAACTCCAAACCATCAGCTGAGTTCAGCCTTATTTTTCCCTCCTCATGACCCCACCCTGCCTTGGTCAGCTCTGACCCCACTGTGCTCACCATCTACAATGGAGGCCACCCGCTCACAGACACAGGAGCCATCATGAAGCTGAGGATCAAACAGAGTGGCCTGCAGAAGACACAGGATCAAAAGTCTGGCTGGTCACACTGGCATAACCATTCCTATGCACTGAGAAGAGCTCTGGAGACTAGAGATTCCAGGGCAGCTTTGTCACTCTGTGTGAGTTAATCTGTTTTTGTTTGTTTTGGTTTTTGGGTTTTTTTTTTTTTTTTTTTTTTTTTGAGACAGGGTTTACTGAGTAGCCTAGGCTAGCCTTTGAATTCCTAATCCTGCTGCCTCTACTTCCCAAGTGCTGTATTTATAGGCATATGATATTACAGTTGGCTTTGTATAGGTCACTTATAAGGGCATTAGTTTCTGTATCTTCGTCTTTTGAGACAAGGTCACCGAAACCCTGGTTGGCCTAGAACTCTCTGTAGACCAGGTTGCCCCCAGTCTTGTGGCACTTGTTGCTTCTGCCTTTGCAGTGCTGGGATTACAGGAGTGGACCATCACACCCAGCGGCACATCTTTAGTAGAGAAAGACTAGTTCATCTCCCACCCACCTCAGCAGCTCTAGGGCAGATCAAAGATGACAGTGGGTGAGCTATAGAGATCATGAGAACGGTTGGTATCCTTATCAAGCAGCTTTCCAGGCTCTATCCACTGCTCCCAGCTGCACCAAGCCTTCTCCTCACCTGGCTGTCTCTTCGTAGCCCCATGACGGCCTCGTAAGAAGGAGGGCAATCAGTAGGGTACAAGGGCACTGGGCTATCCATGGAGCCATTGTACGTGATGCTGGCAGGATGAGGGAGACATCAGGGCCTGGAAAATAGCTCCTCCTCCACAGCTATACCTCCCCACCAATCCAGGCCCGGCCCCAATCCTCTCCCTGAGGCCCCAGCAGGACCTCACCCAGCCTCACCTTTGTGCATCTGTTTCTGAACTGCAGGTGTACTCTGGAGGGTAGTAGGGTGGTGGGGGCACAGGTGGGACAAATTCCTCCAAGTCCAGCATGGTGTGGAGGAGAGGAGCTGGAGGCGATGATGTACAAGCCAGGGGCCCTAGGGGGCCTGAGACTGAGCGTTCAGGGGCCAGCTGCTAGGGAGCAAGCCTGGTTTCAAATTTCTTTTCTTTCTGCTATTTTTATGGTCCTACCTCCTCCAAGAAGATCCAGTTCCAACCCTTCTGAACCACACCCAGTTCCTTCTTCAACCTGTGCCTCCTCAGTACCTCTAGCTCTAGCCTTGCCAGCTGTAAATCTGTTTTAGTCTCACATCTGTCCACAGCTATCATCTGTTCCCTCTCACCACAGGACTACCCATCCTTTATCCCGACTTCCATCTGGAACCCTCCTGATTTCACCCCATCCAGTCTTCCTTACTCCCTTTGGCCCTCAGCATCCCTGTAATACATATCCTCAGGTGACCCAGAGCCCCAAGCTCAAAATCTAGACCTGTAGCCACTATTTGCAAGCCCAATCCCAGCACACACTCCATGCTCCCACCAGACCTGTCTGCTTGGGCCCTGTCTCCCTTCTCACCATGTGCACCAGATCCAGGGAGAAGATCTGGACACAGCAGACGATAGCAGAGAGGGTACAGATTATTGCAGCACAAATGGTAAGCCCACAGACACTGAACAGCAGGTTCTGGAGAAGGAAAGAAAAGGTGAGGAATACATGGCCTGGGAGGGGCAGACCCCACATATCCGAGCCTTGGGGAACCCCAGGAAGGGAGACGAGGGGGAGAACCAGGATGATAGTGTAGGAGAAAGAGGTTGGGGAGGGTGTATTCACCTTGAGGGCCCCTCGGGCTTCATCACAGGTGGAGTTAAGGGCAACTTTCAGTTCCTGGCCCCACTCTGGACAGGGTCTGTGTAGAGGAATAGGGGGGCAGCACACACAGACCTTCCCTTCCTGTGTGGGAGTGGAAAGGGCAAGTCAGCCTGGATCAGAGCAAACTCAGGGGTCCCTCATACCTCCCCTAACCAGTTCTTTTCAGGTCTCCCCCCTCAAATCTCACCATGGAGCATTCTCGGAAGTCCCGAGCCAGCTGAGCATTCTTACAGGAGAGAACAGAGCCAGCCATGCTGAGCATGACACAGAGCACCGAAAGCAAGGAGAAGAAGGAGATCTGGGGGAGAGAGGATGTCATCTCAGGGCTGGGACCGTCACTGTACTCCTTTTCCACAGAATGAGCCACCCTCTTTTCCTAACAGACACCTTATGCCAGCCTGGCACCAACTGGAAAACCAAGTCCCTTCCTGAGGGTATAAAGGGTATATCCCCTCTGGTGTTGGGCACCTGCCTCCCAGTGGGCATTGGGCCTTGGCACCTACCACTAGAGTGAATGGACGCTTCCAGGACACAATGCCAACCAACCCGGAGAACGCCAGCTAGGGACAGAGTGGGCACAGGCTCAGCCTGGCAGGGGAAGCACCTGAGTGAGCCCCTTGCCACAGGATGCACCCAGCCCTGCAAGGAGGGAGAGGACTGGGAGAGGAAGGGAAAACAAGCTTGCAGGTGAGGAGGGTGGGGCCTGAGAAGCTTCTCCCACCCCACTACTGTGCACTCTTTACCCAACTCACCGAGAACCCAGCCCAAGACGGGCAGGACCTCTTGATGCTCTCGGTGGTGGTGACAGAGGAGGCCACCATGCTGAAGGTTACCACCAGGATGCCTAAGAGCACCTGGGCTAGCCCCAACGTGAGCAGGGCCTGCAGCCAAGGTCGGTGGAGGCGGAGGTGGGTAAGGCCCCGCGTACTGGGCCGGCTGGTCAGCGAGCGGCTGGAGTCACTAGGCGAAGGCATCATGCCTGCCGCCCGGTTGCCCATACCTCGCTCGATCCCCCTTGATACTTGGGAGCATCTCAGAGGTGCCCAAGGCCCCGTTCTTTATCCTTTCCAGCGCCCTCACTGTAAAGCCCACCTCCTGGCTAGGTCCTCTGGGGCATCGCCCAGGGACGCCAGCTAGAGGGAGGCCCAAAGGAGGGGCGTCACGGAGGGACAGTGGGGGGCTCCCTCCCCACCACCAGACGGGTACCGTGCCCGAGGCAGCGATGAGGACGCGAAGGCACCAGCTCATTGCATTTCCTTAACGAAGAGGGGTGCCGAGAAGGGCTGATCCCAAACTGAAGATAGAGTAGCGTTCCGGAGCCCAGGAAAGGGTGGGGAGGGCAAAGGCGAGAGGGATGCAAAGAAGTCTACAGAAGAGGAGAAAGATCTGCATGCAGGGACTAGAGGTGCCTTTGGTGATCCAGGGCCGCCTGATGGGGAGAGGCCACAGAAACTGTCTCCAGGGTCGGGGGCGGGGGGGCGGGACCCCGCTCCCCTCCCCACCACGCTCTGCTCCCTTAGCTCCTCCAGCCGCTGCAGGTCAGGCTCTAGAGGCGGGGGATGGGGGATGGTATGTGGTGCGGAGGAGGGGTGTGGTGGCTGGTGCAGTGCATCCCGGGAGCTGTAGTCTGAAAGCAACCCTGGGGAGGGGAGGAGATAGGGAGAGGCTCTCTCCAACCCCAGCCTCGCCCTTGAAGCCTGGCTGGTTAAGTATCATTTCTGTGCCCATTTTCCGTCCTACCCAACGCTTCAGGTCCCCGGGATGCAGAGTTCTCAGCAGAGGTGGCTGACTGCCCATCATTAATGGAAAGGGCTGGCAAACAGACTGGGCAGGAACTCCCCATGTCTTGGGCCTCCTACCACCCCACCCAGTGTGTCAGGCAAAACCTCTCCTGCAGACACGTGTTTCACTCCAGTGCCCCTCTCAACACTCTTTCAAAAAGCCTAATATCCAGTAAAGATCCAGGACATGGGGGAGTTTCAGTTATACTTTTTTTTCTTTTTTTAATTTAAATAACGGAAGAGACATCCTTGGCACAGCAGAGGGAAACTGGGTTTGGGGTGTGTGTGTGAGAGAGAGGTGGCAGCAGTGTGGCCAGATGGGGGACAAAGGCAAGTAATGACTGAGTCACAGTGGGCTCCCCACACCTCCAAGTCAGGTTTAGAGTCGTGGCTGTGGAATTCAGAGCCCTATAGAAGTCAATAAGTAGTGATGTCTCCCTGAATCCCTGAGACTTCAGGGATAGGGACTATCTTAGTTCCCACAGGTGGCAGGGTCAGGACATCCCAGTGGGGGTTATGGGACCCTGAAGGCATTTTCAGCAGCCCCTGCGGCTGCATTGGCGGCAGCAGTTCGAACTGCTGGGTTGGAGAAGACTCCGGCAGCAAATTCTTGCTGGGCTTTCTGAAAGCTGGCACCTGTTCGGCGGTACAAGGAGTGGATCTGCAAGAAGATGGCAGAGGCGTTACTACATAGGCAAGGCCCTCCCACCTCACCCCAAGCTGACACCACCACTCACTCACTAGCATGCTGTTCTTGCCTTTCCTTCTGGGATGGCACTCCCTCCAAGCACATAGATTCTCCCACCCAAGAAACTCCATTAGTTGAGAACCTAGCCCTTTGCTTACCCTGCCCAAGTTCCTTGTTAATGTTCTCCTCTGCACCCCTAAGGACTCACAATCTCCACCCACCCACTTCTACCGGGTCCCTCACCCGCTTCAGCATCACAATTCCCAGCACCGCGACGCCAGTGAAGAGCAGGGCAACCAGGAGCATGAGCACAGCTACAGCCGTGTTGGTGCTCACCGTCACAATTGCAGAGACCCAGCCACTGTGGAGAAGAGGTGCTGGTGAGGGACGCTGCTCTTGGCAGGGGCTGTTTCCCCAGTGTTCACTGGGCATGCTGTGAACATGCTCTATGCCCTCAGTGGTCACTCCTCTGCCAACACGGTGACATTCCATGAGCCAGTCCCACCGCATCTATTTTCTTTACACTTGTAACTCATTTCTGAAGCGTTAGCTCCTAACTCCAAACACCCTCACTCAGAACAGAATCTTCTCACTTGAGGGTGACATGGCCTCCCCCAGGAAGACTTCCTTTCAGCTGCTGCCTGTCTAGAGATCTCTGGGCTCTCTGGACCAAGCATCTTGACTTCTTGTTAAATGAACCTCTCCAGAGAAAGCACACATGGTCTTTTGCTGGACCACCCTACCTCCTAAGTGAATTGCCTAGAGTGGGAGGAAGGGGTGAGGGAGGGTAAATGGCAGCTCACACACACCTGAAGCCCCACCCTGGTATGCCAATGGCCTGGAGGACGAAGAACACATCCTGGACGAAGAAAATGAAGAAAAAAACGAAGAAATTGAATGAACTATCACTCCTGCAAAGAGAAAAAAAGAAAAGTGTGGGGGAATTAGAAGATGAGGGTTAGGGGAGCAGCCATGGGACCCATGGCAGACCCCCACCCTCAACCCTCCCGCACTTACCGGAAAGCCTTATACATCGGGCGATACCAGCAGACAAAGGAGCAGGGAGTGAAAAGGAGGAGCCAAAGCATAGACAGCCCAAAGCCTGAGCCACTGCTGGTTTCCACACAGAACTTGGCCAGGCAGGCGAGGAAGTTCAGGAGAAGAGCCAAAGTGCTGCCTGAGGGGCAGAGGACAGAATGAAGGAACTTTCTGGAATGCAATGAAGCCTGTCACATATGCCTTCCCAATGTGGCAGCAGCATGAAAGGATGGGGCCCACGCCCTGGAGAATCTACCCCACAGATCAGGTATGATCTCCTTGAAAACAAATTGGCAAGAATTCAGAATCCATTTACAGAACAATGGTGACAGAGAGAAAGGTAGGCTAAGAATACACAAACACACACACACACACACACACACACACACACACACACACTAAAAGACCAACCCTAAAGGTTCTTAAAGAAACGTTAAGTGTCTTGCTCTCAGAGCTTGTTCTAAGGCATTTAACAGATTTATGTGTAATGTCTCCCAAAAAGACTTCTCACACTCACACATCCAGAGGTAGTACATGGTGGATACTGTCTTCTGAAATTCTTGAGGGATCTCCATGGAGATGTCCTGGAAAAAGCAAGGCTGAACTGGGCAAAAAGATGGTAGGGGAGGCCAGTTGTTCTGTCGAGCTGTAAGGCAAAAAAACAGGAGGAATGCCTCAAAAATGAGTGTAAATCAGTAGGGGGCACTCTCCCCTCTCCCTCCATTCTTAAGTCTTCTCAATTGTGGGTCCAAAGAAACAAAAAGTGGGAAATAGTAGGCATGGTAGTACATGCCTCTAATCCCACACTGAGGAGGCTGAGGCAGGAGGATAGAAAATTCCAGTTCAGCTTGGTCTACACAGCAAGACCCTTCCAAGACAAGACAAAGAAGAACAGGAAATAATGGTAAGCAAACAGTTATTATCTGAAGTATCTGAGGCTCATGCCAAGAGCTCTACATAGGTGATTTTATTCAACCCTCACAATCTCCTACTTTGTAAAATGAGAAGAACGTTTTAGAAAACAGGAAGCTGAAGTTCAATATAAAGCACAAATAGTTGGGGTACATAGCTCAGTGATGGGATGTCTAAGATTAGCACCCAAGGGCTGGAGAGATGGCTCTGTGTTATGCACAGGCTGCTCTGGCAGAGACATAGGGCTAGGTTCCCAGCACCCGCATGATGGTTTGTAACAGGGAGGGGGAGTCAGGGGTCAGTTGCCCTCTTCTGGTCTCCATGGACACACTGCACACATATGTATTCACTTATATACATGCAGGCAAAACACTCATACATGTAAAATTAAAATATTAAAAGTAAATCTTTTAAAAAATTATGTAACTGCTTAAGAACCCATGGCTAAGAAGCAATGCCAACTATAATTATAATTCAGTTTTAACAATCTGACTGATGAACCAATCTTCTTATGTTTTTGTAGCTCCTTCCAAACTGTCAAGCACTCTTTCTCACCCTAACCAGGAAACACTTACTATGTGTGCCACCCAGGGCAACATGCTGCAGTTCTCGCTCCCGGCGGTCCAACTCCTCTGCCTTTCGGTTGAGTTCCTCCTGCTTCCTGAGCAGCTCAGCAGTGGCTGCAACAGCAGAAGCCTATGCAACATGAGCAGAGGCCGATGTGAATTCCAGACCCAGCACTGGCTCCTGTCCTCACCACCTGCACACCCCGCTTACCTGAGTGCTGTAGGAGCCATAGTTCTTGGGCTCTGTGGGGCTGAGCTTTCTTGAGGACTGGACAGAGGGAGCTGCGGGTGGCGGCAATGGGGCTGGGGCTGGGGCTGGGGCAGGAGGCTCATAGGCTGGTGGAGGCTGTTGGAAACAAGCCTTAGAGATCAACTAATGCCCTAGTCTGTTTGACATCATCTGCTACCAGAACTCATGAGCCACATCAGCAGCTCTTCTGCCTACCTCCTTGTTGTTTGTTTTGTTTTTGAGACAATAGGTTTTGGGGCTGGTCTAGAACCTGTAATCCTCCTGCCTCAGTCACGTGCCTAGACAGGAAGCTACTTCTTGTGGTTTTTGTTTGTTGGCTTGTTTTTTTTGGAGACAGGATTTCTCTGTAGCTTTGAAGGCTGTCCTGGAACTCACTCTGTAGACCAGGCTGGTCTCGAACTCACAGAGATCTGCCTGCCTCTGCCTCTGAGTGCTGGGATTAAAGGCTTGTGCCACCAATGCCTGGCTATTCTTGTGTGAATTTAAACTGGATAACTTATTCAGGACCTGTAGCAATCCTGGCCACAGTCTGTTATGTCTGATGCTTCACAGCACTTAAAGCATCTACCCATGCATCATCTTTTTAACTCTTAAAATTAATTTATTTACTCATCGTGAGTTCCGGCATGTGTTCTCTCAAATCATGGTGTGGATGTGGAGGTCTTGTGGAAGCTTGTTTTCTTCTTCCATCACATTGTTCTTGGGAGACTGAACTTGGGTCTCCCACATGGCACCCTGGCCTCCAACTTGCCACTACCTAAGGAAAACCCTGAACTTCTAATACTCCTGCCTGTACCTCTCAAGTGCTAGGATTACACACCTGTGTTACCTACCATACTGTTTATGTAGTGCTTTGGCTGGGGATCACAACCCAGGGTAGTGCACTTGATAGCAAGCACTTTACCAGTTGAGCTCCCCTCTTCTTCATTGTTTGCCCTGCGGTCGCACACCTAAGCCGGTTTCTCACCCCTAACTAGCCCCAACCTTGATTCTCTTCAAGTAAGTCTTCCCATAGACCAAAGATCCTCCCTAGACTGACTTTTCGAACTCAAAAATAGATGGCTTCGTTTTCCTGAGTTAGGCTTGTCCTGACTGTATGGCATCTCTCGGGGAGCTAAAAAAAAACACAACCTTTATCTTTCTTCTGAAAAAAAAAAAAAAAAAAGCCCCAGTATGCACGGACAGAGTTTACGCACACTCCCCCTTTCCTGCTCTTTTGTGCTCCTAATTGCTCACCTCTCGGTTCTCAAAAGGGTTGTAGACATCAAGCGTGGCATACTGCTGGCTGGGTCGGTGCTGGATCACAGCTGGGTCCTGAGAGCAGAGACTTGGCTCAGCGGGCACTCGGGGCCACGGGAATTCCTAGGAACTTCCCGAAACTGCTCGTGACTCAAAGTACTGAGACCTCGGTGCCACGCCGTTGTCTCCAACATTTGCCTTCAAGTCTATCACCCTATATTGCTAGAACCCACTCATGAGAGGGGCAGAGCCCGCTTCCCGTTAGTCCCCGAGTGCGCAATGGTCAGGAGCTACCGTCACTATGTAGCGACACTCCTTCCCTGAGTCAAATGTCACGAATGGGAATAGTAGCCCGATCCCTTAGAATTGGGGAAGACTGCCCAAAAGAGGCCGGCGCAAGTCACCTGGAAGGGATTGTCAAGCTCGTCGGAGTCGGGGAATGGGTTCCCGCCGTCTCTGCTCTGAGCCATGTTTGCAATTGAGCTCTGCCGCCCCTGCCCTCCACGCCCCTGCCGCAGCAGGAAGGCGGCGGCGGCCCGGAGAACTCCCTCCGGTGTGCTCGGTCCACCCGCTTCTGTGCGTTCCGATTGGCTGAACCAACCGGAAGAGTCACCAAGATTCCCGCATCAGTAGCGAACTGCGCCTGCGCCCTGGTATTTAAAAAAAAAAAAAAAAAAAAACCTAAAGCGGGAAGCACCTCACGTGACAACTCTGGACCAGTCTCCGCAGCCTACCGCCGCACTTCCCCCACGTGACCTCCTAGCAGGAAAGAAATACTTATCCCAGGCAGACTCAAGTAAAACAGCACAGACGGGAAATTTTTGCACTGGCCGGTGGCGGGAGTTTTCTTATGGGTTTCAGGCTGTATTGGTGGGCCAGCCTCAGGGGCCGCCGTCACACAGCCAGTAATTTACAGGGTCAAAGCTATTTCCCAACACTAACTACTCCAGATCACACAAGTTCTACCTGATCGCATCAGTTTTAATCTTCACTATCTTCGAACACAAAGTGCATTTAAACTCATAGTCTGGCTCTAACTTGGCAGGGCAAAGAGGCTCTGCCTTCATACTAAAATTCAGAATAGGTACCAATCGTTTTACCCCTTTACCCCAGCACCTTTGAACCTCAAATTCCAGGGATGGGGGTAAGATGAAGCATGTCATTTTATTTCACAAAGACTGTACAAAATCCCTTATAAAACATGGGGTAGACACCACCTGGCTACCTCATTCTGCCCCCCATCCAACTCCACATGAGGGGCAGATGAGGCTGAAGAGTGTAAATAGCAGTATATACAAGGCAGGGTTTGTAGTGATAGGTACAAGATCTGTCATATATACACTATTTCACATATTCACAGGTATAAAGGAGCCATGGGCAGGAGAGGGGGTGAGTTCTGGCTCTGTTCTCTTGTATAAAAAAGCACCAGTGTCCTGGACTGGACACCCACTGCTACACAAGAAGCAGGGGGGTCCAAGGCCTGATTGTCACCGACTGATATCCCGACTGGAGTCCCACAACTTGGTGTTGGGTGGCTCAGTCCGAAGGCAGGCGAAGAAAGGATGCTGAAGGGCTTCACCTAAGGTCAGCCGCTTAGCAGGTTCATACTCTAGCATACTTTCAATCAGATCGAAGAGCTGGTGGTGGTCCTCTGCCTCTGAGGTCAGATACCGCTGGTGGAGGGCAGGAATAAGGTAAAGCAGGATGCCTTACAAACTTTTATTATCTTTCTTTCCTTTTCATTCTCCTTTTAAGTCAGGATCTCTACGTAGCCCAGGTTGTTGGAACTATTCACGGCAGCTGACTGTGAACTCAATATTCTCCTGCCTCAGCACCCCAAGTGCTGGGATCACAAGCCTGTACCAACATCCCGAGCTCTCTACCTCCTTTAAAAGTCCCACCTTTACCTTTTGCAAAAAAGTACCAAGGCTTGGTTTGCATGTAATTTGAATGCTACCTTACTACAATCACATCATGACCAGCGTTTCTGATATGACAGCTCAACCTACCTTCCTACTAGTACAATTACTCCTTCATACTCTTTGAAAAGTTGTACTTGTATAACCCTGTCAACTTCATGAATCTTCTTTAGCTCCACATTAAAATGTAAGCTCTTGAAAGGTAGCTTATCCTGTCTGACCTAAAGAATTCAGGACATTGTTTGATCTCTGGTTGTCTTAAGATTAGGCTAACCTCCTTGCCTCTGTGAAACCATTCTTTCTTTTCTGTTCATTGTTGATCAAATTGTTTTCTTTCAGCTTTTCTTCCCTACTGTCCCAACCTTCTACTTATAAAATGCATTGCAGGGGCATACCACCCTAAGAAGGAAGCAACCTTTAAATTGTAGAAATAAATATCCCTGGCTGGGCTCACCCGCAGTGGTTTGCAGTTCTCACGAACGTAGCGCCCCGCTGATGTGTTTCCATCCCAATCCAGGTGACCCCGATAAAAATATTTCTGTTTTCTAGAGGGGAAGGGGAGGTTGGTGCATCAGAAGGTTCCCCTTTTATAAAATGCTTTCCCTGTTTACCCATGTGAAAGTGGGAGGCTAGGGAGGTATCAATGAAAAAAAGAAAATGATGTACAATAGACAAATTCCATGGAAAGAAAAGGGTAGCCCCTTCTGTTCAAGGTTCACCTTGTCTTTCGGATCATCCGAGAAGGGATAGGACCCAGGATCCTTTCCATCATGGCTAGATGTTCTCTGTTGTCATGGGTCTGGGAAACAAAGATAGATCTAAGCATGGCACTCAGGAAGGAATGCTGGGGACTTGTTGCTAGATGGGCAATGTGGAGGCCTGAGTAGGTATGTTCTCAGCAGATCAAGAAACCAAGGAGAAGAATGCCAGGTGGCCCAGTGATATCCCCACCACTTACCTGGAAGAGGGTGAAGCCAACGTAGTACTCAAAGATGATACAGCCTATGCTCCACACATCACACGGCTGTGACCAGCCCAACTCTGCACAGTGAGGAGCAAGAGGAATTATGATGCTTCAGAGACGCTATCTCACATCACCTCACCACAGGACAGCCCTGAGCTTCCTTACCAAGAATGACTTCTGGGGCTCGGTAATGGCGAGTGGAGACAATAGTGCTATGGTGTTCATGGTCAAAGGTGGCGCTGCCAAAGTCGACCACCCGCACATCTGTGCTCTTCACGCTGCGCTCATCTCGCTTCTAGAGCAGAGCAGATGGGGATGAGTCTCTGTCAGACTCAGATTCACGGACTAAGGTGCTTGAGTCGGAAAAAGTGTAGCCTGTTCCCAAATACCCAGGAAAATCTGGTTCTTGGTATTTTGTTGTTGTTTGTTTAAAATAGGATTCCACTATGTCTCCCAGTCAGGCTTTAAGCCTGCAGCAATCCTCCTGCCTCAGAGCCTCCCAAGTGCTGGGATTACAGGCATGTGCCACCACACCTAGCTCTTACAGTAGTACCTTAGAAGTAGGAAAGGAAGACAACTAAGAAATGATTATGGAATAATATGGAAGTCTCTAAGTACCCGAAGACTAGACTCAAGTGTCTGGTGTACTGTTCTGAAAATCTGTAATAGGTAGCAAAGGGTAAAGAGGACCTTTAGTGCTGAGACCTCAAGCTGCCAAGCAAGCTGTTTCCCTAACACACAGAAAGACACATCTAAGAGAGGGAGCACGGAGATTTTCACCCTGTTAGAAACTGTCTTTCAATTTAAGACTTCTTAAATTGTTCCCTTTTGACTTACTGTGGTAAGGGAACCAGCTGGAGGCAGACAGGGGGACATTAGTAAGAGAGAGAACACAGTGAGCTAACCACAGCCAGGTGGCCCAGTTGCCTGCCCCTCGGGACAGAGGCTGGCCCTGTCCATCTTACCTTCTCTAGGTTGTAGGTGAGTTCGTAGTCTGAATTCACAAACAGAATATTTTCAGGTTTGAGGTCCGTGTGTGTCAAGTTGTTATCATGGAGGACTGCGGGGAGAAGGCTAGATCAGGCTTGACCCAGGTGGCTAGTGCTAGCTGGCAGCAGCTGACCCCTGACTGAGCACCAAGGACAAAGCTGGTGAGGAGGCAGACCCTGACTCTCCTGAGACTACTTTCTGCTCTGCAACTAAATCAAATGCCTGGTCTAAGATCTAATCTACCCTGAGCAGTAAAAAAACCACACACATAGTTCATTGGATAGAAAAGCAGCAGTGTGCCACAGTGGGAGTTTTTGTCTGGTCTTCACTCTGGTCAGACATCCTGCAAACTCAATTCATTAAAACGGCAGCATTGTGAAAATGCAGAGGAACAATGGCTCTGGATTCTGAAGCTGGCACCGAAGTTGAACGATTCAGGGTTCTCCCATCTGCTTTGCTGAAATGAAGAGCGCCTCACTACACAAACCTAGACCCCAGCAAGAGTGTGTGTGTGCGCGTTTGTGCGTGCTGTCCAGCACTTCTCCAAGAAAGAAGGGATGAGGAAAAGACACTAAGTGCTGTGGGTGTGCAGTAAGAGCAAAGATGCTCACTGATGGGAAAGACACCAGTCAAGGAGCGAAGTACAAGAGATGGCAAGACCCACAGGTGTGCAGGTACACTGACTGGTTAGGGGCTTCTCAGCACACAAGTACACAGAAGAGGTCTGATGGAAGGAAGGCTGCCCCAGAGTCCGCCTCAGCCCACCCCACTCACACTTGACGGCCTGGCAGAGCTGGAAGGCCATGTGGCGCACTTGGTGGATGGGGTAGGGCAGGTAGTTGTTGTCTTTGAGGAAATCGAAGGTGCTAAGGCCCAGAAGCTCAAAGGAGATACACATGTGGCCATGGTAGTCAAACCAGTCAAACATCTGGACACAGAGGCTGGGGAAAGACAGGGGAATTTGGATGTCTAATAAGCTCCCAACAGCTCACCACCCCACCAAAAGGAAGGACAGCACAGTTGTTGATTCCACAGTTGTATAAACACACGCCAGTTAATGTCACTAATAAAGGCTAGGAATGTATGTCACTTGGGAGAGCGTCTACTTAGCATGCACAAGGCCCAAAGTTCAATCTGCAGCATCACATAATAACAGTTACGATGGCATGAACCTTTAATCTCAGCACTTGGGAGGTAGAGGCAGGAGAATCATAAACTCTAGGTCATCCTCAACTACACAGTGAGTTTGAGAAGGTTAGCCTGGACTACACGATACCCTGTCACTCAAAAAAAAAAAAAAAAAAAAAAAAAAAAAAAAAAAAAAAAAAAAGAAAGAAAAAAACCAAAATTCAGTTCAGCTTTTTGGAAGTACCAAAAAGCCCTACCTGCCAAACTCTCAAACATATTTTTGTAATAGTTTAAGTAATTCAAAACCTATTAGCTGGACTGGGCTGTAATTCAGGAATACAGCACTTGCCTGGCATGAAAGAGGTCATGTTCAATCACCAACCTCAAAACAAGGAAAACAAAATCTGTCAAGCAGGGTGTGGTGGTGGACTCCTGCAATCAAAGCACCCAGGAACTTAGAGGCAGGACAATTACCATGAATTTGAGGCTAGCTTGGGCTATGTAATGTGACCCTATCTCAAATACCTCCTCCCCCCCAGCTATTGGCTGAAGAGCTATTAGCACCAAATTCTAAACAATGTGGATTCTCAATTACAACATTACCTTTTTTATTAAGTCTACGTCTCACTGTAGCCCAGTCTGACCTAGAAATTCCTATGTAGCCCATCCTGGTCTCAAATTCATACAGCATTACATCCAGCCCCATCAACTGAAATTTACTACCAGCCACTAGGCTGCTAAGTTTATACTTACTGTTTTGTTAAATCTAATTTGGCTGGGGATTCAGCTCAGTTGGTAATGTACTTGCCTAGCATGCACACAAGTTTAATACCTGGTACCACCACATAAAATTAGGTGCAGTGGTGTACTTTTATAATCCTAGGTGAAGGCAAGAGGACCAAGAGTTCAAGGTTATCCACAAAGTTCTACAGCCTGTTGTTCTTCCTCAATCAATTAATGCTTAGGATCAAATCATTGCATTCCACCAAGGGTTCTACTACTACCACCCCACATTCTCACTTCAAATGTTTGTTTGTTTTTCAAGACAGTGTTTCCTGGTTGTCCTGGAACTTGGTTTGTAGTCCAGGCTGGCCTTGAACTCACTGAGATCCGCCTGCCTCTGCCTCCCAAGTGTTGGGATTAAAGGTTTTAATTGAAAGATTTTATTTTTAATTCTGTGTGTGAGTTATGTACATGTGACTGCAGGTTTCTGAGGAGGCTGGAAGTGCTGGATTCTCCTAGAGCTATTTGTTGTTTTTCTAGACAGGGTTTCTGTGTATGGCCTTGGCTATGCTGGAACTTACTATGTACACCATCCTGGCCTTGAACTCAGAGATCCATCAGCATCTGCCTCCCAAGTGCTGTGTGACACCATTGCCTGGCTCCTAGTGTGAGCTTCTATGTGGGTGCTGGAAACTAAACTCAGGTCCCACCTAATGGTAGTATACACTCTTAACTGCTGAGCCACCTCTCCAGTCCTAGTCTCAAACTTCTGATTCTCCTGCCTCAGCTTCCTGAACAAATTGTTTGTCTATGTTGTACTGGGGTTTGAATTTAGTACTCTGAAGGTAGTTGGCTGGCACTCCATCCCTGAATTACATCTCTAGCACCCTTTTCATTTGTGAGAAAAGGTCTTACTAAATTGCTCAGGCCACCTTGAGCTTGCTCTGAGGCCCAGGCAGACTTTGTGCTTCCAATCTGTCTTTTCCTCTTCTCTCAAATGGGTGGAATTACAGGCTTGCATCATCAATAGTGATGCTCATCAATGCCAGGCACATTCCCAGATTGCAGAGCAACCTACATGTCATAAAAACAAGTGGAGTGGATTAAAAAATGTCAGAGGCCTATCCTAATGGCCTACTACTCTCATATGATCTAAAGTTGAATGGATTGGGTGTGGTGGGCACACCTTTAATCCCAGCACTCAGGAGGTAGAGGCAGGAGGATCTCTGTGAGCTCAAGGCCAGTCTGGTCTGCAAAAAGGTCCAAGGCCAGGAAGAACCACACAGGGAAACTATGTCTTTTAAAGGAAAGAACGAATGGATGAGAAACTCTATGTTCTCCTGCCTGCCTGCCTAGCCCCGTCTGGAGTCTTCCTTCTGCAGGGTAGAGTCCCTTAGCCTCACACGCTCCTTTGCTTGCTTACTTCTTGTTGTCAGGATCTTTCTCATTGATCTTCTCTAGCACGTTGATTTCTAGGCGAGCTGCTTCCTTGTACTTCTCCACATTCTTAATGATCTTCAGGGCAACTCTTGCTCCGCCCCTGTAGGTCAATAGGGGAGGTTTTTGTTAGGTTCAAGAACATCTCAGACAGAATGGATCAGTGTAAGCACTAACAAATTCTGTCTGTCTAAGCTGCAAACAAATGTGATGCCCTCATAATCTTCCATGCCTAACAAATGTGCAGGGAGCAGCAGGCCAGCAGTTACCTGCGATGGTCCACACACTGCACAACTCGGCCAAAGGTACCTTCTCCTAAGGTGCTCACAATTTCATCTGAAACGAAAGAAAGTAGGGTCGGGGAGAGGGAGGGAGAAAAGGGGGGGATGAGATGAATTGGAAGGAAATAGGGCACAGCAACCTGGGGTGAGGAGATGAAGGAAGGGGGAACAGATATAGATGGCTGCAGGGGAAGAAAACCCCTGTGTGACTCCCACCACCTTTAACCCAGGGGCCATGAGAGCTGGGAGTGGACAACAGGTCAATTCTCAACAGCAACTCAAACCACCCAGATGAGCAACACCACTGAGAAAAGGCAAAAGAGGCTGTGACTTGGGTTGGCATGGGACGTTAGGATGGCTATGGGACCATTACAGGCTATAGGATTGTTACGATTTGGCTTGTACATCGCTCTTGTAGCCAGTCCCCGACGTGGTAGATGAGGTGGCCCTCAGCGTCGTCCTCTACACTCTTGGCTCTCCGGCTGCTGTGCTGCTGTCGGGGGGTGGGGGGGGTCGGAGCAAGCCAGGTGTCGGATCGGGGGCCGGAGGGAGACGGGGTGGGTGGTGGAGGGGTCACCGGTCACAGGCGCCCAGCCAGGGGGGACAGACGATGATGGGGGACAGTGGAAGGGAACACGTCAGATGTGGTAAGGCGGATCGGTGTGAGAAGAGAGAGCGGCGCATAATCCCAAGTCCCCAAACCCAAATCAGGACAGGGAGAGGCACGGGCAGAGCAGAAAAGCGATGATGTTGCAGTGTTACCCACAACCCCATGCTATAAGAAGCACCCTTCTAGGCAGACGCAGTCTTCCCTCGCCCCCCCAACCCAAACTCTCCTGTTGAGGGGCCACAGAGATCAGGGTTTGGGAGACACAGGCCTTTCAAAACCAAGGTCTTCATCAAAAAAATAAAGGCCTATAGGCAGAGCAGCTGTTCCCAACATAAACCCAACATATCCAACATATCACTTCTATCTCCAAAGTAGACCTGGGGTCCCTCAAGAGTCGGAGAGCTTCCAAGAGGGTAGGCACACTCAGTGCCCACTTCAATGTTCATGCTCCAAAGCATGACTGAGAACAAGGGGACTTTTTATTTATCAGGGTCCCCGAGGGACTCCAGAAGAATGGGGAGAGTAAAGGCCTGGGCTGGCACTCACTGAAGATGAGCGGCTGAAGGTGCGGCTACGTCTCCTCCGCCGTCTATGTTTCCTCCGGCTGCTGCGCTGGCTTCGGTAACTGCTGTTCTCCCGATGGCACTCATAGGAATGTCGAAAGTCAGTGTCATAGTAGGCATCTCCACGGTCCCGGCTATAGTCATTGCGTCTGTAGCTGCCACAGTACCGACGATCATATACCCGCCGGTCAGATGAATGATCATCATAGCTGCTGTTGGATAACAAATATCCATCAGGAATATCAGGCCAGGCCACATTCCCTGCCACCATGCAACATGGTCCTACCTTAGGGAAAAGAGCCATGGGAGTATCCCTTCTGTGGTGGTGGGGGGCTCCTCCTCCTCTCCAATGACACAAGGAACAAAGAACCAGTTTGCTCTCTAATGTTTCCAAATGAAATTTGGCCTTGTTCCAATCCAACCCACTCCTCTCCATACCACTGAATTATTAAAACCCCACAGACCTAACTTTCATGTAGCTCGTGAGCTCTCTTTAGCATGGCATGTGCGGCCCTGCCCCCTGAAGACATTTCTACCACTGATTCGCATTTGCCCCACCAGGCAAGCTTAGGTACCCTTTCTTAAAAGCTGTCCTTGAGTCAGGCATGGTGGCACACACCACTAATCCCAGCACTCCAGCAGAGGAGAAAGATATATGTGGTCTACACAGAAAGTTCTAAGCCAGCCAGGGTAACACAGTGACACCTTGTCTCAGGAACAAACACAAAAGGGCTAGAGAAATAGCACAACAGTTAAGAGCACTAGGTGCTCTTTCAGAGGACCTGGGTGCAATCCAGCAACCACATGGAAGGAAGCTCACAACCATCCGTACCTCCAGGTCCAGGGGATCCCATACCCTCTCTGACTAATGAGGGTACCTACCAGGGATGCATGTAATCCAAGACAGACATGTAGGCAAAACACTCATACACATAAAATTTAAGGAAAAAAAAGGTAAGTTTCTCCTTAACGACACAGGTCCAGATCCATTCCAACAATGCCTGGGGGTACAGCTTCCACCCCTAAGTACTTCCTCTACAAAAGCACCTTTCAGAAAAATTCTTTTTTTGAGAGTCTCAAAGAAACTGTATAGATCAGGCTGGCCTTAAACTCAGTATGAAGGAACTGTATAGACCAGGCTGGCCTCAGACTCAGTATGAAGCCCAAACTAGCAGTGGACTTGTAACCCTCCTTGTGTCATCCCAAGTGATGGGAGTCATTTTTTTTTTTTTTTTTGGGTAATGCCAGGAAGTGAACTCAGGACCAAATGCTTATTAAGTACATGCTCTGCCACAGAAGTACATACTTAGCCCACTGGCTTCAGCATGTAACCAATAAGCACTTATTGAATAAATGAATAAACCAGTGACCTGGAGTCAGTCTCTCTTCCTGAGGCCTCACCTTCGGGACCGAACATGATAGCTGTCCTCCCTCCGCCGCCGCCTTGTCCGGTCACTGCTACTTGACCAGGAGTGACTTCTTCTTCGCTTATGCTTTCGGCTCCGATAGTGTTCGTGATAACTCCCCCGGCTACCACGTTCTGAGGAATGGTACCTTCGTGGATGAGGCATCTAGAAGGGAAGCAAAAGCAGATGGTAGGAACACTTTTGAGTTCTTAGAAGCTCTCTGGATCTGTGTGCTTATGAAGATGCAAAGCCACCTTCTATGCCTTTTAGCACAGATTCCTCAGTCTTTGTGTTTACAACTTTTGCTTTATGGATTATACAGCCACCTACAAATTTTGGCTGAAAGCTCAAGAAAGTCAAATTCAACTGCTCTACCTCAAACATGGCTCCATGAAGACCGTCAGGTCTGAGCCACAGTTCATGACAGGTAACAAGTGTGTCTGATAAATATTGCCACAGTTCATCTCTGCTGCAATCGAAGTTATGAAGCTCTGCTGTCCCAAATTCTTCACAAGCAAACAAAGTAAAGCTTCAGTTTACATGGCTGTTTTAGTTATTAACAGCAAATCCCTCCCCCCTTACTAGATTAGGAGTACCACAAGGGCAGGACTTCAGTTTCCCAGGATCTTACAAATACTAGCAAGTTCTAGGGACCAGGGTGTGGTCCTATAAATAAATGTCTCTCAGACATCTGGCTAAATCTCTGACGTTATAAAACAGTACCACAAAGTAGTTGTACATTCCCCACCACCACTGTATTTAGTAAGTAAAAAATAATTGGGATTTGCCTTTTCTTTTTGGCTTTTCAAGATGGGGTTTCTTTGTAGTTTTGGCTGTCCTGGAAATCTCTGTAGACCAGGCTGGACTTGAGCTCAAGACATCTGCCTGCCTCTGCCTCTCAAGTGCTAAGATTACATGTGTGCCTGGCTTTTTTTTTTTTTTTTTTTTGGAGACAAGATCTTTTTATGTAACCCTGGCTGGCCTGGAACTTGCTATACAAACTTGGCTGAACTTGAACTCAGAGATCTTGTTAGTCTCTGCCTCCTGAGTGCTGGGATTGAAAGGCTTGCACAACCACATTTGGCTTGTTTTCTTTTTGTAGGAAGTGTGACTTAACATATCCTAGGCTGCCCTCAATTTTTAAAAATGTTTTACTTTATTGATGTTTTGCTTGCATGTATGTCTGTGTGAGAGTGTCAAATCACTTGGAACCGGAGTTACAGACAGTTGTGAGCTGCCACATGGTTTTGGAATTGAACCCAGGTCCTCCAGAAGAGAAGCCAGTGCTCTTAGCCACTGAGCCATCTCTCCAGCCCCGTCCTCAATTTTGATTATGTCACCTAGGATGGCCTTCACTTGCAAGTGAAGAGATAAGAGCAGCCTCATCATACCTGGCTTACCCAGGGCTTCATGAATGCTAGTTGAGCACCACCATATCAACTGAGCTATATCCTCAGCCTAATAACTAGTTTTAAACTAGTATCAGTACTACTTGGCTGACAGCTGGGCCTCCTCCATTAAATAAAACTGGGCCGGTTAAAAGTTATGAGTAATTTTTCAGTCAAAGGAAATACTCAGAGCAAAAATCACTGTCATAATTCAGGAAAAGCACAGGACAAACTGAGTAAGAGGAGTCTCAGGAACAGCCTTGATCCAGGACTGAGGACATGAGGTCTGCAGGTTTAACGCCAACATCTGGTTGCCATTCTGGGCCACTTCCTCCCAACCTTCTTAAAGTAAGGAAGGTGACCTACAGTGCATTGGCCTAAAGTGACTGGCAGAAAACCAAGAAGATGAAGCAGGAAACTTCCCTAGGTAACTCAATCTTGATTAAACTGATTAACCTAAATGCCATTTTACTTAGGACACCCTACCAACAAAGTCACTCGGGTCTTTCTTAGAAAAGCAAATCCAGCCTAACTTTTCTCAACTTGAACATCGTGTCTCCAGTGACACTTCTCGGTTCGTATTAAAGCCCTAGTCCAACTTTTGCACGTATGGAACCGCTCCCTCCAAGTTTACTAGAGGTCTCCCGGCTAAGCGAGGCAGGTCCACCTCCCTCCCTCTTATCGCGCTACTCTGCTGCTTCCAGAGCCCAACACTCCTTCCTAATTTCGCCTCATCCCGTCGCCGCCCGTCTGGTGGTAGCCATCTTTCCGCGGCCCCAAGGTCCGTCAGCCCGCGCGCTCACCGTTCTGGCGGCGAGGCCCGTGCGCTTGTCCCACAGGAAGTCCGTGATGGCGGCGGCACTGCGGCCGGAGTCCCGGCACCCCCGCGGCGACGAAGTGCGGTTCCACCCCCCAACCCGGGGCCCTGGGACCTCCCGCCCCGTTCCCGGGCTCTGCTCCAGTCCCGCCCGCCCGGGCTCCGTCCCCGCCCCCTGGATCCGCTCGGCGCCTCTCGCACCGCCCCCGCCCGGGGCCCGATCCCGGCTCGGTCTCCGGCTCTGGCCTCTCCGCTCCGCCGCCGCTGCCGCGAGCGAGCACGCACGCATGCACGTACGCACGCACGTCCTGCGTCACTTCCCAGACTCTGATGGGCTCCGCCCACGCACACCGGGGGCCTTTCGGTGTGTTCCTCGGCTTAGCCGGCACTCCCTGGAGTTCGCAAAGCTCTGGGTGCGCCCTTTGGCTCGGGTAGTGCGGCACTAGGAACTTGTCACGTGTTTGTTGGGCCGCTACGCATCTTATCCTTTCTCAGGCCTTCTTCTTGCTCTTTACCCGAAGACATTAGTGTCTTTTTTAAATTGGATGTTTAAGGAAAGCGTTGGTAGTTACATTGTATCACTTTTGGGCAAACGACTCCAGTGAGGCTTTCTGAAGTCAGATTCTTCAAGCACAGCTTGAAGATACAACCTCCTAGCCGGATCTCTGTGAGTTTGAGAATTTGAGGCAGCCTGATCTCCAAAGCTACACAGAGAAACCCTGTCTCAAAAAAAAAAAAAAACAAAAAGAAAAGAAAAGAAAAAGAAAAAGGAGAATACAACTTCTGCTGCCCAACGCCAGCTAGGAGAGGTCCCTCTTTGTCCTGCACAAAAGTCATTTATGTTTGGGGTAGGTACATGGCCTGGGAAGAAGAGGATTAGGGGGCCAGAATTGGGAAGCATGGTGTTTTATTCTCCTTGTTTTTAGATATACCTTAAATTATTTGTCTGTAGCAGATTATGTGCATGTCAGTGCAGGTATTCATAGCGGTCAGAAGAGGGCGTCGGTTCCTCCCCCCCCCCACCTGGAATTACAGGCAGTTGTAGGTGCTGGGTTCTCTGGAAGAGCAGTTCGAACTCCTAACCACTGAGCTATCTCTCCAGCTCCAGTTTACTAAATATTAAAAAAGAACAAGAAGTTAACCATGATGGCTAATGCCCATAATCTCAGTTCTCAAAAGGCTGAGGCAGGAGGATTTGAAAAACTCAAGGCCAGCAGGGACTACAGTGTGAGATTGTCTCAGAGAGAAACTAGCTCAGAATGTGGCCCAATTGATAGAGTAGTTGCCTGTTATCCAGCAAGCACTGGCTAGAGAAACACACACACAATTTACACATGTAATGAATGAATCCCAGAACGTGAGAAGTGGAGGCAGGAAAATCAGTGGTTGAAGGTTATCTTTGGCTACACGTCTCTAAAGCTATCTTGGGGATACTTAAGACTTTATCTCAAAAGCAAACCTTTATGTTTTAAATTTATTTATTCATTTGAGGAGCTGGAGAGATAGATAGCTCAGCAGTTAAGAGCACTGACTGTTCCTCCAGAGGACCTGGGTTCCTTTCTCGGCACACACATGATGGCTCATATCAGTTTTGTAATAGTTCCAGGGCATTCAATATTTCTTCAGCTTCTTCAAGCATTGCATGCATGTAGTATACAGATATACATTCAAGCCAAAATACCCATCCACATAAAAATAAATATGTATTTAAAAAAAACAGGAAATAGAAAACAATACTATACAAAGGAACTGGGAAATTGTCAGAAAGGAGAATTGGAAGGGAAACAACCCTCATTTAATAAATACATTAAAGTTAAGGAAAATCTGAGTAGAAGTGGGGGAGAATAGTCAGATGGAGATTGGACTAATTAACCAGAAATAGTTTAGAAATTACCTATGTAGAAAGAGAGCCAGGCCCAATGGCTCACACCTTTAATCTCAGCACTCTAGAATAGAAACAGACGCAGGCAGATCTCCATGAGTTCAAGGCCAGCATGATCTGCGTAATGAGTTTGAAGACAGGCAGGGCCACATAGCAAGACCTGTCTCAAAAGATGTGTGTGTGTGTGAGAGAGAGGGGGGGGAGGAGGGGATTGGGCAAGCAATTTAATTTCCTTCTCAGGGATGCTTTCCCAGGTCATTTACTGACTGTTTACTGTGTGCCCAGCCTTGTACTCAGCACAAGTTTCTTTTTCCTCAGAGCCTCAGTCTGAGGATTGAATGGGAGAGGACACAGACCTGTAAACAAATAATGGTGTCTGCCACGGACCCCCCCCAGCCGGGTATGGGAGTCCCTGGGATGAGGGTTCTTGAAGAATAGGTGGGTAAGGATTCGTCAGTGACAGAGACAAACCCAGAGGCAGTTTGAATCTGAGTGTATTTTGCAGTCCTCAAACGAGGTTTTTTATAGAGATACTTTCTCAGAGGATGTTTTTGTTAAACAAACCCAAACATATGACATTATTGTTACTTAGCATAGTGACAAAGAAATCCAAAACATAGAATCATCCAGGGTTAATCAAAACATGGGATTTGTCCTTGATTAGTCAAAACATAAGACCCTCCTTAATTAACATAGTTATCATCCAAAGCTAACCGCATATTTCTTAAATTAATGTATTTTTATGGTCAGTTATTGCTTAACATCTAGTACCTAGTTCTTGTGCGTTTTTGAAGTATTGAGCTATTTTAACTATTTTAACTCTTTCTTATTAAAAGCTTTCGTTACCAGACACTTAAGCCCACTTTCAATGACACATGTATAGCCATATGAAATTTTATTGTTGGGAAAGTTTTTACTATTTGTACTTATATGAATGATGTGAATGATTTGGTTTTTTTGCTTGTTTGTTTCTTTTAGAGACAGGGTTTCCTGTGGCTTTGGAGGCTGTGCTGGAACTAGCTCTTGTAGATCAGGCTGGTCTCGAACTCACAGAGATCCTCTGCCTCTGCCTCCCGAGTGCTGGGATTAAAGGCGTGTGCCACCAGCCCGGCTGGGATGGTTTCTTATCTATTTATTTTGTTTAAAATGTTAGCATGGGGGGGGGCTGGAGAGATGGCTCAGAGGTTAAGAGTAACGACTGCTCTTCCAGAGGTCCTGAGTTCAATTCCCAGCAACCACATGGTGGCTCACAACCATCCGTTATGAGATCTGGTGCCCTCTTCTGGTGTGCAGATATACATGGAAGCAGAATGTTGTATACATAATAAAAGAATTAAATCTTTAAAAAAATGTTAACATAGGCTTTTAGGAACATTTTGTTAATGTGGAAAAGAAGGGATAGAAGAACAAACAGAAATTGCCACGAGAATCACAGCCCAATATTTTTCTCCGACTGAGAGTTCCACAACCATTTCCAGGAGACCTCTTTCTTTTGAAATTATTGCTCAGTCTGTGGAACTTGTCACACAGAATCTACTGGATTTTGGTGTGGCAGGTGTCCAAGCATGGTGGCAGAGGCAGATGGATGTGTGAGTTCCAGACAGGCTGGTCTACATATTGTGTTCCATGCCAGCCAAGTCTGTACAGTAAGACCCTCTATCAAAACAACAAAAGTAAACTGGTGACAAGAGGGAGCTGGAGACATGGCTCAGCAATTAAGAACACTGACTGTTCTTTCAGAGGTCCCACATGACAGCTAACAACTGTCTGTAATTCCAAGATCTGACCCCCTCACACAAACACACAGGCAAAATACCAATGCACATAAAATAAAAAAAAATTATTTTAAAAAAGAGTGCTATTGAAGGGCGGTAGTGGCTCATGCCTTTAATCCAGCACTCGGGAGGCAGAGGCAGGCAGATCTCTGTGAGTTCCAGGCCAGCCTGGTCTACAAGAGCTAGTTCCAGGACAGCCTCCAAAGCCCAGAGAAACCCTGTCTCGAAAAACAAAACAAAACAAAAAAGTGCTGTCTTATCTGCTCTTAGAAAGCTCTAGCCTAGACTGAGGGAAAAATTAGGAATGTGTTTTTAGGTTCCCCAGAGAAGGTGTGATGTGGATCAGTTGTTGGAAAGAGAATTGGAAGAAAATAACAAGGAGGAAACTATTTCTAAAGGGGAAGAAGGCACTCCATCAACTGTTGCTCTGGCTTTTAAGAAAAGGACTACTGCCAGGGTGATGGTGGTGCATGCCTTTAATCCCAGGACTCGGGAGGCAGAGGCAGGTGGATCTCTGTGACTTCAACGCCAGCCTGGTCTACAAAGAGAGTTTCAGGACAGGACTGTTACACAGAGAGACCCTGTCTTGGAAAAAAAAAAGTGTGTGGGGGGGGGAGAAAAGCAAAGAGGAGGACAACTAGAAGAAAAATTGCTAAGGGCTGGAGAGATTGCTTAGTGGTTAAGAACACTGTTTGTTTTTCCAAATGACACCCCCCCCCCAGTTCAAGTCCCAGCACACACATGGAGGCTTACATCTGTCTCTAACTCTAGTTCCAGGGCATCTGATAGCCATTTATTACTATGAAGGCACCAGGCTCACACATGGTACACAGACATACATAGGAACACAACATTCATATATAATAAATAATATTTATAAAAAATAGATGTTATGCATCTTTAATCCCAGCACTCGGGAGGCAGAGGCAGGCGGATCTCTGTGAGTTTGAGGCCAGCCTGGTCTACAGAGCGAGTGCCAGGATAGGCTCCAAAGCTACACAGGGAAACCCTGTCTCGAAAAACCAAAAAAAAAAAAAAAAAAGAAGAAGTAGGAATAACATACTACGGAAAGTAGTTTAGAGGCTCTCAGGAGGAGGAAGACACCTAGGAGAGTGATGAGAAAGACCAAGGGTGGGGAAGAAGAATCTCAAATTTCCATTCCGTCCCTGGACCTCGGGAGATTCAAGGACTGCATACGCCCCACTGAGTTTCCCGCCTCCAGAAGCGAGCCGCCCCCGCCCCCCCCGCCCCACCCGCACCCCTAGGCCACTCCCTCCCCGGGGGTGTGGGCGGCAGTCGAGCCGGCGGCCCGCCCTGCCAGGTCTGGCGCAGCCCTCACCAGGGGGCGCAGCGCCGGCACGTCTGTCGCCAGCACACGCCCCCTGCGCCCCGGGCGCACGCCGGTCGGAAGCTCCAGTGCCCGGCTGGGCTCCCAGGGACCAGCGCGCCCGCCATGGCCATAGATCCGTGGAGGAGCTCCTTGGAGTGACGGAGGTCATGGAGGAGGAGGCGCGGCCGGCGGCGGGGCCCGGCGAAACGGCGACCCCCGCGCGCGAGACGCCTCCCGCGGCTCCCGCCCAGGCCCGCGCGGCCTCAGGTGGGGTCCCGGAGTCGGCGCCCGAGCCGAAGAGGCGGCAGCTCGGGACGCTACTGCAGCCGACCGTCAACAAGTTCTCTCTCCGGGTCTTCGGCAGCCACAAAGCGGTGGAAATCGAGCAGGAGAGGGTGAAGTCCGCCGGGGCCTGGATCATCCACCCCTACAGCGACTTCCGGTACGGGGGGCTCCGCGGGGAGGGCGAGGGACACCGGCGCTACCGCCCGGGTGGAGCTGCAGAGCCGTCTCCTCCAACCCAGCCCGGGAGTTCCTCGGCGGGTTACCCCGAGGTCCTCTAGGTGTAGTCCGATTAGGGAGGCATCAGAGAATCTCCAGGGACTCTGGACTTCCCAGCGCAGGAACCCACCTGGACCGCAGGCACTGTAGGAGTTTGGAAACCTGGCCTCTTGCAGTACTGTTTTCTGGAGGTGTGGGGAATTTTATCAAACCCCAAAGCTGGGAGACCCGAGGGAGAAGCCCAGCTCCGATCTCTACCACGCTTTACCCACACACCAAGCACTTGCCCGGTCAGTCCAGCGGAACAGATTAGGGACACTGAACTACAAGGGAAGCTGGGGACGCTGGAGAGTGACCATGGTCTGTCCGGTCCCCCGGCTCCGCTCGCTGTCCATGGTGCTGAAGGCGGGCTGAAGCGGGGCGGGGCGGGGCGGGGCCGGTACTCAGAACGATTGAGGAGAGCAGGGGCTCGGCCACCGCCCAGGTGTTTCCCCTAGAAGAAGGAGGGAGAGTGGGGGTGTAGCCATTTCACAGTCCCCTTCAGGCTGTACGTCTACATCAAGGTCGCTAGGAGAGAAAGGCCGCCCTGTCCTTGGGGACGTTGAAGGACAGCTTTTAGATGAAGAAATGAGGTGTGTCTCTGGAGCCTGGGAACATAATTGGAGACCTCAGACAGTATCTTCCATCCTCAGATACCCACTCCCTGTAAATACTCCTCCAGTTATCATTATCCTCTCCACTTTTCTTCTTTATTATTTCACTCGCACCTGTCATCTATTCCCTAGCCCGCCCCTGTTCACCCTCAGACATATCCCCAGAAGCCGTATCCCCCTCGTAGTTGTGTTGCTTCTCAGTCCTCTACCACCACATCACCCGCTGGGCTTGTGACTGCCTGTGAGTCAGGCTGTGAAGATGCTCTGATGGCAAGGCAAACCTTTCCTCCTCTCTCCCGGTGTCTCACAGTGCAAGATTTCTCCTCAGCAGCTGTGGAAACAGAGGAAGAAACATCAAGGATTTGTTACTGAGTGAAAGCACAAAGTATGAGGGGCTTCCAGGGGTGGGTCTAGACTTGGAAACCACCCAGCTTCTTTCAGGGATTGAAAGGATTTGCAATCAGAATCAAAAGGGACTGTGTGGGACTTGCGCTGAGATTAGATGTGAAACCATCATGTGTGTTCCAGTGATGTTTTTCTCTGAATGAAGGTTTCCCTGTTTCCCTTCTGACCTCCTATCTGCACAGCTTCCTCTGAAGCAATGTAGCTTGCCCTTGCCTATCTCAGCCAGAGTCTCAGCATGCACAGGCAGCCTAGAGGAGGGAAGGAGGGAGCAGCTCAAGCCATGTTGCCTTGGGATCGCCTGGAGAGTCCTCTTGGAGCACAGCCATCTGAAGTGCTGGAGGGGGGGGGATGGGCATCCCTGAAAAGCCCAGTTTAGATGATCGCAGGATAGCCTAGTCCCACCCTGGCCATGGATGACAGTTCCCCCATCCACAGAGAAACAGTCCCTGTGCTGGCTGTGCTGGAGAAGAGGAATGGGGTTGGGAAGACTGAAAAGGGCAGGACAGCCCAGCCTAGAAATAGACAGAGCTGGAGATGGGAGAGGCAGCCACCTTTTTTAGAAATCTGGAGATGAAGAGTGAATGAGCCATAACAATAGCTACTGTTGATATAGCATTGTCATGTCCATTGTCTCGGAAAAATTGCCCAACAGCCCAGTGAGAGCAGCGTCGGGTGCTTAGTATTAAGAATTTTTAAAACAATATTGGTGCATAAATATTTATTTATGTGGGTGGGTATAGCTGTGTGCATGTTTACTTTTTGAAAAAAAATTTAGTTTTATTTTATGTGTACGAGTGTTTTGCCTGCATTCAGTGACTGAGGCCTTCAGAAGAGGAGGGCAGATCTTCTGGAATTAGAATTACAGGTGGAACTGAACCTGGGACTTTGGCAAGGGCATTAAATGTCTTTAACCACTGAGCCAGCTCTCCAACCTGTATGCATGTGTTTTTGTGTGTATGTGTAGGTGACAGGTTCACATTGGGTTTCTCCCTCAATTATTCTTCACTATTTTATTTTTCTCATTGAGAATGTCTCCCACAGAACCTAGAGCTCATTGACCCAGTTAGGTTGTCTGGCCAGCCAGGGAGCTCCGGGGACCCACCTGTCCCACCGCTCAACACTGGGTTACAGATGCATCACTGCCCTGCATGCCAGGGATTGAACTGAGTTCCTCATGTTTGCACAGTAGACCGTGTGCGGACTGAACCAGCTCTCCAGCCCTGGCATAGTTTTCTGTTATTGTTGTTTTGGTTAGGAGTATGTGGGATTTAACCTAAAGCATCATGCATGATAGTTAATTTTTTAAACAACAACCTTCATCTGAGATCACTTTTTTTTAGATTTTCATTTATTTATTATGTGTACAACATTCTGCTTCCATATATATCTGCACACCAGAAGAAGGCACCAGATCTCATTACAGATGGTTGTGAGCCACCATGTGGTTGCTGGGAATTGAACTCAAGACCTCTGGAAGAGCAGTCGGTGCTCTTAACCTCTGAGCCATCTCTCCAGCCCTGAGATCACTTTAAAACTTCTAAAAGGCAGTTATTTAGAGTGTGTGTGCTCTCGTGCTCAAATTCTCACACACCATATTGCTTGTGGTCAAAGTACATTGCTGGGAATTGGTTCTCCCTTTCCCTATGTGGGTTTGAGGGATTGAACTCAGGTTGTCAGACTTGGCAACAAGTTCCTTTATCTCGAGCCATTTTGCTGGTTTCTTTTTATTTTGAGACAGAGTCTCATTAAATTGCCCAAGCTGGCCTTGAATTTTCTCTGTATTCCAAATAAACCTTGAACTTGTGATCCCTTGTCTAGGACTACAGACAGGTCTGTCCAACCAGGTCTGGCAGTTTACAGAGGTCTTATTGAGTAGGGGTGAATATGCTCATATATGTGAGTACCATAAAGCAAGCTCATGTCATAACTATCATCTTTTGTTTTGTTTTGTTTTGTTTTGAGACAGGGTTTCTCTGTGGCTTTGGAGGCTGTCCTGGAACTTGCTCTGTAGACCAGTCTGGTCTCGAACTCACAGAGATCCGCCTGCCTCTGCCTCCCAAGTGCTTGGATTAAAGGCTTGCAACACCAATGTCCAACCCATAATTATCATCTTAAGAAGTTGTACATATCGGCAGTACAGTATAAGTCCCACTATATAATCTCACCTTCTTATCTCAAATCCACTATTCTCACTTTTCATAGGTGAATAAAATGTGCTGGGAATTGAAACTAGATCCTCAAATATGCTAAGGGCACAGATTACCACTCAATTATACTCTTATTCTTACATTCTAATTTTTGTGGTACAGCACCTGCCAATAACTCTGATAACCTAAGTTCAGTTCCAGGGACCTGCATTGTGGAATGGGAGAGCTAATGTCTTGTTGTCCTCTGACCTTCATATGTGAACTTTATATGTGACCTTTCTCGTTGTGTTCTTTTCCCTCTTTCTCTATTTGGGAGCTATGGGGATTTTCATAATCTGCCTACATGGTCATTTGGACCACTGTTTTTGTCTCTTGATTCTAACTTATAAAGAAAATAGTATTAAACAATAGAAATAATCACACCGTAAAATAGAAAGGCGGTAAGACAGAGAGCAGTAAAGTTGCTTGCTGCGCAGACCTGGTCACTGAATTCAACCCCCAAAGTTGAGAATGGGACTCACAAACCTGTCCTCCGACCTCCACATGTACCCTGTGTCATGCACACATACACACTAAAAAAACAAAACAAAACAAAAAAAACCTTAAAAGTAAAATAGACAGGCTTAAAAAAATAGTTTCACCACTTTTCTCTGACTCCCAAACAAACATACACTAGTTTAGTTTTGTCTGTTTTGGAATCATCTAATTTGTACCCTATATCTCTTGCTTCTTTTGCTCAATTTCAAAAAAGAGACATTCAAGGGCTGGAGAGATGGCTCAGTGGTTAAGAGCTCTGGCCCCTGACTAGCGATCATGGTACTGAAAAGTACTCTTGCATGTCACCAAATGAGAAAGGTAAACACTGTCCCAGCTACAAATCCTTTGTTCTACAATGGTGGCCTACCTGTATGATATGCTGGTGTAATGGTAGCACAAAAGTTGTAGACTAACCAACCACAAGATGGAACCCATGCCTGACAGACATTGCTTGGATGGCTAAGAACCTGAGACTATATAGGCTGTGAACCTATGGGAAAACCAAATACTATCATTTTGATAAAGGAACATAGTAATAAAGTGATTCTTAACAACACCCAGTTATACTCATTCTCTTAGTTACTGTTGTATTGCTGTGAAGAGACACCATGACCAAGGAAACTCTTTTTTTTTAATACTTTATTTAACTTTATTTTATGTGCATTGATGTAAGGATACCGGAATCCCCTGGAACTGGAGTTACAGACAGGTGTGAGCTGCCATGTGGGTGCTGGAAGAGCAGCCACTGCTCTTAGCCACTGAGCTATCTCTCAGACCCCTGTGGAAACTCTTATAAAAGAAATATTTAATTGGAGGCTTGCTTACAGTTTCAGAGGCTTAGACCATTATCATCACAGCAGTGAATGCCATGTTGGAGCAGTAGCTGAGAGCTACATCCTGATTCACAGGCTGAGACACAAAAAGAGAAGAAGCAGTGCCTGCCATGGGCTTTTGAGACCTCAAAGCCGGCCTCTAGTGACACACTTCCTCCAACAAGGCCACACCTACTGCAACAAAGCCACACCCCCTAACCTTTCCAATCCTTTCAAGCAGTTCTACTCCCTGTAATGAAGCATTCAAATACATGAACTTATGGGAGCCCTTCTTATTCAAACTACTGCATTCATCAATCATTATCTTGATCAGCCATCATCAGAAAAGCTTTCTCCTGTAGTCTACGGGAACAGGCTCAGAACCACAACTGGATAGTGTGTAGAAAGTGAGAGTCCTCGAAATACTCAGTCCTAAATGGGATGTCTCCCTCAAATCCCTTCCCTTAGGACTCGGGGAACTATGCAAAAGAGGAGGTTGAAAGAGTGTAAGAGCCAGTGGGGATGGAAGACACCAAGGAACAAGGCCTTCTAGATCCTGCAGGGCTTACTTACATATGAACTCACCAAGACTGGCAGCATGCATGAGGCCTACACAGGTCTAAGCCAGATGGGTCCCAGAATTGATAGGGGAAGTGGACATAAGCACCCAGCCCTAACCCAGAAGCCATCTCCACTTAACACTCTCTCAAAAAGGAAGCATGTTCTCCAATGGTGTCTTACTGGGTTTACAACCCTTAAGAGCAGTAGATAAACAACACAAAAACAATTCAATGGTATTTTTTGAGGGGTTTATCTCATAATGCTTTGTCCCGGCATTCTTTTTAACCTTACAGGTCTTTTGCTTATATCGTATGGTTTCCGTTTGTTTTATTTTGTTTTAAACTGGATTTTGGTGTGTGAGTGTGTTTCACATGTGTGTATGTATTTCTTGTGCTTTTTCTTTGGCATTTTTTTCCCTGCTTGTTTGTTTTGTCCTGTTCTGATTTTTTTAGTTGTTTTCTAATGAGAGAGAGAAAGAAAGGTATTGATTTGGGTGGGTGGGGAGGAGAGGAGCAACTGGGAGGAGTTGAGGAAGGGGAACCCATGATCAGAATATGTTGTACAAAAAAAAAAAATCCCTTTTCAAGAAAAAAAATTATCTTTTTAAAAAGTACTGCCTACCCTTGTAGAGGGTTTGGGTTTGGTTCCCAGCCCCACATGGTGGCTCACAGCTTTGTGTTAACTGCAGTTCCCAGGGATCTGATGCTGTCTTCTGGCCCCTGTGAGCTCACAGTGTACTTACATGTGTGAGGGCAAAACAACCACACACAAAACAAAGATAAATCCCTCGTTTTCTTTTTCTTTTTCAAATGTGAAACCCAGCTGTGCTGCATTCCAGACAGTGGACACATTACCTCTGTATGATGCCTTATTTACCTACATGGATTATTTTTTAATTTTTATTTATTTTATCTATCTGTGTTTGTTTCACTGTATGTATGTCTGTGTACCCTCTGTTTCCCTGGTGCCCTTAGAGCTGGAAGAGGGTATCGGATCTCCTAGAACTGGAGTTACAGATGGTTGTGAGCTGCCATGTGGTTGCTGGGAATTGAACTCGGGGCCTCAACAAGAGCAACCGGTGCTCTTAACTGCTGAACTATTTCTCCAGCTCACTCCACTTTCTGCTGGTAGATGTTTGAGTTGTTCCCAATTTAATCTTGCTATAGACATTACTGGTTGTATTTCCTTGACAGCATGTTCCCGTTGGGTGTTTACACACAAGGGAACAGAGTTGCTCGGAGTACAAATATCTAACTCTTTTAAATAATGCTTTTTCCCCCCTAAATGGTGATTCCAGTTTCCACTCTTAGTGGATTTAAGTGACCATTTTGTGATTTTGTATTCTAAGATTTATTTATTTATTTATTTATTTATTTATTATGTACACAGTATTCTGCCTGCATGTATGTCTGCGCATCAGAAGACGACACCAGATCTCATTACGTTCGGATGGTTGTGAGCCACCATGTGGGTGCTGGAAATTGAACTCAGGTCCTCTGGAAGAGCAGCCAGTGCTCTTAGCCACGGAGCCATCTCTCCAGCCGCTCTTGACACTCTTAGCTGTATCAGACGATCTGTTAATGTAGCTGCTGACGGAGTATGATAGGATCTTGCTCTCCATCCCGTACCTACTTTAGGTTTTACTGGGACCTGATCATGCTGCTGCTGATGGTGGGGAACCTCATAGTATTGCCTGTGGGCATCACTTTCTTCAAGGAAGAGAACTCCCCACCCTGGATCGTCTTCAATGTCCTCTCTGACACTTTCTTCCTGCTGGATCTGGTGCTCAACTTCCGAACTGGCATCGTGGTGGAGGAAGGTGCTGAGATCCTGCTGGCGCCAAGGGCCATCCGTACCCGTTACCTACGCACCTGGTTCCTGGTTGACCTCATCTCCTCCATTCCTGTGGATTACATCTTCCTAGTGGTGGAGTTGGAGCCACGGCTAGATGCGGAGGTCTACAAAACAGCACGGGCCCTGCGCATAGTCAGATTCACCAAGATCCTTAGCCTGCTGCGGCTGCTCCGCCTCTCCCGCCTCATCCGATACATACACCAATGGGAGGAGGTAGGTGGCCAGGTGGGCCGCGGGGGGGGGGGGGGGCGGTTATCAGAAGGTGCTATGGGTGGAGCCCTGGTGACTTTATGGGGTGGGGAATATGGGTGAGGTGAATTCTTTGCAAAGTTGGTAGGAGAGAGGCAGGGACAGAAGGAGGAGATCTGGGTGTGGGTGGGTATTCAGAGAGGTGGAGCTTCTGAGCACACCCAGCACAGAGCAAACACTTGGGGATTATTAGTTGATTCTTGAATGGAGGATTTAGTATGGAAAGGAGGTGCCTCTTCGGGCAACAGAGCTCAGTGTGATTGTGCCATCCCATTGCCTCTTGCATAAAGTAACAGTAGCAGATGTACTACCCTTGGTTGGTATATTTGCCTATAATTTGGTTGGAGCTAATACGCGTGAAGAAGCCCTGAGAAAGGCATCCGAACACAGTGTGTTCCTAGGAGGTAGCTGCCTTTTTGTTTTGTTTTATTTTGGTTTCAGCTTTTTGAGACAGACTCCCATAGGAGAACCCAGGCTGGCCTTGGTCTTCTGACAGCCCTCCTGCCTCAGTTCCTAGGTGCTAGGAAAACAGGTGTGAACCACCACATCCAGAAAGTATCTTTTATCTTTAATGCTATTGGAAGAGGGATGCTGGTGTTAACCCTAGTCCTAAAGACGTTACACTGTGCTCAGGAGGCAGAGGCAGGTAGATCTTTGAGTTTGAGACCAGCCTGGTCTACAGAGCGAGTGCCAGGACAGCCTCCAAAGCAATACAGAAACCCTGTCTCAACCCCCCCCCCCAAAAAAAAAAAGACTGTGAATGCCACTTTCCTGTTTTCCCAGGCAGCACCTGGGCTGCTTGTGTAATCTAGGTCTCTGGATCTCAGCCTCAACACTGATTAGTTCTAGGCACATAGTTGGCTTCAGTCTCTCTACAGAAAAGATGACAATAGCAACCATGTGTTATAAGGTCCTATACAAATAAATAATGGCCCCATACCGCCAAACCTTACTGGGGATTGGACCTAGGGCCTCACCTGTGCTAGGCAAGTGCTTTGCCACTGGGTCATATTCCCAATCCCCTTTTACTTTTTACTTATTTGTCTTAGGATTATTTATGTTATTTATATGCATATGTTATTTATATGTATTATATATGTTCCTGGTGCCTGTGGAGTTAGGCTGGAATTATGAGCCACCATGTGGGGGTTGGGAATCAAACCCAGGTCCTCTGGAAGAGCAGCCAGTGCTCTTAACTGTTGAGTCATCTCTCCAGTCCATACTTTTATTTTGAGATAGGATCTTACTAAGTTCCCCAGGCTGGAGGCTGGAGACATGGCTCAGCAGTTAAGAGCATTGGCTGTTTTTCCAGGGGACCCAAGTTCATTTTCATTTCGATGTCCTCTTACATGGTGGCTCACAACTGTCTGTAACTCTGATTCAAGGGGGTCACACACCCTCTGGCCTTCCAGGGCACCAGGCATGCATATGATACACAGACATGTAAGTAGACAAAACAGGCCAGGCGGTGGTAGCTCAGACCTTTAATCCCAGCACTTGGGAGGCAGAGGCAGACAGATCTCTGTGAGTTCGAGACCAGCCTAATATACAAAGACAGCCTCCAAAGCCACAGAGAAACCCTGTCTTGAACCACCACCCCCCCCAAAATTAGACAAAACACCCATATAAATAAACATTTTTTGTTTTGTTATTTTTGAGACAATGTAGCCCTGGCTGTCCTGGACTCCCTCTGTAGACCAGGCTGGCTTTGAACTCAGGGATCCACCTGTTTCTACCTCCCAAGTGCTGGGATTAAAGGTGTGTGCCATCACCACTATCCCTTGCTCAAAGTTTTTTTAAAATTTGAAAGAAAAAAAGTTACCTAGGCTGGCCTTGAACTTCTGGTCCACCTGCCGTAGTTTCTCTAGTAGCGGGGATTACAGGCACTTGAAACCAGGCCAAGTTAATAGCTACATTTTTTTTGTTGTTGTTGTTGTTGTTTTAAATTCAGAGAGACTGGGAAAGGGAGACAAGGTTCAAGGGGGATCCTCGGGGCTGGCACTGGAGGAGCCTAGCAAAGAGGGGTTCCTAAACACAGCGGTGCCTCCTTGGGCTTCTCAGATCTTTCACATGACCTATGACCTGGCCAGTGCGGTGGTTCGGATCTTCAACCTCATTGGGATGATGTTGCTGCTGTGTCACTGGGATGGCTGTCTGCAGTTCCTGGTCCCTATGCTACAGGACTTCCCTTCCGACTGCTGGGTCTCCATGAACCGCATGGTGGTGAGAAGTCCCCCCAGCTCTGGTACTCCTGGGTCTCTTAAGGGCTCTTCTGCCTGAACAACAGGGGTAGCCATAGGGAGCAGGAGGTGGGGGATGATCCAGAAAGATGATAGGGGGAGGAGAAGGGCAAGAAAGCTAGAGAGAGGAAGTGTTTGTATGTTGGAAGGAACAGGTGGTGGAGAAGGAAACCTAGACAAAAACAAAGGTTTCCCCACGCACAGAAGAAGCCCCTTTTGCTTTGGGAACTCCACACACTAAACAAGTGACTGCTGAGAGGAAGGGCTGAAGTAGAAGAGGTAGGCGAGGGAGAAAAGGGGGCAGGTGGAGAATGACACTCTAAGGGGCCTACGCCCTGTTCTGCAACATACTCTGTCCCCAGAACCACTCGTGGGGCCGCCAGTATTCTCATGCCTTGTTCAAGGCCATGAGTCACATGCTATGCATTGGCTATGGGCAGCAGGCACCAGTAGGCATGCCTGACGTCTGGCTCACCATGCTCAGTATGATTGTGGGTGCCACGTGCTATGCCATGTTCATCGGTCACGCCACTGCGCTCATCCAGTCCCTGGACTCTTCCCGGCGACAGTACCAGGAAAAGGTCAGTAGGGACGAGAGAGGGGAGGGGTCGGGCGTGGAGAAGTGCACAGATAATTGTGTCCTGGTGGGGCCCCATGTCCTTTCCTACCTCGTGTCCGTTTGTCCCATACTCCCATGTGAAACAGTTCTGTGTCTGTGCCTCTGTCCTTGGACCCCCTGCTGTGTCTTCCCTGGATCTACCGTCATCCATATGTCTTCGCGGCTCTGTGAATACCTTACCTGTGTATACCGTGTTTATCACCTCTGGGTCAAACTTGTGTCTGTGACTTTCTGAACGCCCCCCCCCTCCGGCACCCCATTGTTTTGGCCCCATGTCTCCACATCCTCTTCCCGCTGGCGACTGGCGCTGCCTCTTCAGTACAAGCAGGTGGAGCAGTACATGTCCTTCCACAAGCTGCCGCCTGACACCCGGCAGCGAATCCACGAGTACTACGAGCACCGCTACCAGGGCAAGATGTTTGATGAAGAGAGCATCCTGGGGGAGCTGAGCGAGCCACTTCGGGAGGTGGGGCCAGGCTGGACCTTGTGGGAAGGGCTCTTCAAGGATCTGGGCTTCCGGACTGAGGTCTACAAATGGCCCTGTGGGAGGACAAGTATTTGAGGGGAGATGGCTTTCTGTGGAAGGTCTTGTGGTAGTGGAGTCTATATGAAAAGGGACTGCAGGGTGCCATCGTGGAAAGGTTTTGAAGGCAGGTTCTCAGGGAGGTCCCCATACCCACTGTAGCATCCCCATCCATTGGCAGGCCTTGACCTGATGGATGGGGTTTCTGGAGGCAGATTAGCTTTGTGGGGGCATCTTCCAGCAGGGGGCAAAGCCTGTCTGACAGGCCCCTCCTGTGTCCAGGAGATTATTAACTTCACCTGCCGGGGCCTGGTGGCCCACATGCCGCTGTTTGCTCATGCTGACCCCAGCTTCGTCACCGCAGTACTCACCAAGCTCCGCTTTGAGGTCTTCCAGCCAGGGGACCTGGTGGTGCGTGAGGGCTCCGTGGGCAGGAAGATGTACTTCATCCAGCATGGGCTGCTCAGTGTGCTGGCACGGGGCGCCCGGGACACTCGCCTCACTGATGGATCCTACTTTGGGGGTCAGCAGGCTTCGGGGAAGGTGGGGGGTCATGAGCATTGGGCAGCAAGCAGTTGCCCCTAAGGTCAGGGCCCACCAGTTTGTGCTGCAGAATCACGGAACAGCCCTTCCCCAGACCTCAGTGAGTCTCTGAGCTGGGGCCTGAGGCTCTCTATTTTGATTGATTGATTGATTGATTGATTGATTGATTGCCAGGTCTCTCTGTTATGTAGCCCTAGCTGTCCTGGAACTTGATATGTAGACCAGACTGGCCTCATACTTTCAGAGGTCCACCTGCCCAGCTTCCCAAATGCTGGGATTAAAGGTGTGCAGCACCTCACCTGGCAGTTGCTTTTTTATTTTATTTTATTTTTTCTCAGGGGAGTCCAGTGCATGGCAAGCTACTGGGCCAACGGTCCTGTAGGATTATTAACTGACAAAATGCAAGGATCGTGTGAATTGAGGGAAAGCTAGGAATGAGGCAGACGTAAGCTTTGTGGAGCTTCCAGGAACACAGCCTGTGGCAGTGGAAGCCCAGCTGATACCCAAAGTGTCTTGAGGCTCCTACCACCTGCGCACCACCTAGCCAGCCACCGCCTTCAAGCACCCTGTTGGTTGTGCTTTGTGTCCATTTAGCCTCTTTTCTCCTCCAGGTCTTTGCTCAGGGCAGGAGGGTAGGGTTCATCCTGGGACAGAGTAGGACTGGGATCGGAGCTAATGTAGAATAGAGTAACTGAGAGCATCTGGGGCTCGCAGACCTGTTTGCTGACTTAATTTGGAGAGAATGAAAAAGTCAGGGGGCAGCCTTCCAGATATGCAGGTCTGGAGACAGTGCTTGGAGCAGTTAGGGACCTTACAGCAGGTAATCGTTACTTTCTCCCAAGTCTAAGGACCAATCTGAGAGTGCTGGGTTAGCTGCTGCAGGCCAAGTGGGAGGGAGCTCTGGGGACAGGGGTCCTGAGTGTCTTCCTAACTTTTGCAGAGATCTGCTTACTGACCCGAGGCCGGCGAACCGCCAGCGTAAGGGCCGACACCTATTGCCGCCTCTACTCGCTCAGCGTGGACCACTTCAATGCGGTGCTTGAGGAGTTCCCAATGATGCGCAGGGCTTTTGAGACTGTGGCCATGGACCGGCTTCGCCGCATTGGTGAGGCCTGTTTACTCTGTCTGCTCTGGGTCTGGGCTGGGTCTCTCCTCACTTCCATAGCAAGGAGCCCAGCTCTAGTGCTTTGGCACCACGTCCTAACCCACTACTAGTCCCAGTGCATGCCTCCTGCAGGTTTTCTCACCTCTAGCAAGCCGTAGCCATGGATACATCTCTCCGACCTTCATTCCCCAAGTCCTCCGTGTACCAGTCCTTAACCTCGGCTTTTTTATTGATGCCACCTTCCAGCCCTTACTGCCCAGCATTCTCTATCTGTTTCTGATTCCCCACTTCTGACTCCTCAGACTCCCCACACTCTGCTTGCAAACCTCCATCTTAGATCCCTTTCCTTTCCTAACTTCTTCGTCCCGGAACAACTTGTAGGCAAAAAGAATTCGATATTGCAGCGGAAACGCTCTGAACCGAGCCCAGGCAGCAGCGGTGGCGTCATGGAGCAGCATTTGGTACAACACGACAGAGACATGGCTCGTGGTATTAGGGGCCTGGCTCCTGGCACAGGAGCTCGGCTCAGCGGAAAGCCAGTGCTGTGGGAACCACTGGTGCATGCGCCTCTTCAGGCAGCTGCTGTGACCTCCAACGTGGCCATAGCCCTGACTCACCAGCGAGGTCCTCTGCCCCTCTCCCCTGACTCTCCGGTGGCCCTCCTTGCACGATCTGCTAGACGTTCAGCAGGCTCCCCAGCCTCCCCACTGGTGCCTGTCCGAGCAGGTCCTCTGCTGGCCCGAGGACCCTGGGCATCGACGTCTCGTCTACCTGCTCCTCCTGCCCGAACCCTTCATGCCAGTCTATCCCGGGCAGGGCGTTCCCAGGTGTCCCTGCTGGGCCCTCCCCCGGGAGGAGGTGGTAGGAGGCTAGGACCTCGGGGCCGCCCACTCTCTGCCTCTCAACCTTCTCTGCCTCAGCGAGCAACAGGTGATGGCTCCCCTGGGCGCAAAGGCTCTGGAAGTGAACGCCTGCCCCCCTCTGCGCTCCTGGCCAAGCCTCCAGGGACAGTCCAGCCTCCCAGGCCATCAGTGCCTGAGCCAGTTACCCCAAGAGGTCCCCAAATTTCTGCCAACATGTGAAATCCTAGGTTACACTGGCCTTAGCTATTGGCATGCAATAATGTGTGCCTGAGGGTAAAAGCGCTTTGGGGAAGGCTGTCAGGATCTAAAATACTGCCCTTTACTACCATGAAGCTGTTCTGTATCCTCAGCTCAAGCAGCTGCAGCCTGTTAATCCTAATCATATACCCATTTGTGATAGGTACCCAGTGCCTACCATGTTTAAGGCATTGTGCTAGGTACATGTGTCTCCACTGCCAAGTAGAAGTGACTCAAAGCCCTCTCACAAAGGTATCCCCAGGCCACCCTCCTGCCAGGTGCAGGCATGGGCCCACAACCCTGCCTTTACTAAACACAAATTTACCTGCTGCCATCATCACTGCCAACTAGATGGCTGTTTCCCTGTCAGTGACCCTGCAGGTTCTTCCCAGTGTCTTATCTTCCTGTCCCCTTCATCAAAGCTGGGTACTGTCAATTATCTATTACAACCAACAAATGTCTAGGGTCCTGAGTGTGAACATCACCCTCTTACCACCACCTGTGCCCTCCTCGTGTCCACCGAGGAGAACACATGTCTGCCCACTGTAGTGTGCCCTCCACAGCTCCTGTATGGTAGCACTGCCTTTGTAACTAGACGCTGCTCTTCACTGTGCACCCTGCCTCAGTGGTACTGCCCTTAAAGCTAAGGGATACTTGGCATCTTCTTACTAACTATGCCAGCCTAGCTCCCCCCTGGAGGGGGGCAAGGGGCTGAATCCTCATGTGACCTTTTATCTTTCCCTCTTTGTCTTATTTATTCAGTCATTTATTAATTTTATTTATTCATTTGCTAATTTGACTTATTCATTCTGTTACTCATTCCTTTATCTGTCCGCCCCACCTCCTGGAAGGGAGGCTGAGGGACAGGAGGACATCTTTGTGGTCCTCACACAATGCCATCAGCAGCAAGACTCAAACTCTCCGTATTGAGGTAGTGGAGAGGGGGTGACAGGTTGATGGGAGGGCTGCACTTATTTTTGGTCCCCTCAATCGGGCTTGCTGTTGGTTCAGAAGAGGCATGCCTGGGGTCTCCAAACCAGCAGCACGCCGGATTCCTCAGGGACAAGAGCACCCTCTGCCCACCTTTCCCTACACTATGGCGTTGAAGTGTGGGGGCGGGACCACACATCTCCTTTTCTCCCTGGTTGGGGGATTCTGGGATTCCTACCTGTGGAAGTTGTTTTTAGAACTGCATCTATACAATTAGGGTTAAATTTTTTTCTTCTGATCTGTGGGGGAGGGAAATGTAGCTGTGGAAGAATTTCTAGATCATCTGGTCCAGCAGAGCCGTGGACATGAGAACTGTCAGATTAGTGGTTTGTAAATTCCAAGGTTGTAGTCAGTAAGAAAATAAGGCTGCCTGAAGTCCAGTGTGGTGGTTCATGCCTGTAATCTCTACACTTTGGGATGGTCAGACGGGGGTGGGGGGTTCTATGAGTTTGAGTCCAGGCTGAGTTACAAAGTGAGACCTTATCTGCCGGGGAGGGCAGGCAGCCTGGCTCAGTTTTCCCCAGTACACGTCTACCCCAGCCTCCCCTAAAGTGTGGCTTCCACTGCTCCATGAAGGAGTATTCTGCCCTGACTTGAGGCCATCAGGAGATGACACTTTGCTCAGGGAATGGTCATGAGGGTCACATTAGAGGACAGAAATGTTTTAAAATAGTGGCACTATGGAAATTGGACGAGATCACTCTGTTTCCAACTCCCCCATTCTAATGACAGGGAACCCAGAGGAATAGAATTAACCAGCTGGGCTGGGATTAAAGGCTCAGGGCGTCTTAGAATCCAGCTGATCGGATTGAGACAGGGATGTACAACTGATGCTTCTGTGTGGCCGGGGCATAACTGGACAGACATTCAGGGCCTGCGTGAGGCACAGGGATGAGGCTAGATGGCAGATGTGGAGGGCGGGACGGGTGCTGGTTGAAAGAAATGGGGTGCAACTAGGTCAGAACGGGGAGAGGCATTTCAGGCTATGCTCAGCACCCGCATAATGTTGGTATAGCCAGAACCAGGTCGCCAGCCTGTCACCACAATCACCAGGTCACCAACACGGAGGAAGCCACGGAGCTTTCCTGGGGGAGAGAGAGGTGACAGTCAATGAAGAACCTAGGTCAGCCATCACCATGCACCCACTTCAAGGCTACCCTGTAAGAGAGGAGCCTGAACTGGTGGTATGAAGGGTGCAGAGGGATGCAAAGTGCTGTTTCTAAGCATTAACCCTTTGCTCCGTGTGGTTACAGTAACGGGACAAGGGCAGGTGTGGACATGATGACTATAAATGAAAGTTTAGTCCCACCTCTTGCTCCTATGTCCCACCATGTTGCAGACAGCAGCAGACTTCTTAGGGACACTTCTGCCCTCCCTCCCTTCCCCTCGGCTCAACCTCCCTGCTTAGAGTCCAAGACACTTGTCCATCTTAGTGATTCCTAGGGAATATCTTGGACCAGTGAGGACAGGCACAGCCTTTGAGTCAGGGTGAGAAGCCAGGCTGGGGGGCCGAAGAATAAGATCTCCAAGGCTCACCACTTTCAATGCCGAACTGAACCCTTCGATCCACATCATCTGCCCAGATGGCCTCTGGCGGCTCATGGTAGAGCAAGGGGAAGACTCCTCGGGACAGGTGGACCTGCCTGGCAGCCTGGGCAGAACGAGTCACAGCGATGACAACCGCCCGAGGTCGGTACCGAGATAGAAGCTGAGCTGAGCTGGATGAGGGGGAGAAAGTTAGAAGGTTAGAACATCAGAGTGTGAATTATGGTTCCAGGAATCGCTAATAAGCCATGTTGCCCTGGGTGAGTTATACTTCTCTAGCCTTTGGCATTCTCACTAAGTATTGAGTGCCTACCATGGCTGGAGAGATGGCTCAGCCTTTAAAAGCACTTGCTACTTTTGAAGAGGACCCGGGTTCAGTTTGCAACATCCGTATGGTGATTAACAATTGTTTGTTAGACCATTTCCAGGGGCTCTGATGCCCTGTTCTAGCCTCCACTTGCACCAGACATGCAAATAGTGCAGACATACATGCAGGCAAAATGTCCATTAATATTCTTAAAAAGTAAAATAAATGTAAAGCCCAGTCTAGAGAGATGGCTCAGTCTGTAAGAGTACTTACAGTTCTTCCAGAGGACTGGAGCTGGTTCCCAGCATCCACCTCAAGTAGTTACAAATGCCTGCAACTTTAGCTTCAGGAGATTGAACTCTCCAGACTTATGTACTGTACACAAATGCACACAACCCGCCCCACATGCATACATATAATTAAAAACAAATTTAAAAATCTTTAAAAAAAATTAGAAATGTAAAACCAGACAGCAAGACATGGTGGCACATGCCTATAATCCCAGCTCTTGGAGATGGATAAGTTCAGGGCTACTTTAGCTAAGTAAGTTTCAGACTAGCCGGGACTAATGAGGCCCTATTTCAGAAAAATCCTACCAAACAAACAACAAAAGAGGGTAAAACTGTCTAGAATATGTATATTTATATCATATCCACCCTCCATATGGCACTTAATGTCACTTGTTAATCCTCACACCCCATGGGGGAACAAACGGCAAACTCACATAGACCCAGGTAGACAGATGACTTGTGGGGCCCGAATGAGTTACTTAGGGTCTCACTGCTAAGTTTGAGAGAAAATCCTCGGGTTTACCAGGCTCTTCAGCAACACCTGGGCACCGTGAAGCCCCCTCAGCCCCAGGGGCCCAAATGCCCTGAAGCCCATGTGCTTGGATCATCACCCGCTGAGTCCCTGGAGCTCACTGGATCCACTGGAGCACCCAAGAACTGCTTTTCCTGGTCTCCAGAATTCTGTGCTATCTCCTTTTTGCCCCAAAGCAATACTTTTCATCACACACTGTGTCAGCCACTCCGTGATCAAAAGCCTGTTTCCACTATGCTTCTCACCGGCCAGTTGTGGTTAGCACAATGATGGCCGCCGCACAGCACTTGAAGGAAGCCTCCACAGCTCCAATAGCGGTGACCTCAGTGGGGTCACGGCTCAGTGGCGCTGCCCGTCGTAGCTCCTCAAACAACTGGCGGTGGTACACAGCGGCTTCTGCCTCTCGAGCAATCTGCAGGCACCAGTAAATCAGGTTGAGTAGGGTCAATGCGGTTCCAGAGGGGTCTGAGTCCCTGGTCCATCCCCTTTTCAGGACTGAGTTCCTACCGCATGTTGCATCTTTACAGCCTCCACAGGGAAGCTGCCCTTGGCGGTCTCTCCAGACAGCATGATACAGTCGGCCCCATCCAGCACAGCATTGGCCACATCGCTTGTCTCTGCCCGAGTTGGTCGCGCTTTAGTGACCATGCTCTCCAACATCTGGGTGACACCATGGATGTCAAAGTTGTAGAAGTTGCATTCTGATTGGGGACCCTGCCCACGCTGTTTCTGTGACACCTCCCTCCTCCTAGAATGCCAGGATCACAGTGAGACCCTGCAAAGTTCATGCCATCTCTATCTAACTTCATCACTGTGACCAGACACTAGACAGCAGAATGAAGATCCGAGGTTGCTCAGCACCTTCAAAGTACAGCCCAAGGGTTCACTCCATACCTGTGTGGCACAAACGACTGGCTTGCCGGCCAGGTTGCAGCGCCCAATCATCATCTTCTGAGCCAAGAAAACCTTCTCCGCTGGGATCTCAATGCCCAGGTCACCCCGTGCCACCATAATGCCATCGCTCACCTCTAGAATTTCATCAAACCTGGGAGGTTGGAGGAATCCAGGCTAGAGCAGAGCCAGGAGGTGCCGGGGAGTGGCATGCAGAAGAGGAAACAAGGGGAAACAGAGGGCGGATAGAAACAAAGACCCAGCCTCACTTCTTCACGCCTTCATGGTTCTCGATTTTGCTGATAATTTTGATGCCCCTTCCTTCCGGCCCCAGGGCATCCCGGACCGCAGCCACATCGCTGGCTTTTCGTACAAAGGAGGCAAAGATGATGTCCACGTTATGCTCCACCCCGAAGCGCAGATCCAAGAGATCTTGCTCAGACAGCCCAGGAAGGTCCACCTCAGCGTTTGGCAAATTCACACCCTTCCTGCTGCCCAGGACACCACCGTGCTCCACTTCGGTCACCAGCCCCTCTGGGCCTGCAGGTATAGACAGAGTCAGCGTCTGTCAAGGCTGACACTGCGCTATAGGCGCGGTAGAGGAAATGCTAAGCTTGGAGCCCCAAGGAACCAGAGACTTCTGAGCCCTTCACCCCTCCACACACATCAAGAAGAAATATCAAATGCCCAGCTCCAAACAGTGATGATGGCGGGGACCGCTAGGATAGGTGGGGGAAGTAGGCACAGCCAGGGGAAGGCATGGGTGTTCTAGAGCAGACCAAAGAGAAGAGAAGGTGCCCGTGTTAGGGCGTCAATCTGAGTAGGAGGCACTTCCGCACCGATTTTCCGCACCACTAAAGAGATGAGCCCGTCGTCGATGTAGATGCGGCTCCCCACTGCAAGGACCCGGGCGATATTGGGGTAGTCCACCCACACTGTGTTTGCGTCGCCCCGTGTCCGGAACTCGGGGTCCACAGTCACCAGCACCTGTGAGCCCTTCACAATCTCCACCTCCGACTCTGGGCCCTGGGGGCGGGGCCAGAGACAGGAGTTTTGCAGGTGGGTCCCTTGGAGGGTAGGGCCAGCGCTGACCCTCTCTCCCGCCCCAGTGCTCTAACACTCCTTCCGCCCCAGACAACGCTGACCCACAGGCTTCTCACCCCCTGCAGGATCCCGGTGCGTATCTCTGGTCCCTTGGTGTCCAGGGCAATGGCCACAGGCCTGTAGCTGAGTGGGGAGGTTGCAAAGCTCTCAGCTGCCTCTCTGATGTTGGCGATGGATTCCGCATGGTACTAGGCGTGAGAGCGAAAGTTTAAAGGGAAAGTGGGCAGGACCTGGGGCATCCTTCAGCCCCGCCCTCAAGGACGTCCCCACACCTCATGGGAGCCATGGGAGAAGTTGAGTCGTGCAATGTTCATCCCAGCTTTGATCATCTCCTTGAGGCGTTCCACAGAGCGAGATGCTGGCCCTGGGAACAGAGATTCCACTCTGAAGTTTCTCCCAAACCTGACTGACAGCCAAACCCATCAGCACCCTCTGAGAGATTGCCCCATCCCAGGCATCCTTCATTCTTGGAAGTTTCTCTACTCCTTTTTTCCACTCCAATAAGCACAAACCCTCTTGGGAAGGCAGCTTGGGATGTTTCATCTCAAGCCAGGCCTTAGGTACGTTTGTTAGCAAGTGGTTTGACATTAAGTGCTTCACTATGGAGGTTACCCTAGGGCATGAAGGGTCAGGACATGAGGCGGGCCAAGCAGGTGGATTTAAGGCTGAGAGGTCTCACTGACAGAGCTGAGTTCTCCATCCTCCTCATCCCAAATTAGCAGAGCATTTGACACACGCATACACCTCCTTCCCTCCTTCCCAGGCCTCTTTTCTTGCGGCACCGAAGATGGCGCCCAGGGCCTCCTGTGTGCTAGGCAAGTGCTCTACCATTGAGCTGCCCCTGTCCTTTGCTTTTCTTCTTTTCTTCTTTTCTTTCCATCCTTCCATAGTTCTGAGACAAGGTCTCCTATAACCCAGGCTACCCTTGAGTTTGCTATGCTACCGAGGGTAACCTTGGACTTCTGACTCTCCTGTTCTCACCTATCTGTGCTGGGATTAAGGGTATGCTCTACCAAGCCCAATTTACACAGTGCCAGGGCCAGAACTCAGGGCTTCATGCTCACTAGGCACACACTCTATCTGCTGAACTACACACTCCACCCTCCTCCTTGAGACAGGCTCTCATATAGCCTAGGCTAGACTTGAGTTCTTTTTCTTTGCTTATTTAATCTTAGTGTGTGTGGTCAGAATCTACCACATGAGTCTCAGGGATTGAACTCGTCAGGCTCCATGGCAAAAGTCTTTATCTGCTGAGCCATCTTGCCAGTCCCTGCAGCCTGAATACTTGATCCTTTTGCCCTCATCTCTCAAGTGATGCTAGTAAAGGAGTATCCCAGGGGGCTGGCATTACATCATGCTCTCTCTCTGTGTAACAGAGAGAAAGAGAGGGAGAGATGTGAGTGGTGTGTGTGTGTGTGTGTGCTGTGTATACATGTGGTGTATTTGTGTGTGCATGAGGTATTTGTGTGTATGTGGTATGTGGTGTGTGTGTGTGTGTGTGTATGTGTGGTGTGTGTGTATGTGGTCTGTGTGTACGGGTGGTGTGTGTGTGTATGTGGTCTGTGTGTATGGGTGGTGTGTGTATGTGGTGTGTGTGTGTGTGTGGTGTGTGTATTTGATGTATGTATATGGTGTGTGTGTATATTGTGTGTGTGGTGTGTGTGTGTGTGTATGTGGTGTGTGTGTATGTGTGGTGTGTGTGTGTATTTGATGTGTGTATATGGTGTGTGTGTATTGTGTGTGTGCGTGTGTGTGCGTGTGTATCTGCCTAGTCCTCTGTTCTCACCATTCTACCTTTACTTCTCTGTGACCTCAACTGTCCTTATACTCAGAAGACAACCTGTGCACAGATGACGCCTTTCTTTCCTTTTCCTTTCTTATTCGTTTTTTGAAATAGGGATTCTATTTAGCCCAGGTTAGCCTCAAATTTACAACAATCCTCAGATCTCAGTTTCTCCAGTGTGGAGATTATAGCCATGAGTCACCACACTAATTCTGTTGATTACTGTTTTGTTTATTTATTTGATTTTTGAGACAGGGTTTCTCTGTGTAGCTCTGGCTGTCCTGGGTCTCACTCTGTAGACCAGGTCGGCCTTGAATTCAGAGATCTGCCTGCCTCAGCCTCCTAAGTGCTAGACCTGAAGGTGTATGCCGCCATTTATATCTCCGTTTCAGATTACTCTCCCAATCCCAGAGCCCAGTGTCTGACTCTCATTTGTTCTTAGATGTTGAATGTGCACCTGGCATTCAATACATAGGGAAATTCACATGGCTCAACCTTCAAAACTGCATTTTGAGTGAGACCATGACTTACCACCCCATTCACTATTGCTGCTAAGCTGCAAGTCCTGTAGGAACAGCCCTGTCCTTGCCCTTACTCAGCATCTCAACCTATTTCCAGGAGTGACGATGCTGATCTGTCAATGGGAAAGTGAGGCAGAACAATGAAGAGCTCCAGTCCAGCCTTGGCTACAGAACAAGAAACCCTCATCAACAAGCTAAAAAGTCAACAAACAACAAAGCAGTGGTACCAGGCTCTAACCTCAGTGGGAGGGCTGAAGCAGGATGACAGCCAGTCTGAGCTATAGAGGAATCAAAGCCAGCCAGGGCTATCTAGTGAAATTATGTCAAAATAAAAAGTAAAAAGAAATCTAAGGATGTGAATCAGGTGGAGTACTTGCCAACCACTCTCAAGGCCCTGAATCCAATTTCTAGTCCCCTGCACCCCCACCTACCCCAGTCTCTTCAACTGGCTACACTCCCAATCCCATTTTTTATTTTTTATTTTGGGACAGCATTTCGCTTTGTAGCTTCATCTGGCTTTAACCTGTTTAGAACCGCAATCTTCCTCCTGCCCTCAAGAGGGATACTGGATAGCCCTGAGCAGACCTTCTCTTTACTTACAACTTTTAAACACACTGAACTAGCTACATTGTGTTGTTGTTTTTGTCTTTTTGAAACAATGTTTCCCTGGCTGTCCAGGAACTCCCTCTGTAGACCAGGCAGGCCTCAAACTCATGGAGATCCACCTGTCTCTGCCTCCTGAGTGCTGGAATTAAAAGCTTGGGTCACTGCACCTGAATTTGAACTAGTTGCGTTTTAATAAGTCATTGCTTAGTATGTGTTGTCCCACCTGATCGACTGCCCTTACCCATTTATTTACTAGTCTATTACCAATTCCAAACCTTGTCTTCTAGGTACTCGACAAATATTAGTTAAGCTGGGTATGGTATCACATGCCTGTGATGTAACCACAGTAGATCTTGTAAGAAGACTAGAAATTCAAGGATAAAACTATATAACATGGACTATATAACAAGTTTAAAACCACCCAAGGCTACCAGAGACCCTGTCTCAAAAATCCAGCCCAGCATTCAGAAGGCAGAGGCAGGTGAATCTCTGAGCTCAAGGCCAGCCTGCCCAACAGTCACAGCTACAGAATAGAAAGACTTTGTCTCAAAACACATTAATCAAATAACAACCCCCCCCAACAAACACAAAACCCTCACAAATAGTTGTTGAATGAATGGCCATGTCAAAGACTGCAAAAATAAGGAAAAACCTTGAGCCATGCAGGCTTACCAATGGTGGCAATGATGCTGGTGCTACGAGCAGCCACAGGCTCTGAGTCTATGTCCAGGAGACAGAGGTGTTCCAAGAAGGTGTCTGCCATAGCTGCGGGCAGTTGCTGTTGCTGGAAGAAGGCAGTGCCCAGCTCCTGGGTCAGCTGGGCCACACTAGCACGTCGAAGGTATCCTGCTGGCCCTGCAGTAGAAGGGGACTCAGGCAGGGTCTTGCACAGACACCTGCCTGACCTCCAGGTGCTTCCTGTCAGTGCACACTGCATCTGTTCGGCTCTCCAGTTTGTGTGAGGCCTTCCTTCAGTGAGTATTGTACTCATGCTGCTCTATTTAGTCTCAAGGGTCCTACAGAGTAGGCTGTTGGGTGTGCTCTATCCCAGTTTTACAAATAAGAAAAAAGACTTTAAAATGATAAAATACATTGTCCAAGTAAGATGATTCAGATCTAGGTTTAGCTAACCCCAAGCTCAAGTTCTTAATATCCCATCTAAAAAGACCTTTCCCACACCAGACTCCTTTCTGGCCACTCAGCCTCAGCCATGCAGATGTCTCCTTCAAATCTGCATCTCATTATTGAGCCCCAGAAACACCCAGTTCCTTTTCCTAAGACCCCTGTTTACTTCCTTCCAACTCCAGGCAATTCCAGGCTTCCCCAATCCCCTCCAAGTTCCCTCCATCCACTCGGTGCTGCTCAGGCCCCAGAGATCCTGTATCCTGTCCCATAGTACCTGCCATGCCGCTGCGTACCTGCTGTGTCTGTGGGTGTGCTTTATGCTGTGCTGTGGTCAGTGGCATGAGGCCTGGCTCAGATGAGACCAGCCCTGAGCACTGGTTAAAGTATAACCAGCCAGCATCTCTCTTGCCAATGGAAGAAAGCCTTGTACACCAAGGGCCAGAGTCCAGAAGCCACGGGAGTGCCCCGTGGCATCCATGCTGCTGGATCCCCTTTGGCCTGTCTGCAGAGCCTGGATCAAAGGCTCAGATCAGGTCTGTATTTAACACAGGTGACACTTTCCCCCAAGGCCTCCACCCCCAACTCTGATTCTCCTCAACCCCACCTCTGTTCAGTGGTGTCCCTTCCTCTTCTTACCTCCTGGAGCCCCACTTAGGGCAGACTTTGCCAAGTCTTTCTGGGACCTAAAGATCCATGGCCAGAGCTGCTGGGGTGGAATGTTCTCTTGGACAGACATGCTTCCAAAGTGTGGGACCGGGGCTGCAGGCACCACAGACTGGGAGGAGAGAATGCCCTAACTGCTGGCCTTATCTGAGGGAGCCAGAGAATAGAAAAGGGGCACACCCAGAGGCAGCCCCATCCCCACACAGAGTTCTTTCTAGAGGACTGCCAGTTGTCTCCCCCGGCTTCTTCCCTTCCCTAAGTCATCCATTTTTCCTGATCAGTTTTTAGTCCATCCACATTGTCTGGTCTTCAACTCCAGCAGAGAGATAGATCGATTGCCAATGATACAATCCCTTTCTCTTTTGTATTCTCCTGAAGAGACTCTTGGGGGATATTCTCTAAGCAAGGGCTTGAAGATTGGGGACTAGAGTATAAAAAGGAGGAAAGGAGAACCCTTTGTTAGTGTGAAAGTTAAAGGCTATCCCAGTTTCCCCCACCTGCTTTTCTGTGAACACTTCTAGGCACTAACTAATAAAAGTGTCTAGATTGTTGTTGATCAACCATATTGATAAACAGTTGGCCAAACTTCTTCAGCCATCACAGGGATGCCTCACTCAACTCACTGTTTATCATGGCACCAGGGAGAATAACCTTGCCTTAGTGACCACCATAAGGGTTAGCTGCAGTCCCACTAGTAAAAATTCCCTATAATGCCCCACGGACCACCTGATACTCAATGCTTTCTTTGGAATCCCATCTGGCCTCATTCTGGGGGTCCTCCTGACCCCATTCTTGGGTGACTATGCATGGTCAGTCTTGATAAAACAGTGGTAGTCGTCGGGCATTGGTGGTGCAGGCCTTTAATTCCAGAACTCAGGAGGCAGAGGCAGGCGGATCTCTGTGAGTTTGAGACCAGCCTCGTCTACAAAAGCTAGTTCCAGGACAGACTGCAAAGCCACAGAGAAACCCTGTCTCAAAAAAACAAAACAAAGAGTGGTCGTCTCTGGAAAGTCTTTGGTGGCCTTATCACTATGACACTGACCCGTATTTGTCCACTCATGGCTGTCTAGTATTTATTGCACATTTGCTCTGGGCCAGACCCTGGGAACCTTTCCCATCTGTGGATTATAGTGTAGTGGGGAGATGGGCGAATAGCAAAGGAATGAATGAATGCCACAAACTGGATAAGGGCTGTCAGGGATGGATCATAACACTGGGGCAGAGAGGCCGTGGGAGCAGTGATATCTTAGATTCCTCTTAAATAAGATGAGGATTTCTTTGGCTTGATTCTGATTAAGCTAAAACTTTAAGAATGGGAAGGAATCAGCAGGGACAGAGGGAACCATTTTCTGTAGGTGAAATGTATGCCATAACTCTGGGAAGGAAAAACCTTGTTGTATAAAGAGGCTGGATGGGGGAACATGGCCATGGTGAAACTGGGCACCTGAGCTGTTCTGGTATTGATTGCAGGGACATAATATAATCCAAATAAGGCTTTAGGTAGCTCTAGCTGATGGATGGAGTCAGTTATGGATGCTGGAGACACTGGTGGGCCTTGGGAGTAGCCCTGGGTTCAAGGTGATAGGCTAGCCCTGCTGGCACTGTGGAGAGGGAGTAGTCTGTGAGATGTGTTTCTTTTTTTTTTTAAGATTTTATTTATTTATTATGTATACAACATTCTGCTTCCATGTACACCAGAAGAGGGCACCAGATCTCATAACGGATGGTTGTGAGCCACCATGTGGTTGCTGGGAATTGAACTCAGGACGCCTGGAAGAGCAGTCAGTACTCTTAACCTCTGAGGCATCTCTCCAGCCCATGAGATGTGTTTTAGAGAAAGGTAGACAGAGTGGCGTATTCGGCAAAGGGAGGCATTCTCTTCATGGAGTGCAGTGTAGAGAAGTCTGGCTTTGTGTTGGAGTCAAATGTCCTGCCCATCTGCCCTTTTGGAAGCAGCACTGAGGCAGTATAGGCAGGGGGAAGCCATCTTTCTTCAAGGCTGGCCTTGAAGAAGTGAGAGCTAATTCTGTAACGCCCGCCTTCCTGGGATGAGGGAGCGAAGGGCTTTCCTGGCGAGGTGAGGCGTAAGGTGAGGCATAGGCTTTGGGCTGGGTGGGATCTCCAGTGGACTCTGACCCCTTTCAGTAGTCACAAAGGCCATCTGTGTCTATGTGGGCCTTCTCTAGATTAGGGCCAAAGATTAGGGAGGAGCTGAAGGGTGAAAGGGTGCAGAGTATTTCAAGGGCCTCTGATGTAACCCAAGCAGGTGGGTGGAGAGTAGTGTCTATTGCTCATTGAGACAAGTGAGGAAATAGGTTTAAAATGGGGGAACCCAGCTGGGTGGTGGTGGCCCACACCTTTAATCCCAGCACTCAAGAGGCTGAGGCAGCCAGATGTCTGAGTTTGAGGCCAGCCTGGTCTACAGAGTGAGTAATATGACAGTCAGGGCTACACAGAGGGCCCTGTCTCAAAAAACAAACAAGAAAATGGGGGAACCCAAGGCTTCTGTTTCAGACAGGCTGTGTTTGAGGTTAATCGCTATAATCCAGGACTGGCAGCTGGATCTGAGCACTGAGTAGTGATAGGTCCTTGCTTTTCCGTCACGACAGGAGGACCTGAGGAGATGAAGAGGGTGTGCTGTGCATCTGGGCATGTTCCAGAGCAGTCTCTACTCCCTTCTGCTCTGCTTTGGGGCCAGCGGCCAAAGGGCATCCCATGGCTTCTGCAGAGTTTGGCCAGTGGAAATCACCCATGGGAGACTAGGTGAGGAGCAAATGCTCCTATCAGAGGATGGTCTCTTCCCAGATTCTAGGAACCACCTTTTGGGGTAAGGAGCTCACAAGGCTGATCCTGGCTGGTGCCCTGCTGTTTACTGACCCTGCTGCCCGTACCTCTGCAAGTAATTTTGTTAAACCCAAACTCTCTAGATTAAAGGAATACTCCATTTCGGTTTGGAGGAACTGTCACACAGGCTGAAAATTATCTGGAGAGATAGTGTGGTGCCTGCTCTCTGGCACCCCTAGACTGCATTCCTTGCCTCTGGGGACTTCTCCGTGGAGGGGAGAGGAGTGTCTCAGATTCTGGAGTTGAAAACCAGAGTTAGATGGCAGGAAGGTGGTGCTGGGGAAGTGAGCACAGGGGCCCTGGATGTCAGCATTTAGAATACAGAACAGATAGCTTTGACAGCTTGTCATCAGAAAGGAGATGGCCGACAACAAGGACTAAGGACTTGCGCCTCAGGCTTGCAGAATCAGGCAGAAACGTTTGGCCTATCAGTGTTTTGTCAATATTATTCTCTTTAATGGAGTTTAACTCTAATTCTGAGTTCCCATCCCTTCTGTAAGGCAGGAAATTCCATTGCTTTTCCCAGGGCTCTCCTCACCCAGATGCAAACCTAGCACCCCCTCGCCGTTTCTCCATTTTCTCAGGAGGGCCACATGTGTGAATCATTGATACCTCTAGGTCTCAGGTTCTGGGCCCCAGCTCTGGGTGCAGCTCACAGCTTCTGAGAACCAGGACACTCCTCCCTCCCTCTCTCTGCTTTGCACACCCAGCTCACATGGGCACATAAGAAACACACACACAGCCAGACAGTGGTGGCCCAAGCCATTATTCCCAGCACTCGGGATAATGCCTGGAACCTTACACCTTCTTCAGGTGGACCAGCTTTTAGGGTTCAGATGTTCAGCTACCCAGAAACCCTCTGGACCCAATCAATCCCTTTGGGGTTTTATAGAGATTTCATCACATATCTGTGGTTACTTCTACACACTGAGAGGAGAAGCATAACAGGACAACAGGGTCAACAAGTTCTGATTCCCCGTTCTCTGCTTAGGCAGCCTTTCTTCACTCATAGTATGGGCAGCCCCCTGCCCCTCATACCGCTGGATGGGGTCAGGAAAACACTAGTCCAGGTTAGCTCTGAACTTAGAGATCCTCACTAGCCTCAGCTTCTGGAACTTTAGAATTAATAAAGAACACACCACCCGTCCAGAGAAATCTTTTCAGGCCAGCTGTATTAGTTGACCAAAACAGCTGACAAAACCCCCCCAAAAAAACCAAAAAGCAAAAATCCCAGCACTCAGGAGGCAGAGGCAGGCGGATCTCTGTGAGTTCGAGACCAGCCTGGTCTACAAGAGCGAGTGCCAGGATAGGCTCCAAAGCTACACAGAGAAACCCTGTCTCGAAAAACAAAACAAAAAAAGAGAGAAAGGAAGAAAGAAAGAAAGAAAGAAAGAAAGAAAGAAAGAAAGAAAGAAAGACACATGCACACGCTCACGTGCAGCGCCGCCCCCAGCAGTCAATTGCAGCAGGATCCCGCGCTGCAGGAGGCTTTGCTCTGCACACCCTGCACAGGACCCGCGGTGTCCTGCGAGGAGCGCTAGAGAGCCGCCGCGGCCGAGCGAGGCCGGGAACTCGGCGTCAGCTTGATCCTCTGTGAACTGAGATAACCAACCCGGTGCAGGGCGATAAGGTCGGAGCTGAGCAGAGTGCTGCGATGCTTGTTCCCAACGCATCTGCACGCACCCCAGCCGCTCCTCCCTCTGAAGAGGCCCGGTGTGTTTGAAATGGGCTTCTGCGTGTTCGGGAGGACGTTTGTGAAGCACACGAAATGCACGTTCCACTCCTCTGCTGGACCGGTCCCCGAGTTTCCTGGGTATCCCTCCAGAAATAGGCTCTGAAGAGACCGAAAGACAAGGGCGAACCAACAGCAGCACAGAACTGCAAACACCCGCCCCTCCCCACCTAGCAACCCACGGTGGACTCATTCCTACTGAGAACTCAGCTCGTTTTTTGTCGGGGACTCCCTAATATCCATCCACGGTACCCCTCAGTTCTCCAAGTGAGGGATCTGTTGGAGTGGTGTTGGAAGCTTGTTAGTGCGCAGGTCAGCTTCTGCTGTCTGCACCACCGCCCCCATTTTCTTTTTAAATTTCATTTATGCGTGTGGGTGTTTTGTCTGTATGCAAGTCTGTACACCATGGGGCGCCTGGTGCCAGCCAAAAAAGGGCATCGGATCTCCTGGAACTGGAGTTACAGACGGTTGTTAGCTTCGCTGGCATCCTTAAACGGGCTTCATTTTCTTCTTTCATTCAGTTAATTTAGAAAACACAGAAAGCCATATCTTTTAGAGAGGGCTGTTGTCTCAGCTACTTAGAGGGTTAGGGCAGGAAGACCACACATCTGAGGCCCACCAAGGCTGCAGAGTGAGTTCAAGGCAATTTAGCAAATCTCTCTCTCTCTCAAAATGAAAAGTTGGGCTGGTGTGCACATAACACACACACAGATACACACACACACACACACACACACACACACAGACACACACACACACACACACACACACACAGATACACACAGATACACACAAATAGAGTCCTAAATGTAATCAGAAAAAAAAAAAAAAGAATTAATCTGGCCAGGCATGGTGGCTCATGCCTTTAATCCCAGCGCTAGAGAGGCAGAGTAAGTTCTAGGACAGCTAAGGCTACACAGAGAAACGTGTCTCGAAAACAAAAATCAAAAAACAAAAACAAACAAACAAACCAAAAGCCAAACAAACAAAATCAAATCAAATCTGATGTGCAGTATATCTTCATATATCTGCTGTTGCTTCTGTTTGTCTAGAGAACCCTGACTAAGTGTATTAGATAACACTGAGGCACTACTGTTAATTTTGTTTAGGGGTGTATTGGATGAAGTGTTTATTGTTAAGATGATATTGATGTCGGTGTTGTTTTAAAACGGCAGGAAAAGAAACCCTGCCTCAGAGAGAGAGAGAGAGAGAGAGAGAGAGAGAGAGAGAGAGAGAGAGAGAGAGAGAGAGAGACCATCATGCAACAGAGCTCACCTGGAGAGTTTTTTAACTGGGGGAAAGGAATGGGAAAGGGAGGAGGGGAGGGAGGAGACCGACCTTTGGGGACCAGAGTGGCAAAAGAGAAGAAAGAGAGTGGGAAAGAAGGAGAGAGAAAAAGAGAGAGAGAGAGAGAAAGGGAAGGGAGGGGTGAGAGACGGGAGAGGGAAAGAAGAAGGAAGGTGGGCAAGACCCACTACAGGATTTCTCTGTGGCTTTGGAGGCCGACCTGGCCCTCGCTCTGTAGACCAGGCTGGTCTGGAACTCAGAGAGATCCGCCTGCCTCTGCCTCCCTACTGTTGGGATTAAAGGCGTGGGCAACCAACACCCGGCTAAGACCCACCTTTTAAAAAGGGAATGGAGCAAATGTGCACAGGTGGTGCTCTTAGTGGCTGCAGCTGAGGAAGTATCCTGTCAGGACCCCAAGGGTGCAGCCAACAGGAAACTGGATCCTGAAACAGGATCTAGCCTTTCTGGGTGGATCCAACATGGTCTTTGAGCTTGTCTGTATATTGTTTCTCAAACAGGAGCTGCAGGAAGTTCACGCCGCAGTGAGGAAGAGGCTAGACTATGTCACAGCTGAAATTCAAGACTATGATGACCCCCAGCTTCAGGACCTGGAGGAGCAGTCAGAGCAACAGAAGAAAACCTTGCTGGGCATCCCAGTGGAGGCAGGGGCTCCTGGGAAGGCCTGACGTCATGGTCGGGACTGGAGGAGTGAAGTGCCTCTAGTGTCTATATTACTGTAGCCAATAAAATGTAGAAAACAGGGTTGGAGAGATGGCTCAGCGGTTAAGAGCACCGACTGTTCTTCCAGAGGTCCTGAGTTCAATTCCCAGCAACCACATGGTGGCTCACAACCATCCGTTATGAGATCTGGTGCCCTCTTCTGGTGTGCAGATATACATGGAAGCAGAACGTTGTATACATAATAAATAAATAAAGTCTAAAAAAATGTAGAAAACAGAACAAAACTGGAAACAACAATAAAACATTAAACATCTTGATGATCCAGCAGTTCAGAGCACAGGCTGTTCCTTCTGAGAACCCAGGTTGGATTCCCAGAAACTCTAAGGTGGCTCACAACCTCAGAGCTCAGGGAAATAGACGCCCTCTTCTGGCCTCCTCGGACACTGCATGCATAAACATCTGTAAACATAAAAATAAAATTTGAGCCGGGCGTTGGTGAGGTTCGCCTTTAATCCCAGCACTAGGGAGGCAGAGGCAGGTGGATTTCTGTGAGTTCAAGGCCAGCCTGGTTTCCAGAGCGAGTGCCAGGATGGGCTCCAAAGCTACACAGGGAAACCCTGTCTCAAAAAAACAATAAATAAATAAAATTTGATAAATCAATAGACATCGGGGCTAGTAAGATATTTCAGTAGGTAAAGTGATTGCTGCCAAGCCTGAACACCTGAGTTCAAAGGAGAGAACCAACTCCCTAAAGCTGTTCTCTGACCTCCACATATGTGGCACAGTCAGGCCCCTCCATAACTAAACATTCATACATGCAAAAGGAAACAGACATTTGAGGGGAAAATAGACACTGGATGGAAACAGTGAGTAGATTCCCAGAAAGAGACTATACCCCTGAGAAGGACTGGAGTCCTTTTTTTTTTTTTTTTTTTTAAACTAAGTGTTAATTCCGTTTTATTCGTCAACTGGGAATCTAGACAATTCTCCAGTCCAGGGAGGCTTTAATTTAATCCTCTTCCTCAAAATCACCAGCCCCAGCACCACCCTGGCCCTTCTTGGCATTCTTCCTCTTCACTCCGCCTGGGCGTCCACCACCATAAGGAGAACGGAGGGAGAAATCAATGTGCGTCTGGGAGTCGAGACGGTCAATGAAGGATGGGATGTTCACCACCTGCTTGCAGACCCTGGTATGACGCTGCCGGTTGAGGACAGCGGCATGGTGGATAGATTTAGCCAGGCTCAGCTTAAAGACCTGGGTCTGGAGCCGCCTCTCAAGAACTCCTCAGTCTTCAGGCCTAGGATGTAATCCAGCTTCATCTTGCCCTCATCCAGTACCCCAATGCGAACCCCAATCCAGCAGAGCATTGCCTTCAATAAGACGCTGTGGGTCCTTTTCGTCCAGTGTCAGCAGCTCCCGGGCGGCCTTGCGGATCTTGGCCAGGGTAAATTTGACACTCCACACCTCAGGTTTGTTCCGGAGCCCATATTCTCCGATTGGCTTCAGTTCCTGTTCCAGATGCGACTTCTCCAAGGGTCTCCGTGGGGTGACATAGGTTTCACGACAAACCCAACTTCTGGCAACTGGCATGTTGGCTTCTCAGGGCCCGCAGCGCCTACGAACTCACACCGGTGACAAAGAGGGCTGGAGTCCTTTCATAGCAGTTAAGGGAATTTGAATTGGGGCTGGAGAGACGGTTCAGTGGTTAAGAGCACTGACTGCTCTTGCAGAGGACCTGGGTTTGATCGGCAGCACCCGTGTGTCGGCTCACAGCCACAACGGAGGACGCCCTCAGTGAGTGAAGTCCTAAGTGAATGTATTTTGATGACAGAGGCAAGGCCATGTCATGACGCCTTGGCCTCAGGCTCAAAGGGATGGCAAAGCCTTCCTTGGGGGACAAAGTGCAAGTGTTCTCAGTGTGTGTAGAAAACATCCAACATAGCTTTCTCATCCTGATTGCTCCCTACAGAGATTGCACCTATCAGAATTAGGTCCCTTCTTGATCCAGCTGTGTACACGAACCCTGCCTTCTTGTGTATCTGTACACAGTGACCCGCCTCTCTGTTCAATTGTATGTAATAAACACACTGAGCTTCTGGGATGCTGTGGATTTGCCATCAGAGAGCACAGAACGCCCCATCCCAGCTTTTCTGTGTGTCTCTGACATTTCTTCTTTGTTGTTTGCTTGCTTGTTTTTTTTTTTTGTTTGTTTTGTTTTGTTTTGTTTTGTTTTTTGAGACAGGGTTTCCTTGGCTGTCCTGGAACTCTCTCTTGGCTGGCCTCGAACTCAGAGATCTACCTGCCTCTGCCTCCTGAATGCTGGGATCGAAGGCATGCGCCACCACAGCCAGCTACCTCTGTCATTTCTTAGTGCCCTCACTTCCCCAGGCTGTCCCTGGAGCTGTACAAGGACTCCACACTCTTCTGACCTCCAAGGGTACCATGCATGTATGCAGCCATAAGTGCAGATAAAACATTCACACATATAAACTAAGTCTAGAGAGAGAGAGAGAGAGAGAGAAAGTTCAAGTAGATAATCTCATTAAAGTAGTACATTATATGACCTCCAATTTCCCGTTTGGGGTGAGAGGTTATTAGGGTGTCAGACTTTGATGTTTCTAAGAGGCATCTTGAGGTTTTGGGTCTGTGATCCAAGCAGTCAGGGTCTGACTGTTAGAAAGAAGGGGGATTTTCATTTATCTACTGATTTATTTGCATCTTTGTCTTTCCACAAAACAAAACAAAAAAATAATTTAAAAATTCAGGCCAGGACTTAACTAAGTGATATGGGTTCACTAATGCGCTATGACCAGATTTCTGATGGGGTGAGCTCAGAAGTAACAAAGGAGATATGTTGGGATAATCTTTCTGTATACTGTGTAAAGATGTCTCTGTTTGGGCCGGCGTTGGTGTCGAACACCTTTAATCCCAGCACTGGAAGGCAGAGGCAGGTGGATCTCAGTGAGTTCAAGGCTAGCCTGGTCTACAAAGTGAGTTCCAGGATAGCTAGATTTATTACACAGAGAAACTGTCTCGAAAAACAAAACAAAACAAAACAAAAGTCTCTGTGTTATTATTGGAGAGCTATCGATAAAGAAAATCTTCACGATAGCATTATAGAGATGTTTGCCTCAGTGGGGGATGGTCTCTCTGAGAAGGTAAATGTTTTCTTTCTTTCTTTCTTCCTTCCTTCCTTCCTTTCTTTTTTTTTTTTTTTTGTTTTTTGTTTTTTGAGACAGGGTTTCTCTGTGTAGCTTTGGAGCCTATCCTGGCACTTGTTCTGTAGACCAGGCTGGTCTCGAACTCACAGAGATGCTCCTATCTCTGCTCCCAAGTGCTAGGATTAAGGGCGTGCGCCACCAACGACCGGCTTAATCACTGTTCTGTTGCTGAGAAAAGAAACGATGAACAAGGTGTTGTGAGACATTTGATTTCATTGTGTAAAGATATGTCACTCTCATTGGTTTACTAAAGAGCTGAACGGCCAATAGCTAGGCAGGATTCCCAGGCACATAGGATGCTGGGAAGAAGGTCGGAGTAGCCAGCCAGAGATGGAGGAAGCAGGAAAGTAGCATGGGCAGTACAGATTAAAGGTAAGAAAGCCATGAGGAAGAAAGCAAATTAATAGAAATGGGGTAATTTAAGTTTTTAGAACTAGTTAGAAACAACCACAACCCAGCAGACAAAAATATATCATCTATATATTGAAGCAAGGTTACCTCAGGGTACTTACTGTGGAAGGGACTTAAATTCTGGTTGAGTGCATCATCAAAGATGGTGGAAGAGTTTTTGAAGCCTTGAGGCATTCTGGTCTAGATTAGTTCTCCTGATATCCCCAGTTTAGGGTCAGCCCACTCAAATGTGAAGATGGGTTGACTTAATTTTGACAGGGGGATAGAAAAGAACACATCTTTTAGGTCCAACACAATGTAAACTTTATGCTCTGGTGGAAACAGACTGAGCAGTGTGCAGGGAATACTGTAGGGTGAGGAGTGTGGCATAGGCAGAGGCAGGTTGAGGGTAGGGAGTACTGGGGTTCGGAAATACAGGCAGAAGGATCTTTGAGTGTGATAAAGAGGGGTTTGGGGTTTTGGGAGAGTGAAAGAGTATGCAAATGGAGGCTGATGAAAGAAACAAAAGGATTCAGGAATGTCCTGGGAACTGTTGTCAAAGAAAAGGGCAAAATTTATGTCAGTTTTCGAAAGAACACCCTTTCTTAGTAAGGGAATAGGACACGAGGGAACGAGGAGAAATAAAATCTTGGAAACGACAAGTTAAGGGAGGAGCCTGGAGGGGTCTGGAGGGATCTGGAGGACAGGATGTATTCTGACTGGGTGAGGGAGAGGGTTGAATGGTACCCAACCCCAAGAAAGAAATCTGAAACAACTTTTCATAGACCTTAAATTACTTTCTCCTAGGACCCATAAATGACTTATTCAAACCTTCATGGCTTTCTCTCTCTCTCTCTCTCTCTCTTTTTTTTTTTTTTTTTCAAGACAGGGTTTCTCTGTGTAGCTTTGGAGCCTATCCTGGCACTTGCTCTGGACTAGGCTGGCCTCGAACTCACAGAGATACTCCTGCCTCTGCCTCCCGAGTGCTGGGATTAAAGGTGTGTGCCACCACTTTCTTAAGCTTTCAAATCTTTAGACCTTAACATATTTTTCTTGGACCATCATATATATATATAATATATATATATATGTATATATATATATATATATTCTTTCTTAGACTTGCATCATTAATTTTCTCTTGACCTACATAACTTGTCAGTCTCTCATAACCTCTATAAACACACATCTTTGTTAGTGTGAACCTGTAAGACCCTGAGAAAGCTCAGGCCTCCAGAATCTCAGCCCAGGACCACGGCCACCCCAATCACCATGCGGAGTCGAAAGCTTGGTGCAAACTGCACGAGGCTTTATTGCAGTTGTTTAATGAGCTAACCCCATGTTAGCATGGGCCTTTCATCCATCCACCATGGCGGATGGCTAGGAAAGACAGCTCAAACTGGCTGCCTAGAGATCTTATAGGGCAGCATAAGGGGAGTGTCTAGGGCAGCGTATTCTTTCACATGCTACTTCCTGCTGACTTTGGGATGAAATTAGGGACCTAAGAAGGTTGAAATGCTAGTCAAAAGCAAAAAAAGTAAAGCATAGTACTACCAGCTAACTTCTGATTGGTTCCTTGCCACTAGGCAGGCATCTGACCTCCTAGTGACCAAGACAAGGTCAGACAAGCATGTGTTCAGGTGTTATGGCTGCCGAAATGGGGAGCTGGTCCCCTTCATTCTCCTTTTTTTTTTTTTTTTTTTTTTTTTTTTGCAATTCCAATCAAGGAATTGCTGTCTCTTTAGCATCCCCATCAGGGAGTGAGAGATATTGGCATCCCCATGCAAGGGAGTTCCTTCTGACTTAGCATTTTAACCAGGGAAAATGGACAGCATATTCTTTCCCATGCTACTTCCTGCTGACTTTGGGACGAAGTTAGGGACCCAAGAAGGTTGAAATGCTAGTCAAAAGCAAAAAAAGGAATTTAGGCTATGGGGAATCCATCAGGGGCTGTTGGCAGACTCTGTTGCAGAAACAGGGGGTGTCCACATCAGCTGGACTAGTTCACATCCACAGCAAGTCCAGGGCTCGCAGCAAGGCAAACTGTACATATGAAATGGACTGAATGGGCAGCTGGGGTTTGCTCTTGTTAAAGCCCCAGTTAGCCATCGATGTCATTAGAGACCTCTGAAGGATATATTTGAGTTTGAAGTATAATTTGAATGGTTTTTGTATTGATTAAAATGACGGAGACTGCCAGGTGGTAGTATTCCTTCCTTCCTTCCTTCCTTCCTTCCTTCCTTTCCTTCTCCCCGCCACAGTCCCATAGTGAAGGTTGGCCTTCAGAATTTGGGTGGGTAGTCTGATCTCATTGGGGGCCTCCAGAAATTGATAATTCCACCGGGTGAGAATGAGATCATTACACAATTTTGAGAAAAATTTGAATCAAACTTGCTTTTTATTGGGGTGCATCTGAGAGCTGGCCCGTTGACTGCCTCCTAAGTGGGGTAAAAGAGGGTGAAGGGACCAGACCCTCATCTAGCCCTCTGCTTTGGCAGCCATAACAGGCTGCAGAAAAGCCCCAGCAAGATGTAGGCCTCTGACTCAGCAACATTTGCTGAGCTCTCGACTGAAAGGTTCAGGCTTTAATGCTGATCGGCAATATCTCTTTAAGAGACAGACCCTGACCCCTGACAACAGTCAGGGCACGCACAAGAAAACATGCTACGTCATCACCACATCACCCGCCACGCATTATGGCCTGCTGAGGACTCTGGGCATGTGTGGAACCTCAGTGCGCATGCGCAGTCTTCCCTTTAAAAGTTCCAATTTTCCTGCTGCTCTCTCTTTTTACTCTCTACTCTCTCTCTCTGCTCACTTCTGCTTCTTTCTCTCTTCTCCCACCTACACGCTTTCTCTGCCTCTCTATGGCAACCGGCCATGGCGGTCAGCCATTACCCCTGTTCCTCTTCTCTCTCAGTCTCCCTACTCTGCCAGGCCTTATAATAAACTGCTTAATATGCTTATAATAAATTGGTTAACATGTCTCATCTGCCTCTTTTTCTCTTTTTCTTCAGAAATCTAACACCGACCTTCCCTAATTTAGTCCCTGGGACTAAACTACCAGCTACCCTCCATGTGGCAAGGAACCAATCAGAAGTTAGCTGGTGGGATATAGAATGCAGAGCATAGCAACCGCCCTGGGAGACCCCCAGACACTCCCCTTGCTCTGCCCCAATATATTCCCTGCCCCCCCCCAATTCCCCCCGGGTCCTTCTTGCTCTATCTGCTGTGTTGGACAGATAGAGGAACTGAGTTAATACAGTTAACTTCTGAATAAATTAAAGACTCTTTGCTTTTACATCGGATCAGGTCTCTTGGTGATTTGGGGGTTCAGAGTTGGGGCACAACAAGGGCAGCCCCAAGTCTGTTTCTTAGGGCTGTTAGCATTCGGGCACCTGCACTGACCTGCCCTTGGGGATCTGACAGTGAAGGGACCAGACCCTCACCTAACCCCCAGCTTTGGCAGCCATGACAGGCTGCAGAAAAGACCCAGCAAGTTGTAGGCCTCTGATACAGCACATGTGCTGAATTTCCAGCCTTCTGACCTTGCTGGACCTGCCCTAGTCACTAGGAAGCCAGATACCCTCCAGGTGGCAAGGAACCAATCAGAAGTTAGCTGGTGGGCTCTGGATGTGCTTTATGGTCACACATATACACACAATTTTATATTTCTATATTCCTGGACCCTTCAATAAAGATTCTGGGAACAGGTCTGGGAGTTGAATAAAAGGAATGGAGGCTCTGTTTTGTTCCTATTTTTGTTGTTTTTGCAGATGAAGTATTTAAGTATTTAACTCATATTGAAGTCAATAGTAAAGGCAGAATGGGGGAGTCCGCCTCTAACAGTTTGGACATTTGGACACCCTTCTTTGCTGCCATCGCTCCCTCCTTAAAATGGAGTTCACAGACAGTAATCTGGTTCTTCCTGGACAGCTATACAGCTACATTGTAAGGACTACAGGATCCGAGGTCAAGGCTGGAAAGCCTGTCTCAGCTTTTTTTGTTTGTTTGTTTGTTTTGTTTTTTTTGGTTTTTTTTTGTTTTGTTTTTCGAGACAGGGTTTCTCTAGCTCTTATAGACCAGGCTGGTCTTGAACTCACAGAGATCCACCTGCCTCTGCCTCCCGAGTGCTGGGATTAAAGGTGTTCGCCACCAACGCTTGGCATCTTTATCTCCTTAATAAAAGAATTTGAGAACGGATACAAATGGAGGTTCAAGGACAATTTGTTAGAGTTTAAAAGGAAACCCCCAAGACAGGCGACCTGTAAATCTCTGCTGCAGGAAGGGGAAAAACCATGGAAAGAGAAGGACCAAAAGCCTTCCTTGAGATAGATTAGTTAACAGCCTGGAGGTTAGCCATCCTCAGGCAGGAAGCCAGTCACAAGGTGGGTGGGAGCTTTAGAGGAGGAAGCCCAGCAGGTACTGGGAGTTTAAAAGCCTATCTGGGCTCTGGCCAGCATCTGAAAGAAAAAGAGAAGAAAAAAAAAAGGATAATTCCACTTTTCTGAGTCAGGCCCAAAGGTGGGCATCACAGCTGAACGGCTTTTAGACTACACTAGGGGCAGGGAATCTGGAGAGGGGAAACACATTATCTTAAGTTGAATCTGCTTGCCTGGGGAGGGCTGGGTCCTCCAGCCAGGTCCCTGAGCTGCCACAGTGGGTTAACCTTAAGAAAGGAGATATAGGCGTGTCTCCACCTACAGGCCATTCTGTTCTTTACAGCGAGTGCTCCTGGGGGACGTGTCTACTATGGCACAGGTGTGAGTGGACAACCTCAGGTACCGGACTCCTTTCCAGTGCCTCATGGTCTCTTGTTTACTGTGCATATGCCAGGCCAGCTGCTGGGGATTTCCCTGTTTCTGCTTCCCACCTCATCACAAGAGTTTATAGGGTTTATAGGTGACTGTTACTACCTAGATGGCTTTGTATGGGTTGTGGAGATCTGAACTTCGGTCCTCCAGCTTGCAGAGTAAGTGCAATATACTGAGACATTATTCCAGTCATCTCTTTCAGATTCTGACATATGCTCTAGAATTAGTTACATACAGATGTGTTTTTTTTTGTTTCAAGATTACTTTATTATGTATACTGTGTTCTGTCTGCATGTAGGCCTGCCTGCTAGAAGAGGGCACCAAATCTCATTATAGATGGTTGTGAGTCACCATGTGTAGGAAGCCGGTTCCTGTATTATAATGCTGCCTGAAGACACCAAGGTGTAAATTACTTCACAGGCGCTGGGTAATCTCCATTCCTTTGATCTCTGCCTATCCCGTGGCTCATTTTAGCCTGAGGAGCTAAAGCCATTCATAGGGTAATACGTCCCAGGCGGCTGGTCAGCCTTTTATATAGGGATGGTTTTCTTGGTTCAATGTCTCTGCTCAGTCTAATGCATTAAAGCTTGTCTGCAGAAGGATCCGAGTGTCCTGCGTGTATTTCTTGCTGGCGAGGAATACAGAGCGGGCGCGGGACATATGGTGCCGAAACCCGGGAAGCTTAACATCTCCAGCACCTCAGAGACCCCTCTAACGAGGCGGATTCAGAACTGCAGGGTGGTAAATTCGGAGAGGTATGATTTTTCTAGACTTTGGTTTGGGAATGTTGCTATTGTGGGAGGTTAATATAGAGGCTTCTATGCTTTTACTAGGAGCTATTTTGATTTTTCTCACTGTTGTAGCAATCTTAAAGAAGTCCAGAATTACATATCAGAAACCGAATATAGTGAGAGATGGGGCGCGCCTAACAATAAAATATAAGAAAAAAGGACCTCCCGGGATGTCTAGTGACATGGGAGTGTATGTAAGAAGAGAAACTACAACGTATAAAAAAAAAGGACCTCCCGGGGTGTCTAATGACAAGGGAGTGTATACAGCAACAAATAAGAAAAAAAGACCTCCTGGAATGTCTACTGACAAGGGAATGTATAAAGCTTTAAATCTTGATAGCTCTGATAACTCTAAAAGCTCAAGAGATAAAGTTTTAAAAGAAACAGCTCAACTGGATGAGGGAGAGACAGAGAAGGAGGGAGAAAGAATGGAGAATGGCCGGTCACACCCCGGTAAATTTAGGAGAGATGAGGAACCTAGCCTCTGCCCTACAACGAAACTGGAAGCCTTGGAGCTGAGCAGCTCAGACTCTAAGATTTTAGACTCTAACAAGGAAGCAGAGCTAGAGGAGGAGCTGCCAAAAGTAAAAACAAATATGAGGCCATCGCCTGTTAATTCAGCGGGTGTACTTCTAGCAGCACACCCACTATTTGGAACCGACTCCTTCTTACCATCAGAGGAACGGAGAAAATTACAGATGGCTTTCCCAGTCTTTGATAGGGGAAAAGGCCATGCCTGCTATTCAACACTTCTTAAAGGCCTGGAATGCCTGGGGCTTTAAAGCCTCATTTACATTAACGCTGGGGGCCATACCGAGGCCAAGCGTCTCACCTCAAAAACTAAAAGGCCAAAAGAAAATGGTAAAATGAAAAGATATCTTAACTGATTTTTGGAAAGGCCCGGATCCTATTCTCATAAGATCCAGGGGAGCGATATTGTGTTTTCTCACAGGATGAAGAGAATCCCCTATGGATCCCAGAAAGATTCAACCTAAAGAGCCTCTACAGACCTTCAAAAGTCGAAACTCCACCCTCTACCCCCGGGAGTTGAGAGCCGCTATTGTTATCCAGATTAACTCCTGCCCTTGGCGGAGCGATTGTCTCTACTTAAGGGGTGGGGGTGATTGTTCGATGCAGCCGTTTGCAGATTGCTGTTATTTTTGGCTGGTCTATGAGAAAAGGGGTGGATATAATTGTTTGATGCAGCCGCCTGCGAATTGCTGTTACTTCTTTGACTGGCATGTAAGCTCCAGGGCTCAAACCAAGAGATCATCCAAGCGCTTATATTTTGGCTAAGCGATAGGCCGCCGGCCAGACAGCTCTTGCACACCCGGAGCCTAGGCTCACTGCACAGGGTAGAGTGTCTGGTTTGTGCAGCCCCAAAGAGGGATGCTGAGCATAGGCATCGCACAGAGTTGCCTATTATACAGGCTTCTCTGGGAGGTACGTTGACCTGCATAAGGGTTACCTGCCCCAGTCCCCCTTTCCCAGAAAAACGGCAGAGGACAGGTCGGGAGTACTTCGGGTCAAGCTGACAGCCTGATGGTGACTCTCGTACACAGTCTTAATGTTTGATTTTGGGAAGGTCAACCCCTGCCTCTATCCCTCAACATATGGGTGACCTATTTGCTTGTAATAATATAAAGCCTTTTCATTAATTAATAAAAAAAGGGTGATATGTAGGAAGCCGGTTCCTGCATTATAATGCTGCCTGAAGACACCAAGGTGTAAATTACTTCACAGGCGCTGGGTAATCTCCATTCCTTTGATCTCTGCCTATCCCGTGGCTCATTTTTGCCTGAGGAGCTAAAGCCATTCATAGGGTAATACGTCCCAGGCGGCTGGTCAGCCTTTTATATAGGGATGGTTTTCTTGGTTCAATGTCTCTGCTCAGTCTAATGCATTAAAGCTTGTCTGCAGAAGGATCCGAGTGTCCTGCGTGTATTTCTTGCTGGCGAGGAATACAGAGCGGGCGCGGGACAACCATGTAGTTGCTGGGAATTGAACTCAGGATCTCTGGAAGAGCAGCCAGTGTTCTCACCCTCTGAGCTGTCTCTGCAGCCCCCAATGTGTTTATCTTTAATATAAAATACAGAGGTGCAGCCGGGCAATGGTGGTGCCCACCTTTAATCCCAGCACTTGGGAGGCAGAGGCAGGAGGATCATTCTGAGTTCAAGGCCAGCTTGGTCTACAAAGCTATACAGAGAAACCCTGTCTTGAAAAAAAACGTTAAAATAAAATACAGGGGTGCAGGGTGGGATCTGTCTGGAGAGATGGCTCAGCAGTTAGGAGCATGTATTCAACTATAGGCTTCAGATGTTATCTGATAATATTCTCAGCTTTTCCATTGGTGGGGTTTAGGTTTTGCTAAATTAACACATTCGAAAGGTTTTTGTCTGTCTATCCGACTTTAGGTCTGACAGAGGGGTGGGTGAGGGATGCTTTTGGGGGAGCTAATGACAGCCCCATTGAAGTTGTATTTGCTCAGGACCTGCACATTTCAAACTCTTCACAGCTATTGACAGTTAAAAACAGATTTATTCATTTCCATCTTATTTATTTATTTTGCCTGCATGTGTGTGTCTGTATGCCATGTGTGTGCCTGGTGCCTGAGATGGTGTGGTAGTTTGAATGTAGTTGGTCCCCATAATCCCATGCTCCCATAATCTCATTGGGAGTGACACCCTTAGGAGGTGTGGCTTTGTTGAAGTGGGTGTGGCCTTGTTGAAGGAGGTATATCACTGTGGGGGTGGGCTTTGAGGCTTCCTATACTCAGAATACCACCCAGTGTGTCCGTTGATTTCCTGTTGCCTCCAAGATGTAGCATTCTCAGGTCCAGAACCAAAAATGTCTACATGCTCCCTGCCATGACAATAGTTGGCTGAACCTCTGAAACTGTAAGTGAGCCCCTTCAATTTTCTTTACAAGAGTTGCTGTAGTCATGGTGTCTCTTCACAGCAACAGAAACCCAGATGGTCAGAAGAAGGCATTGTATTCCCTGGAGTTATGCCAGAGATGGTCATGAGCCACCATTTCGGGGCTGGGTCCTTTGCAAGGACAGCCAGCACTCTTAGCCACTAGTCCTAAAACTCACTTTGTAGACCAGACTGGCCTTGAACTCACAGAGATCCTCCTATCTCTGCTTCCTGAGTGCTGGGATTGAAGGAGTGTAACACACTGCCCAGCCTGATTGACTCTTCTAATCAGGCAACTCTTGGTGTCTCCTGATGTCAGCTGGTCACAAGATCAAAGTATGACTAGACACTTGAAACTTTCAGTTGCATGCCCAACTCCTGGAAAGAAGAGCTGGAAACCAGTTAATAATTTATCACATCCATGATGAAATGGTTATAAAGATCCCTGAACTACCAAGCTTTGGAGAGGACCAGGATGGCCCAAGGTCAGGAAGTTGACCTGCATAGCTCCATGGGGACAGAATTACTTGTATTCAGGACATTTTAAAAGCTTGTTCTCTGCATCTCTTTATCTTTTTTTTTCAAAAGATTTTATTTATTATGAATATAACATTCTGTCTCCATGTATGCCTGCACACCAGAAGAGGGCACTAGATGTCATTATAGATGGTCATGAGCTACCATGTGGCTGCTGGGAATTGAACTCAGGTCCTCTGGAAGAGCATTCAGTGCTCTTAACCCCTGAGCCATCTCTCCAGCCCAGCATCTCTTTATCTTAATGTTCCTAAATATTCTTTTTAAAAAAAAGGAAGGAAGAAGGAAAAGAAGAAATAGAGACAGTTTATTAAAAAAGGAAGCAGGCTGGACCTGGTGTGGCATCTCTTTAATCCCAGAATTTAAGAGGCAGAAATGGGTGAATCTCTATGAGTTCAAGGACAGCCCAGTCTACACGGTGAATTCTATGTCAACCAGGATCCTGCAAAGAATCAAAAAGAAAAAAAAAAAGAAGAAAGGAAAGAAGGCACTCCCTGGGGTGAAAGTGGGCCAATGAATGGAGAGTGAGGTGTAGGAAGCCCCACACTGTGTCATTTCTGAGGCTTTGATAGATTACTTACATAGGGTGGGGCTTCTCTCAAGTTTGAATGTCCTTGGCTTTTCCTGCTCATATGCCATTTGCAGCCCCAGATAGGAGGGTTTCCAGCCTGTTTCTACCAACTGGCCCTTTCAGATGGAAATCTTGGAGCTTCTCATGTCCCTACTCTCCCCTGAAAACCCCCTCTTAGAGCTATGGTCCCCCAAATTTGGCGGAGGATATGAAGGGTGAAGATCAGTCTTCTATAACTTTTTCCATGCTGCTTAAGAGGGATAAGACTCCTACCCTGTCTCTTTGTTGGAGAAGACACTTGGAGTCACCTGTAGAAGGAGTTTATCTTTTGGGCTGCCAACCAGCTCCCAAATCATTACACAGAGACTTCTTTTTTTTTAAAGATTTTATTTTATTTATTATGTATACAACATTCTGCTTCCATGTATATCTGCACACCACAAGAGGGCACCAGATCTCATAGAGAATGGTTGTGAGCCACCATGTGGTTGCTGGGACTTGAACTCATGACCTTTGGAAGAGCAGTCAGTGCTCTTAACCTCTGAGCCATCTCTCCAGCCCTACACAGAGACTTCTTATCAGTTATAAATACTTGGTCTAGCTTAGGCTCATTTCTTTATTTTTTTTAAATTTTATTTTTTTATTATGTATACAACATTCTGCTTCCATGTCTACCTGCCCAAGGGAGGAGGACATTAGATCTCTTTACAGATGGTTGTGAGCCTCCATGTGGTTGCTGGGAATTGAACTCAGGACCTCTGGAAGAGCTGTCAGTGCTCTTAACCTCTGAGCCATCTCTCCAGCCCGCTTAGGCTCATTTCTGAGCTAGCTGTTTTAACTTAACCTGTTTGTCTTTACCTACTTTTTGCCTCAGAGCTTTTTACTTTTCTTTCCTTCTATGTATCTTACTTTCATTCTTCATTGTCTGGTTGGTACCTGCCTGGCTTCTTGCTCCGGGCCTCTCTCTCTCTCTCTCTCTCTCTCTCTCTCTCTCTCCTCCTCCTCCCTCTGCTCCTCCCTCCCTCCCTCATTCTCTCTTCTTCTTCTGTCCCCCCCAGCCTAGTTTTCTCCTATTTATTCTCTCTGCCTGCCAGCCCCACCTATCCTTTTCCTGTCTAGCTATTGGTCATTCAGCTCTTTGTTAGACCAATCAGATACCTTAGGCAGCAGCAAGGTGAACCAAATGCCACACATCTCTCCATAGTTAAACACACATCCTTACATCATTAAACAAATGTAGCATAAGCAAATGTAACGTATCTTTACACAGTTAAAGTAATTTCCCGGTGTTGGTGGCGCACACCTTTAATACCAGCACTCGGGAGGCAGAGGCAGGTAGATCTCTGAATTCCAGGCCAGCCTGATCTACAGAATAAGTTCTAGAACAATCTCCAAAGCAATACAGAGAAACCCTGTCTGGGGGGGGGGGAGTAATTTCCACAACAGGAGTTAGCCAGGAACCCTGTATCATAAATGTATCTCAAATGTTGGAAAGACAAATAAGGAAGTGCTCAACATCCTTAGCCATCAGGGAAATGCAAATCAAAACAACTCTGAGGTTTCATCTTAAATTGATCAGAGTGCTTAAGATCAAAAATGTCAATGACAGCTTATGCTGGAGAGGATGTGGAGAAAGGGGAACACTCCTCCATTGCTGGTGGGAGTGTAAACTTGTACAGACCCTGTGGAAATCAGTATGGTGATGTCTCAGAAAATTGGGGATCAACCTACCTCAAGACCCTTCAATACCACTTTTGGGCATATACCCAAAGGAGGCACATTCTCACCACAAGGACATTTGCTCAACTATGTTTATAGCAACAGTATTCATAATAGCCAGATCTTGGAAACAACCTAGATGCCCCCCAACCGAAGAATGGATAAAGAAAATGTGGTACATTTATACACTGGAGTACTACTCAGCAGTAAGAAACAATGACATCCTAAAATTATCAGGCAAATGGACAGAACTAGAAAAACCATCCTGAGTGCTGTAACTCAGACCCAGAAAGACAAATATAGTATGTACTCACTCATAAGTGGATACTAAAAGATACCCAGCCTACAATCCACAACCCCAGAGAAGCTGGAACTCTCTTCCAGAAACAGTCAGAAGCAGATGCAGAAATTCACAACCGTCCTTTGGGCAAAGCTCCTGGAGTACAATTGAAGTGAGGGAGGAGTGATAATATGAACAAAGGAGTCAACACCATGATGGGGAAACCCACAGACTCAGTGGACCCGAGCTAGTGAGAGATCACTGACTCAGGTCTGACCATATATGAGGTCACTCACTGGCAGTGAGTCCAAGATCTAACTCTAATGCACAGACTGACTTAGTGGAGCCCATTCTATATGGAGAGATACCTTGCTCAGCCTAGACACAGTGGTGTGGGAAGGAGACGTGCCTTAATCCTGCCTTAACGACTTAGTAGACTTCCTAGGGGAGGCCTTACCTTCTCTGAGGAGCAGATGGGAGGTAGGGGGAGCGGAAGTAGAGGAGGGAGGGGGGACGGGGGTTGGAATGTAAAAAATAAAAAAATAAATAAAAACTAGGAATTCAGATATTGGGGTACAAAACTGATAGAAGAAAGCACCTTCCCAGATTGAAAAGACATTTCAAAGCATTTGAGTCCTAGGGGCTGGAAAGCTGGCTTAGAGATTAAGAGCCCTGGCTGCTCTTTCAGAGGATCTGGGTTCAATTCCCTGCACTCACATGGCGCTCACAACTGTCTATGATTGCAGCTCCTGTGGTGTTAACTCTAGCTCCAGGAGTTACCTTCACACAGACATATGTGGAGGAAAAACACCAATGCAAATCATTTTTAAAAGTATAAGCCAGGGGCTGGAGAGATGGCTCAGAGGTTAAGAGTACTGGCTGCTCTTCCAGAGGTCCTGAGTTCAATTCCCAGCAACCACATGGTGGCTCACAACCATCTGTAATGAGATCTGGTGCCCTCTGCTGGTGTGCAGAATGTTGTTTACATAATAAATAAATAAAATCTTTTTGAAAAAGTATAATTTGGGAGGGAGGGCAGGCAGATCTCTGAGTCTGAGGCCAGCCTGGTCTACAGAGTGAGTTCCAGGGCAGCCAGGGCTACACAGGAAAACCCTGTCTTGATCAACAAACAAACAATGTGTATGAATCCTTTATTATCTGGCAGCCAAGACCCAGCTCATGCCTCAAAGTCTCCTGGTGTCAAAGCTCAGGGGAGAGCCCTTAAACCACAAAGACCGTAATTTACATCCAAGTTAGAGGAGGGTGAGAGTAACTTTGAAACATTTGTCTCTGACACACCGTAATTATTTTAGATATAGCATGGACAATTGTTTTTGACTTATACCCTTTTTCAGTTAGTTTAAGTTTGCATATACGTTATTTTATTTAACACACCTGCCACTTCATGGCAATCTCAAATGTGTTGCCAAGGCAGATATGACTGTTGGGGGCTGGGGTAGAGGGCTGAGAACTGTCTACGTAAACATAAAATGGTGTCAGGACAAGGTGATGTTACTCTCATCACTTCAAAATAAGTAAAAATGTATAAAAATGAATGTAGCAAGACACAAAAAAAATTTCTGGTGGGAATCCAATGGTGGAATAGATTAAATGAAGGGAGAGTGCAGCTGTAACCATTCAGTGCCAAGAGTGTCAAACATACCGTACACTCTGCTGGAGAGATGACTCAGAGGTTAAGAACACTGGCTGCTCTTCCAGAGGTCCTGAGTTCAATTCCCAGCACCCACATGGAGGCTCACAACCATCTGTAAAGAGATCTAATGTCCTCCTCCCTTGGGCAGGTAGACATGAGGACAGAACCCTGTATACATAATAAATCTTATAAAAAACATAATGTAGACTCATCCTATTGCTATCTGATGATATAGCTAGTATATTACTATTGTCTCCCTCCATGCTGTGAGTGACTCTAGGAGGCCATTTAATCAGATGACAGAGTCACAAGACCCTCCTACTTATAGCTTGTTTTTTTCCTTTTTTATTAATTTTTAAATTTAAATTAAAAATATCTTATTTTACATACCAATCCTAGTTCCCTCTCCCTCTTGTCCACCCATCACTCCATCCCACCCCCTCATTCACTCCTCAGAGAGAGTGAGGCCTCCCATGGGGTAATCATCAAAGTCTGTCATATAATTTAGGGCAGGACGGAGGCCCTTCCCTGTGTATCTAGGCTGAGAGAGTATCCCTCCAAAGGGAATGGGCTCCCAAAGCCCCTTCATGCAATAGGGATAAATACTGGTTCCACTGCCAGCAGCCACATAGACTGCCTAAGCCCCGAAACTGACACCCACTTTCAGGGGGCCTGGTTCAATCTTATTCAGGTTCCCCAGCAGTCAGTCTGGAGTCCATGAACTCCCCCTTGCTCAGGTCAGCTGTTTCTGTGGGTTTCCCCAGCATGGTCTTGACCCCTTTGCTCATCACTCCTCTCTCTCTACAACTGGATTCCAGGAGTTTGGCTCAGTGCTTATCTGTGGGTCTCTGCTTCTGCTTCCATCAGCTACTGTATGAAAGCTCTATGATGGCAATTAAGATATCATTAAAGGGGAAGGGCATTTAAGGTAGCCTCTCCACTATTGCTTAGATTCTTAATTGAGGTCATCCTTGTGGATTCCTGGTAATTTTCCTAGTGTCAGGTTTCTAGTTAAGACCATATCAATATATCAACCTGCACCCACTGGAGGAAGAAATGTGTATAGACAGTATAGGAACACTAGCTTGGTAAATTGGGGAGGAAAAATCCAGTACATCTGGTGGGGAAAAGTTTTCCGTTAGTTCAAATAGAGAGGAAATGGAGTTTTCCTCCATAGATATCACAGGAGCCCAGGTAGAGTTGGACACAGTGAACCTGACTCCCAACAGACAATGGAGAGGAGATGGGTTTGCAGATGAATTTGGAGTATGGTGTACATCTACTCAAAGAAAAAAAGCACGGACTCAAGGCTCTGGGAGTGGGCATGCCAAATATGGATTTTCTGGTCTTGGAGATGAAGGCTCCTGTGAGTGACTACTCAGAGAAAGTATGCAAAAATAGATCAATGCAGAACATTCTACTGCTGCTCTGTGGATGGAGGCTCTGAAGAGAATGAAAACGACAGTGTTCACCTGGAGCAGTCCTGCATGGGGCTCTGTCTCCATGCACCCTCCTCCCTGGAGCCACTACTAAGATCCCCACCTGCCATAAAGACAGCCCTGAGCTGGCTGGTGGTTCACGCCTGTACTCTCAGAAGACTAAGACAAGAGAATTGTCAGTAGAGGTGTCATGATGTGAATGGCCCTGGACAGCTCCATGGCGCTGTGATGTTGGGGTAGAAGGTTCTTGGGGAAGAGGAAGGGAAAACTGGATCAAAGATTACTTTTTTTGTGTGAACTGAGGTTCCTGCCCTTTCCTAGCACCGGAGCCTCTAGTGGCCAGGTTTCTAATTTGATTGAGTTGCACCCCCATCTCCCTCCCTCCACTTAATTATAATTATGATGTGTTTATGGAAGTTCCCTCCCCTATCTCCCTTTCTCCAAACCCAGCCTAATCTCAGAAAGTCCATCAAATAGTGACCCCTCTCCCAGAGATGCTCAAGACCACTCTCACAGGGTATTTAAACTGTTCCCTTTTCTGTCTACTCTCTAGGGGGCTGGAAAATCATCCAGGAGTGTTTGTATCCATTAAATGTGGGCCTTTTCTAATTTGACTTGATTTGGTCTGATTTGGATTGCTGAGTGGTCGGAGAAGTTTATGGGGGTGCCATAACTTTTCACCAGCTTTCTTCTTTTCTTTTGTTTTCCAAGACAGGGTTTCTCTGTGAAGCTTTGGAGCTTGTTCTGAAACTCGCTCTGTAGAACCGGCTGGGTTTGAACTCACTGAGATCCGCCTGCTTCTGCTTCCTGGGATTAAAGTGTGAGGATTAAAGGCATGCACCACCAATGCCCAGTTCACCAGCTTCCTGTGGATTGTCCCTGTAGAAGCATCCCTTGAAGAGCTGTTTTCACTCGTATTTTCTCATTTTTTTTTCCTTGTAGAATTCCTCTTGTTCTACCTTCCAGTTCGATGTGGCATAGAAGCAGCAAAAGCAGATAACTCTGTAAGGTGACTTGAATTTGTTTGGCTGGAACCTCCAGCTAGATCCTTCGAAAGCTTTTTCTCTCTCTCCAACCCCCGCCCCCTCAGAGAATCTCCAACAGAGAAGAACCACAGAGAAACCCAGTTCCACATTCTTGGTGGCTGCTGGGGCTCCTTCCCTGAAGTTGCCAGTGGTCCAAGACCCCACCTAAGACACAAGCCCAGCTTATGGAGGATATGTCATCACCCCTTACCTACAGGGTATTTAAACTCCCTGCTTTAGTTCAGACACGTGATTTCTCCTCTGGGGGCTGGAGGACTCACCTGGGAGTTGCTTTGTTCAAAATAAACCTGTTCTTGATTTGGCTTACTGCATTGGCAGAGAAACCTGTTAGTGAGGTACAGAAAACCTGTTAGAGTTTTCTTACAGTTAGAAATATTAAACATGCCCTTTCTATCAAATCCTATAAAATCTGCATTTAGGACAAGGAATTAAAATCTTTTTAACACTCTCCTTCAAAACAAAACAAAAACAAAACAAAAAATTGTCCTTTGTTTATGCAGGAACATGTGGTTCAGGAATTTGATGGTCAGGAAAAGTGACCTCTTTCCCCTTCATCTGTCATTTCTGGTGCGTCAATTCTTTAAAGACTAGCCAACTGAATTAAGACTATGAGGTCCAAACAACCCTCCAGGGCACGGGGGTGGGGAGGACTGTCACCTCCAGAATAAGATTTGCCTTGTCCAGACCCTTCAACCAACTGCCCTTCATTTGGTAGTGGTAGTGGTCCCTTTCTTTGGGACACTGGTCTTATTTTTAACACTACAACGACAAATCTATTAATTCTTTAGTTTGTAGTCTTAGGTCTCTGACTTTCCTGGTTGGAATGGTTTGGGAGGGAGTACAGAGAAACAAGTCAACCTGTCGGGCTGGCCAACTCCGGGCCACAGTTCAAACTTGTGTTTTAAGGTTTTATCTTTTTTGCTTCAAGGGAACCGGGTTGTTTTTCTTTGTTTTTTTGTTTTGTTTTGTTTTTTAGTTCATTTATATATCGTGTACATTGGTGTTTTGCCTGCGTGAGGGCCTCAGATCTGCTGGAACTGAGGTTACAGACACTTGTAAGCTGTCATGTAAGTGCTGGGAATTGAACCTGGGTCCTGTGAAAGAGCAGCTAGTGCTCTTAGCCGCTGAGCCATCTCCAGCCCTAGGATGAAGGGTTTTTGGTTTTTTCCCCACATAATCATATAGTCTTCAGTGTAGCCTAAAACTCACTACACGATCCAAAACTGTTGGAACTTGCAATCCTGTTACCTCACCCTCCCAAGAGCTGGAAAAATTTGCCGCCACACCCAGCTAGCCTGAGTTGGAAATAGGAAGCTGTAAGACTGGTTGTTCCGGGGTCTTAATAACAATGTCAACCAGATGCGCTGGAAGAACGACGACCAGCCGAGTTCCCAGACTCTCGATCTGGGCGGATTCTCGCCTAACACCGCCCACCTCGCAGTGGGCTGATGGCTCGCGCGCCGCCCTTTCATTGGTCAGCCGTCACAAGGCCCATGCTCACACGAGGTCATCCAGCCAATCAATGAACTCGGCTTCGTCCGCCCAGCCGCACACGCTTGCGTTTTCCGCTGTCTGGTCCTTGGCATGCCGGGAGTCGTAGTGTTATATGTAGTTTCTACCTACTGAACTCCGAGGCTGCGAACTACAAGCCCCAGAGCACCGAGCGCGTAGCGCCCTCCGCTTTTAGGTGTAAGCTGCAAACATCTTGGACGCCAGGAGAAGTCGCGTTGAAAACAGGTGAGAGATTTTGTTGGGGATGCATCCGAGGTGTGCTTCTGCCTCAGAGCTGGTGAAGGTGCGAGGCGCCGAAGGGCCACCCTGTGTAGGAGTTATTGGTCTCGGGGTCCATAGGCCGGACCGAGCAGCGTCAGTTTCCAAACTTTGCGCTGGTGTGTTCCTTAAGTCCTCCGTGTGCGCGGGCTCGGGGTTCCTCCTGCAGAGCCCTCCCACGCCCACCTGTTGTTCGGAGGCCCGCAGCTGTTAGTACCAGGGCCTGTGTGAGGCTTGGACAGCCAGCCCCGGTGCTCCAGATCACATGCCCTCAGCACCATCGGTTCCATTCCCGTCCTCTGGCGTAGCGGGGACCCTGAGCCTCCGCCTCCTTCCCCTGCTCTCGGACCTCTTGGTTCGAGTTCTGGCTCTGCGTCGCGTCAGCTATCTACCCCCAGAACTTCAGTTTGGCTTCTCCTAAGTGTGCCTTTGAACCCCTAATTCTCGGTGCCGTCTCTCCAGCCTTGTGAAGGGAGGCTTGGAAGTAGAAAGCGTTCAGTTTTTAGTCTTTTCGACTTAAGTGAAGATCTGTTGGATCTCAGTCACCCCGACATACAGTTTCATTTCCTGTGTGTCCTTTCTGTAATTTTTGAATTCAAACTGCAACAGGGTGGGACATTCTGATGCAGGAGGTAAAAGGCTTGGTTTGGGGGTGTCAGAGGTAACTGCTACCAAGCATCTGCCTTCGGTGCTTGCTCCTGCAGGGAGTGCTTGGTGCCCCCCGCCCCCATGCCCACCCAGGATGCCCCTGTCCCGCTTGCTGAGATCTGCGGGGGTCTTCCTGCTGCCGGCCCCCTGCTGGGCACCCCGGGAGAGGTGGCTTGGTTCCCTACAACGACCCTCCCTGGCATATGGGTGTCCAGTCCTGGGGGCCTGGCACAGTGCCCGCTGGTGGTGCCAAGTGTGGACAGAGCAGCCTCGGTGAGTGTGGCTGGGGTTTGGGGCCTCGGGGAGGGAAGCATCAGAGTAGACCTCTCATTTCTGTATGTGTGTGTTTTTCCCTTAGAGTATTTTGCTCCTCTCTCAGAATGAATGGGAACCAGAAATTGGATGCTTGTAACCAAGAAAGGCAGGATTTCATCCAGCACTTCTCCCAGATCGTGAAGGTGCTGACTGAGGACGGGCTAGGCCACCCAGAGACAGGCGATGCCATTACCCGGCTCAAGGAGGTGAGGGATTCAGGATTAAAGAAGCCAGTAGAGGTGTGGATTTTACATGGCATTTGGTAAGAGTGGAAGTTACAGCTTTTGCCTGAGTCTCTTCTGGAGTAGATGGGTCCCTGGTATACTTCTGCCTACCTCCCTGACTTTTGGCTCTGCAGAGGGTGGATCATCCAAACAGCTTTGCATAGGAGTAGAACCTTGGAGGACCTAGTGAAGTTTGTATTTAATGTCCTGAAATTATAAGATGTTTTGTTTTTGTTTTTTGTTTTGTTTTTTTATGAGACAGGGTTTCTCTGTGGCTTTGGAGGTTGTCCTGGAACTAGCTCTTGTAGACCAGGCTGATTTGAACTCACAGAGATCTGCCTGTCTCTGCCTCTTATTATGTATACAGTATTCTGTCTGTATTTATCCCTGCAGGCCAAAAGAGGGCACTGGATCTCATTACAGAAGGTTGTGAGCCTCCATGTGGTTGCTGGGAATTGAACTCAGGACCTCTGGAAGAGCAGCCAGTGCTCTTAACCTCTGAGCCATCTCTCCAGCCCCTTATTTATTTTCTTAAGGCAGTTTCATTATTTAGCCTGCTGGGCCTCACACTCACAACCCCCTTGCCTTAGCCTCCTGTGTGTTGTATCTATTACAGTGCCATTATACCTAGATCTGAAATTCTTTTTATAGACATTGCTTCTGTCCCATCTCTGAGGGGAAAACCAAGGAGGAGCGTTTTCTTTATCTATCCTGTGTAGGTATTAAAGAGATGTCTCTTTAGTTATTTTTGCTGCATGGCAGAAGGCACAGTGAAAGGCCCCCATAGAGGACATGCCATTGGAAGGAGTCAGAAACAACTCTGAACCTTGCTGTTCCCTTCATGCTCTCATTTGGCCAACTTTGGCCAAATGGAGAGGCCATTTTGGTTGTTGTATATTTTTTTTCCATAGCCAATGATGGCTGGAACACATGTATCTTGAGGCCAGCCTCAAACACATGCAGCCTACCTGCATCCACCTTCTGAGTATTGAGATTATAGGAACGAGCCACCCCTCTCTACCAGGGGCCTTGTCTTCAACACAGGCTTGTGTGTGTGTGTAGGTGTTCTGAGTCCTGGGCTTGGGTGAAGACTTGAGTATGCATTATGGAGCAGGTACTTGGGACCTTGGAGAAGAAATGAAGAGGGGTCTCCAAGAGAGGGTTGGGAATAAGAGAGGGAGAAGGGAAGGAAAAATCTCTTCTGTGTGGGCCATGATGTCCTCTGCTCCTATCTGCTACCTCCTTCAGGTCCTAGAGTACAATGCTGTGGGAGGCAAGTACAATCGGGGTTTGACTGTGTTGCAAGCATACCGGGAGCTGGTGGAGCCGAGGAAACAGGATGCTGAGAGTCTTCAGCGGGCCCTGACAGTGGGCTGGTGTGTAGAACTGGTAAGAAGGTGGGGAGAGGCAGAGGCTTCTCAGAGTTGGGGTTTCTTGCTTGTGTTTATGTTTCTGTGTCTCTATGTGCTACAGTCAAATTTAGGCAATGTGAATCACTTCAGGCACTGATGGATGGGCACAGAGAAGTTTCAGAAATTTTTAACTTAAATCTCCCTGGGTGTGCTGGTGTTCACCTTTAATTCTAGCACTCCAGAGACAGGGGCAGGCAGATCTCTAAGTTTGAGGCCAGCCTGGACTACAGAGGGAGTTCCAGAACAGCCAGGGCTACACAGAAAAACCCTGTCCTGAGATGAGGGGACAGTTAAGGCTGGTGAGATGGCTCAGCTGGTAAGAGAGTTTGCTGTACAAGCAGAAAACTTCATTTTTTTAATTTATTTTTATTTTTTATTTTTTTGGTTTTTTGAGACAGGGTTTCTCTGTGTAGCTTTGGAGGCTGTCCTGTCACTTGCTCTGGAGACCAGGCTGGCTTCGAACTCACAGAGATCCACCTGCCTCTGCCTGCTCTTAGGACCTGGGTGTAATTTTTAGGACCGATATGGTGCCTCACAAATGTCTGTAACTCCAGAGCTAGGGGATCTGACACACTCTTCTGGCTTTTGTGGGCACCGGACATGTACGTGATACTCAGACATACATGCAGACAAAACACCCATACAAATAAAATAGTGCTTGTATTGGCGGCATGTATCATATATTGAAGTTGGAACAATACAGAGAATATTAGCAAGGCCGCTGCAAGGATGTTCAACAAATTCATGAAGCATTCCATATTTTTTCCTAACTTTGATATTTTTATCAAATGTGTGAAAAAATACATAGATTATTATGAAAACAAAACAATTTATTTATAAATACATATAAATACATACAATTTACATATATATGTATATAAATTTAAAAAGTGAGGAAGATACCCAGTGTTGACCTTTGACCTCCACATTTGTATAATCATAAATACCGTACGTAAGCAAAATATGCACAAACTTATACAAATACACTTGTAATATGTACATACATACACATGCAAATACGAATAAGAATGTACATAGGACAACACACACACACATACAAACATGTACACTCTGCATGCACACAACAACCCAGATTTTTGACATGTTCACTTACAGAAATGACTTGCTGGAGCCAAGTGCAGGCTGCTTCCCTGAGGTAGGGTACTTACCCCATGGATGGCTCTGATTTGCTTCAGTCCCCACACCCTTTTGTCTTCTGGTAGCTTTCTTGGCTCTTGAATGTCTATGGCTTGTTTCTGTTTTCTTTTTCCCAGGTGGGTAGGGATTCAGTGTTGGTGATGAAGCCCAGGGCCTTGTCTGTGCTAAGCACACACTCATCTCTCAACTGCATCCCCAGCTCTTTGGTTTCACTGTTTTGAGACAGGGTCTTACTGTGTAGCTCTAGCTAGCCTCATACTCAAGGTACCCTGCTTCAGCTTTCCACGAGGTGGGATTATAAGTGTGAGCCACTGTGACTGGCTCATACCGACTTGTATTGAAGTATGGTCTGCTAAGTACCGTGTTTTATTTGCTTGGTTTTTTTGAGACAGGGTTTTTCTGTGTAGCCCTGATTGTCCTAGAACAGATTCTGTAGAGCAGGGTGACCTTAAATTCAGAGATCCGCCTGCTTCTGCCTTGCAAGTGCTGGGACTAAAGGCGTGCGCCACCACTACCTCCCAGCCACTACCACTTTCCAGCGTAGTGATAGACTTCTACTGAAAATACTAGTGATGTCAGGGTGGCTGAAGAAATGAGTTTGACCCCTGGAACCCATGAAAGATGAAAGTAAACAACTCCCAAAAGTAACCTCTGACCCCACTGCATGCTGTGCAGTGTGTATCCACACTCAGATACCCCCTGCCGCTGACGGTGAAGGGCTGGTAGCATGGTTCAGTGTGTAAGCCCAGCGAAGTGAGTTCCATCCCCAGAACCTATGTATAGGTTGGAAAGAGAAAACCAACCCCTGATCTCCTCCTCTGATATCTACATGTGTGCTGCAGCATGCACATGCCCCCCCCCCCCAGTAATCACAGAAAAGTTTGTTAAAGTAATAAGCCAGGTGGTGGTGGCGCATACCTTTAATCCCAGCACTCAGGAGGCAGAGGCAGGAGGATCTCTCTGAGTTCCAGACCAGCCTGGTCTACAAGAGCAAGTTCCAGAACAGCCTCCAAAGCCACAGATAAACCCTGCCTCGAACACCTCCCCCCCCCCCAATAAACAAATATATCATTTTGGGTGGGAGGGCAGGTTAAAAATAGTGGTAAAACCTTTTCCTACTGTGTGTAAAATGCTGGGTTCCATCCTCAGCACTTCTAACACAGCACAACAAAACCAAATAATACAATAACAAAAATTGCCATGTATTCTGACTGTAAGAAGTTGGTGTTGTTATATACTCGTGTGAGTTCAGTATTGAGGTTAGTTGAGCCCTGAGATCGAGGCCACTCTGCATGGTGAAGGTCTGTCTCAAGGAAACACACCAAAAGCACCATGGGCATCCTTCCTTCAGTGTCCTTAGCAGAGAGCTCTTGGGAAGGAAGCACCACTCTGAGGTCAGTGCTGGGCTCTGGGGACATTGAGAGGGACAGGCAGTAAACCCTATACTTAAAGTGAGCCCCTGGCTTGGACTGAAGAGTATTTCAAGGCCAGGGAAGCACCTGGGTTGGCAGAGTGCTGCATCACAGGCATGAAGTCCTGCATTCAGTCCCCAGCAGAGCATAAAACCAGGCATGGTGGCAGGCACGTGTGGCCTTAGCACCTGGGAATTGGAGGTAAAGGAAGAAGTTCAAGGTTTTTCTTAGCCATGTAAGGGGTTAACTCTTCTACAGAAAAAAGTCACTGTGTAGCTTGTAGTGCACCACTGTTTAGCCTGTAGTGCTATTGGTTTGTGCTGTTGTTGAGGCTTACTCTCCAGGTCTTAGGAGGGAAGGAGAGACCCTTCAGACCCTGCCTGACAGACACTCCATCCCTTCCTCACCTCTCAGGAGAGGGTGGAGGTGACTGCTGTAGGGCTGTTGGAGGATTGGCATGCTCTGCCCTGGGTTATAGAGGTGGCTTCCCAATATATTAAAAAGACAAAAACAAAAACTTTTCAATTAATATTTATTTTTTTCTCCCTTCGAGACAGGGTTTCTCTGTGTAACTAGCTCTGTAGACCAGGCTGGTCTCAAACTCACAGAGATTCGCCTGCCTCTGCCTCTGAGTGATGGCATTAATGGTGTGTGTCACCACTGCCTGGCTAGCATTTCATTTTTTATGATTAAAAAATTTTTATATGTATGAGTGTTTTGCGCGCGCGCGCGCGCGTGTGTGTGTGTGTGTGAGTGTGTGAGTGTGTGTGTGTGAGTGTGTGTGTGTGTACTAGGTGTGTGCAGTGCCTACAGATGCCAGAAGAGGGCATTGGATCTCCAGGAACTACAGTTACAGATGGTTGTGAGCAGTCATATAGGTGCTGGGACTAAAGCTGGTCCCTTGCAGGAGTGGCCACTGGGCCATCTCTGTAGCTTTTTTTTTTTTTTTTTTAAATAAGCATCACTTTCTTAGATTCCTATTGAAGTGATAAAACACCATGATCAAAAGCAACATAGGGAGGAGGAAAGGTTTTATTTTATTTTACACTTCCAGATAACAGTCTTACTGAGAGAAATCAGGGCAGGAAGTGATGCAGGTGCCACGAATAAATGCTGCTTATTCTTCATGGCTTGCTTAGCCTGCTTTCTCTCTCTCTCTCTCTCTCTTTCTCTCTCTGGCTCTTGCTCTCTCCCTGTCTCTCTGTTTTGTTTTGTTTTTGTTTTTTGAGACAGGCTTTCTCTGTGTGGCCCTGGCTGTCTTGGAACTTTGTAGACCAGGCTAGCCTTGAACTGGTCTCTAGAGAGATCTGCCTTCTGTATTTTCTGAGTGCCAGGATTAAAGGTATGTGCCACCATGCCTGGCTTAGCCTACTCATACACCCCAGGACCACCACCTGCTCAGGGGTGGCACCACCCATAGTGAAAATGCCTCACTATCTTCCCCATGGGACACTCTGGTGAGGCATTTTTTCAGTTGAGGTTCACTCTTCACAAATGAGTATAGCTTATGTGAAATTGACCTAATAGTAGCCAACTGGAACAAAAATTTATTGACGCTTTGCACTACATGAATGTGTTTCATACTCTTTGTGCTACCAGGGGTATCCTAGAGCAAATTAGAGATGGCAGAGTTCTATTTTAGTCCATTAGCATGTGGATTCTGAGGGGGGGTCCTGTGGCATGTCAGGGTCCCCACGCCAACCTTCCCACCCCATGGCCAGAGCAGCAGCTGTCCCTGCGAGAAGGCTGTAAGGGGCCCTGGGAGTCTTACTTCACTCTTCCTCCTAGCTCCAGGCTTTCTTTCTTGTGTCAGATGACATCATGGATTCCTCCCTCACTCGACGTGGACAGATCTGCTGGTATCAGAAGGTAATGTAGACAGGAAGGTAGCAATGGCGTGGTGGACGGGCCACAGGGAGGGGTTGGAGTGTCTACTGTGATGGTTGAACCTGGCCAGAGGTAACCTGTTTCACTCTGTTCCTAACAGCCAGGCATAGGCTTGGATGCCATCAATGATGCTATGCTTCTGGAAGCCTGCATCTACCGCCTACTGAAGTTCTACTGCAGGGAGCAGCCCTACTACCTGAACCTCCTGGAGCTCTTTCTGCAGGTGCGCTGCAGCAGGGGCTGTTGTCCCCGTAGCCCTACTCTATGGGCACATGCTCATCTGCTCTGCTAGGGTTACCTGGGAAGGGTGTGATGGCTGGAAGAGTCAGTGAAGAAGGTTGTGTTTTGAGCCTGGAGTTTCTCTCTCATCTGCTGCCTTACTGCCTGGTTGTCAGCTGCTTGGGGTATGGAGCTCAGGATGCCAGTGTTTCCCATTCCTGCAAAAAGCCTGGCTTAGAGACATCTGTTACCTTTCCTCTATAGAGTTCCTATCAGACGGAGATTGGGCAGACTCTCGACCTCATCACAGCACCCCAGGGCCATGTGGATCTTGATAGATACACTGAAAAGAGGTGAGGGCCCGTGGCAACCCTGTCTAGATAGTGAGGGACTCGGTTATTGACCTTACCCTTATGAATGCATCTTCTCCCCTGACTCAGGTACAAATCTATTGTCAAGTACAAGACAGCTTTCTATTCTTTCTACCTGCCTGTTGCAGCTGCCATGTACATGGTGAGTCAGTGTCACCTTACTGTTTTCTCTTGTGTGCTTTGGGACAGGAGGGCACAGTAGCTAACTTGGACAATCCTATACATTGTGTGACTGTATGGCCTCAAGCAAGCCACTCACTCCCTCTGATGGGGACTAGGATAGGACTGGAACATGAGCAGAGGTGAGGCCTATAGGTGCTTCATCTGATGGAGGAGCAGAGGAAAATTGAAGCTGAGGCAAGAGACTAGGCTAGAGGTAGTTGGGTTCGTGGTCCATCCTGACCTTGCTCTTCAAGTTTTCTTTTCATCTTGCAAGAAGTTGGAGGTGGCCAAAACAATTGGAAGTGGAACTGTAAATGGCTGCAGCTCTCAGGGGATGCTGGTGTGAGGGCGTTCAGGATGCACTCATTTGTTAGGCCTAACTGATAAGAAGGGACTAGAGGTTGGACTGCAGTAAGCAAAGCCCACGGGAAGCATTAGGAAGGGCAAGGTGCCCCATGGGTCCTGCTGCCTCACCTGCTTCCCTGCAGGCCGGTATTGATGGGGAGAAGGAACATGCCAATGCCAAGAAGATCCTGCTGGAGATGGGAGAGTTCTTTCAGATCCAGGTAAGAGGGTGTGCCAGCAGCAGAGCTTGTGTTTCCTCTCCCTGCTGCCGGGGGGGGGGGGGGGGGGGGGGGGGGGGGGGGGGGCTCTTCACCTCTCCTTTTCTGCCGCTGCCTAGGACGACTACCTTGACCTCTTTGGTGACTCCAGTGTGACTGGAAAGGTTGGCACTGACATCCAGGACAACAAATGCAGCTGGCTGGTGGTTCAGTGTCTGAAAGTAGCCACTCCACAACAGCGCCAGATCTTAGAGGTGCCCAAGAGGGGGCTGAGGGTGGTGTGTCTCTTTGCTAAGAGGAGTCAGATGTGATTTTGCTGTCCAGGAGACATTTGGCAGCTTCTGCAGTTTGGTGTATGTGCTGCTAGAAGGCAGAGCCAGGGAAGATTCTGGATGGTGTTGCCAGACAACACACAGAGCCCAGTAACTCTGCAGTGCCAAGACTGAGAAACCGTAGAGCAGAGAAAGTATAACCCTGAGCCAGTACTTGAACATTAGGGGGTGAGGGGTGTGAGGGGTGTGGGGCAATGCTTCATATCTTGGATCCTCAGAGACATGTTGGAGGCAGGAGAGCTAAGAGTGGCACTCAGTCTGAGGCAGGCCTACATTCTGAGGTCCTGTCTAAAACAACAAAGTTGACTAAATCAGTGGCTTTTCCAATGTTCTGGAATATGTGAATGAATTGTGAGGGCCTCTGGACCTAGCCAACCAAGTAAAACCGTTTTCCTGCTTCCAGGACAATTATGGGCAGAAGGATCCAGACAAGGTGGCGCAGGTAAAAGCACTGTATGAAGCACTCGATCTGCCGGCGGTGTTCTTGAAGTATGAGGAAGACAGTTACAGCCGCCTCAAGAGCCTCATAGAACAGTACTCTGCGCCCCTGCCCCAAGCCATATTCTTGGAACTAGCAAAAAAGATCTACAAGCGGAAAAAGTGACCTCGAGATTGCAAAGGCTCGGAGGGGAGGGATCTTAATAAATTATTGTACAACATCCTGTGGTTTTATACTTTCGCCAGTCAGGAATCTGACCTTGTCTAGAATGGAGGGGTGGGAGGTGTCAACTTGCAGGCCAGGTTGGCATCAGCATTTGCCAATACCCAAAGCTGCTGCATTCTACATCGGTGACGTAGATGCAGCATCAAACTCAGTGTGGGGGTTGAGGGCGGGCCTGAGCTATGCCACGCCCATTCATGGAGGGGTGCGGCTGCGCAGCCACAGTGGGTTTTGCCGGCGCCCCTCCCCTCTGCCCTGTTACCCGCTGGGCGGGGATGCAGACAAGTCCAAGGCCGGTTGATTCCGGGAGGATCGCGGGTGAGGAGGGCTCTGTCTATGGGTGTGGATGGATGGATGGATGGATGGAGGTACGGGAGTGGGGAGCTATAAAACTGAATGAAGAAGGGATGGGTGTGGGCTGGAAGATGGAGACGAATAGCGAATGGACAAACCCTGCTGTCTCCGGCGGGTAAGGGCACACAGGCTGCAGGCTAGAGCTAGACTGCGACTGGGGCTGATGCAGAGCTGACAAGCTGGGTGCTTTCTTCTCCTCCAGCCCAGACCTCTCCTTCGTTAACAAACCAAATCCTTCACCTTGTTCCCCCACCATTCACCTGACTACAGCATCCGGGCGGGGTCTCCTTCCTTGCCCTCGCGGAGGCGGGGGGAGGGGAGGCTGGAGGGCAGTGCTGATTTGAAAGGATTGGGGTCTTTTCTGGGCCCTACTCTTTTTCAAACTCCGAACCCCTACAAAGATCAGAACGAAACCGCATTCTCTGATGACCCTCCTTTCTCCGTTCCCTGGAGGTGGTTCCACTCCACCAGCAAATACTGCAGTGGAAACTAATGGCCTGTTCGTGGTGATCTGAATCTCATTTAAATATCCCCCAAGGCATCCAGATCCTTCCCAGGTCTGCTCTAGTCCTCAGTCACCTCCAGTGCTCCTACCCGCAATCTCAGATCTGGGTTTCAACCACCCTTGTCTTCTAGGTCTGCATCTGAATTGCCAGGTAGGTGGATGTGAGAGGCTGTATCTCCTTGGTTCTCTGGAAGCCATCCTTCGTCCTCAGCACCATGCTCTCCCCTCAGCGGGCTTTACTCTGCAACCTCAATCACATCCACCTCCAGCATGTCTCCCTAGGCCTGCACTTGTCCCGCCGTCCTGAACTGCGAGAGGGGCCTCTGAGTACACCCCCGCCCCCTGGAGACACAGGGGGCAAGGAAAGCAGGGGGGCTTGCAGCGGAACCCTGGTGGATGCCAACTCCAACAGCCCAGCTGTGCCCTGCCGATGCTGCCAGGACCACGGGCCCAGCATAGAAAACCAGCAGGACCCTTCCCGGGAGGAGGAAGAGGCTGCCTCTCCTTCAGATCCGGGTTGCTCCTCCTCTCTCAGCTCCTGCTCAGATCTTAGCCCTGACGAGTCCCCAGTGTCTGTCTACTCTCGTGACCTGCCTGGTAATGAGAATGCCCACCCTCAGTCCAGCGTCTTCCCCTTGGGGCTGGGCTCTCCTCCGGCTTCAGCGGGCCCTGGCACCTGCTCTCCGGACAGCTTCTGCTGCTCTCCTGATTCTTGCTCCGGAATATCTTCCCCACCTGGACCTGCTCTGGACTCCAACTGCAACGCCCTGACCACCTACCAGGACCTACCTTCCCCAGGCTTGGAGGAAGAAGAAGACAGTGGGGAACAGGATCTTGCTACCTCTGAGCTCTCAGAGACCGAAGATGGGAGGATCGATGCAGGGAAAGCGGAGCCCAGTTGGAAAATTAACCCCATTTGGAAAATTGACACAGAGAAAACCGAAGCTGGATGGAAAACCATCGAGAACAGTGACTCTGGTTGGAAAATCGATGAAAATACAAACTCGAGCTTGAAAACGGAATCTGGGGAATTGGCTTCTTGTTTGAACACCAATTCTGGTTCGAAAATAGATGCAGGGAAAACTGATGGGGGATGGAGAGGTGACGTCAGCCAGGAGCCGGTGCCCCATCGGACAATCACGTCCTTCCATGAGCTGGCCCAGAAGCGCAAGCGGGGTCCGGGGCTGCCCCTTGTGCCGCAGGCCAAGAAAGATCGTAGCGACTGGCTCATAGTCTTCTCGCCGGACACCGAGCTCCCGCCGGCTGGGTCCCTGGGAGGTTCTTTGGCACCTCCCCGAGAAGTCACCACCTTCAAGGAACTGCGGTCGCGAAGCCGAGCCCAGCCGCCGCCAGTGCCGCCCAGGGACCCTCCGGCTGGGTGGGCCTTGGTCCCACCTCGACCGCCTCCCCCTCCCGTCCCTCCGCGGAGGAAGAAGAATCGGCTTGGGCTGCAGCCCATCGCCGAGGGGCTGCCGGAGGAGGGCAGGGCTGGCAGCCCCGCGGTGGGCGAGGAGGCCCCCGCAGCGCAGGAACGCGAGGAGCCGCGCGCACTCGCCGAGGGTAAGAAGCCCAGACCCGCAGGAGGGCGGGTCCTGAGCCCGCCCCCGCCCCTCCTTCTGCGTCCCCAAGGCCAGGGCGCACTCGGGGAAAGGGGAACTGGGTGGGTCTTGGCGGGAAGGAAGGGACTAACTCTTTGCTCCTCTTTCTCCCGCCCCTCCTTGCCTGGCTGTTGGCCCCGCTGCCCTCCCCCTCTGCACCTGGCCCCGCCAATCCCGCCTGCAGCCGGTCCCCCGCTAGTCCCTCGGCCCCCGGTTTTCCGGTTCTCGGCCGACGGGCGCCCCCTGTCGGAGGGTGGGGGCGCGGGTGCACCTGGGTCCCTGCTCTTGACGCCTCTAACCGGGTGGCCCAATTCCCAGTTGCAGCTGCTGGGGGCAGCGAGTCCCCCAGAGGAGCATCTGCTGCCTGTGCGCCTGTCCCCGGTGGGAGCCTATTCTCCCCCTACGCGGGGGGCCTTGCCTTGCCTGGCCAGCCCCGAGCTGGCCCTGCTGCTATCCCCGCTCTTCCCCAGAAGTAGCACCTTCCCCGCCGCGGCGCCCCCGCCCCGCCAGGTTCCCGCCCCCCCGCTGCCAGCACCACCGCGTCCTCCGACCGCCCCTCGCTGGACCAGAAGGCCACCGCCTCCACCCAGGCAACGTAAGACGGACCTGGGCCAGCTCCGCCGGCCGCCCTGGGCCAGCCTGCGTTTGAGCCTTTTTCTAGGGTGCCTGGCTAGATCTCGGCCTTGGAGTGGGGCGGATTCCTAGCGGGCTCATCGGTTCCGGGGAGGCTGGCCTTGTTCCACGTTCTGGGGGTGAGGAGCATGACTGCTCTCCTCACTGGACAGCCGGCCGCACCCGGTCTCCAGCTAACCTTAAGGGGTCCATTGTTAGGGATCTGGGGTCACACCCTCGGTGGAATTCCTCCGCTAGGGAAGTTCTCGGCCGCGGTGGTTCTGACCCACTGTCCCCTCCAAGGAGGTTCTAGCCACAGCTCCTCCAGGAATCCCGCCCCCACGTAGGGTGAAGCTAGAGCCTTGCACTGACAAGGTGCAAGGTGATACGTGGGTTCCTCAAGACTCTCCACCCTTTCCCGTCTGTCTCTCTCTTTCCATTGGTCGAGGCTCCCACGTGCTCATAGTGGGTGCAGCCCTCGATCTCCTCACCCAGTCATCTCTCTACTTGGAGGCCCAGCTGGTCCGTGTGGCTCCCCGACTTCCCGGAGAGGAAGGGCAATGGGAACCGAGGTGGGGGTGGCGAGGGCTGGGGTTTGCCTAAGACTATACACTGCGCCCTACGCCCCAAGGGGTTGTATTCTTTCTCCCCCGACTCCCAAAGCTTTGGTAAGGAAGTGTCATCGAGTCCTTCTTCCCTTACACAGTGCGCAGTTCCTGGTCGTTTGCCGGTGCTCCCGGGGCCCAGAGGCTGTGGATGGCAGAAGCCCAGAGTGGGACTGGCCAGCTACAGGAGCAAAAGAAAGGTAGTTCACCCTTCCTTCCTGGTCTTCAGCCATCTGCGCTCCCCCGCCCCCCTGCCCTGACCAGGGGCTTTGATGTGTCTTCCATCACCACCCAGGTCTCCTGATAGCTGTCAGTGCTTCAGTGGACAAAATTATCTCGCATTTTGGGGCTGCTCGGAACTTGGTTCAGAAGGTGAGTTTATTTTGAGGGAGGTGAAAGGGCGCCCTTGGCAAGCAGTGGCTCGCCATGCTTCTGGACGTGCTCGCTTTGTGCTGATCCCAGGCCCAGTTGGGGGATAGTCGGCTGAGCCCGGATGTGGGGCATCTGGTGCTGACCACCCTCTGCCCGGCCCTCCATGCTCTGGTGGCTGATGGACTGAAGCCATTCCGGAAGGACCTCATCACTGGGCAGCGCAGGAGCAGCCCTTGGAGTGTGGTGGAGGCATCTGTGAAGCCAGGTGAGCTGTGAGTGAGTGGCACCCGATGGGAGCAGGGCCTGGACCTGACTGACCGCAGCCCCTGTCCTCAGGTTCCTGCACACATTCGATGGGATCCCTGTACAGCCAGGTCAGCCGACTGGCCCCGCTCAGTAGCAGCCGCAGCCGCTTCCACGCTTTCATCTTGGGGCTCCTCAAGTGAGTGGACTTCTCCCATTGCTCTTTGGCCTTGGAGCCACCAGCACCTCATGGACAGGACACAGTAGTGGGTGCCTCCCCTCTGCAGTATCATCCCTCATTCCCACGTCTTCCCTGAATTTACCTCCTTTCCCTTTTCCTCCAGCACCAAACAGTTGGAGCTGTGGTTTTCCAGCCTCCAGGAGGACGCAGGTCAGAAGCCCAGATGGGAGGGCATGGTGTCCTTAGCTTAGGAGAAGATGGGCTCTTTTCTGCCGGTTCTTTCTGATGTCAGAATAAACAACCAGGTTCAAAGCTCTTCCAGAGGGCGGAGAATCAGGGCGCAGGTTTCCCAGGCTTTGGTTTTGTCCACTTGAGGTCCTCCTGGTTCCCTTGCCCAGGGCCGTTTGTTATCCTGTCCTGAAAGGGGGGAGGTCCTTATCTTTGTGTGTGTTCCCAGGCTCTTGGTCTTTTCCCTTTTTAACCTATAATGTTTCTCCACTAACCACACTAACTGGACATCTCTGGAAGCAATGGGTCCACATGGGCAGAGGGCTCTCAGGCCTCTGTTCTTCCCTTCCCACATAGAGGGAGGTCTGGGAGATGTTTGTTGACTCTGGGATTGGTGAAGGATGTCCTCTGGGGCTGAAGCTGGCTGCTCTTTTCCAGGCCTACTCTCCCTCCTATATCTGCCCACTGGATTCTTCTCCCTGGCGTGTGGTAGCTGTCCATCCCTGTCCACAGAGCTGCTACTTCTGTTGCAGCCACTGTCGGTGCTCACCTTCCACCTGGACTTGCTTTTTGAGCACCACCACCACCTGCCTCTGGGCCTGCAGCAGGCTCCTGCCCCGTTGGGGCCGCCTCCTGCCCTCCAGCAGACTGTGCAGGCCGTGCTGCAGTGGGGGGGCCGCTTAGCTCAGAGTCTCCGAGGGACTTCAGGAGAGGTCACTACAGACTCTTCCGCCCCGGCAACCCGCCCTCCACCAGGCAGCTGGTGGGATCAGCTGACCCAGGCTTCTCGGGTCTACGCCTCTGGCGGCACTGAGGGCTTCCCTCTTCTCCGCTGGGGACCCAGGCGTCATGGAGCTACTGCTGAGGGTGCGCGGGAGACGCCTCCACGCACAGAACCAACCACACCAGGCAAAAGCGTGTGGTTGGGGCGGCTATTTGGTGTGCCTGGGGGCCCCTCAGAAACTGAGACGGGAGCCTTCAAGTCCAGGTATGGGTGCATGTGCACATTTTCCCTTCTCTGTCCTGGTTCCTTCAGAGCGCCCTGGTTAGTCGTTTATGACCCTTTAGATAATAGGTAGGCAGTTGGTTTTTATAGCTATGGGCTCTAATGGTCACATTCATAAATGGTTACATTTAGTGGTTACATAAAGTTCCTGATTTCACCTCTTGGCCCTTAGAGCTCAAAGAAAAACCCCTGACACATTCTAGAGCTTGACGCGGCAGGTGGCTCTTCAGTACTGTCTAGTGACTTTAGTTAGCTATCGACTCTAACCCTGTGTAGACCCTGATGGGTCCATAGGTGTTAGAGCTGCCCACTCTGCCCTCAGCTCTGACCAGTCCCCAAATTGCCAGTTGGGGGGATTCTTGGATTCTTTTTCTGGAGTGGTATGGCTTCAGTGAACAAATCCTTCCCTCTAGGAGACCATCCAGCTGGTTGCCCCCAACAGTGAGTGTGTTGGCTCTGGTGAAGAGGGGGACATCTCCTGAGGCCCCTCCTGAGGAGCCTGTGGACTCGCCAGGCAGCAGGGTGCAGGCTGACAGGTAGGGGCTGGGAAAGCAATTCTGGGCATCTGTGTGTTGTCTCCACAGCGGGCAGGAGCTAGTGTAAAAGTCAGTTTGCATGGCTTCTTCCCTACTCATTACTGCTGCGGCACTAATTCTTCGTGCCTTTAGCTTCTTTGTCTGGGAAAAGAAGATGTTGGGCGTGCGTGGTGGCTGCACTTGGGAACATGACACAGCAGAATGGTCAGTTCCAGGCCAGTTCCAGGCTACTGCACGAATGTGGTACACAGAACATGTACATAGGCAAAAAACTTTACATAAAAAGTAACAAAATGAGAAATTGTCTCATTATGTAGACCAGGCTGGCCTTGAACTCATAGAGATCCACTTGCATGATTAAAGAAAGATATGCAGCTGGGTGGTGGTGGCACACACCTTTGATCCCAGCACTCGGGAGGCAGAGGCAGGAGGATCCTGTGAGTTCAAGGCCAGCCTGGTCTACAGAGAAACCCTGTCTCAAAAAACAAAAAACAAAACAAAAAGATATGCACAGTCAATAACCACCCCCCCTCCACCCCCCCACCCCCCCACCCCCCCCCCCCCCCCCCCCCCGCCAGGGTTTATCTGTGTAACAGCCTTGACTGTCCTGGAACTCACTCTGTAGACCAGTCTGGCCTCAGGCTCACATTATCCACCTGCCTCTGCCTCCTGAGTGTTGGGATTAAAGGTTAAAGGCGTGAGCTACCACACCTGGAAGCTTTTATAATTTATTTATTTTTTAAAACAAGGTGTGTTTATGTAGCCTAAACTGGCCTTGAACTTGGTATGCCTCAGCCTCTTAAGTGCTAGGATTAATGGTGCACCACCTACCACCATGTCCTGAACCATTCCTGGCTGGGACATATACTTTGAGGCCCTGTTTCTTTTCTTTTTCCTTCCTTCCTTCCTCCTCTTTTTTTTTTTTTTTTCTTGAGACAGGGGTTCTCTGTGTAGCTTTGTAGACTACACAGGCCTGGAACTCACAGAGATCCCCCTGCCTCTGCCTACCTACCGAGTGCTGGAATTAGAGGCGTGTGTCACCACCACCTGGCTCTAAGCCCTGTTTCTTTTGGATATTTTTAGTCCACCGAATTAAGCTTTTTAAATTTAATTATTAATTTACTTATTTTGAAGGCAGGGTCTTACTATGGAGCTTTGGTTGCTGGAATTCCAAGAGACCTCAGTGCTGGCCTTAGTGGCATGTGGCACCATGGCTGGCCTGAATTAAGCTTTTTTGATTTTTCATCTGTTCAGTGTACTCCAGGTGCTTCTTTGTGACAGGCATTAGCCAGGGAGGGAACAAAAATGACTGCATTTTGTTCATATCGAATTTTCAAGGAGCACAGAGTGCAGTGGAGACATATGGCTAGGAGTAGATTAGATGAGATCGGGCATGTTTGGGTGGTAGCCGTGGCTAGAAAGAGAAAAGGGAGCGGGAACCCTTTGGGACACTGTCCCCTGGCTTGGGGCTCAAAGGTGTTTCCATAATGGTTCTGGCAGGTGTCTGATAGAAATGGGAGGCAAAGGTAGGGAGGCTCAAGTGTAGCACATGGACATGGTAGGCCAGCCATGGAGCCAGGATGTCATTCTGAGGCACTCAAAGGGAGCCCTCAAAGGGGCTGAAGCCTGGGAATGGTAGACTTGGTTGTGCTTCAGGAAAAACTGTGACTGCTATGTGGAGAGGGAAGGGGAAACCAGGAGAAACTCTTGGAGATAAATGATTACATGTAGTGCTCCTGAAGGGATAGAGGTCCAGATTAGGAAGATGGTTGTACAGCAGATGGGAGGCAGTATGGAGATGACCCCGAAATGAACTTTGGTAGTGGGTGGTGTGTGTGAGGAGATGCTTGATTGCCAAGCACAGCCATGTGGAATCATGTTCTTTCCCACCGTCGGGAGGGAGGGCCTGGTACGTTAGGAGGGCATGGTATTTGCATATGTGTAATTTGAAACACCAGAGGGAAGTGCAGTTTCAAGTAAGCATTTCAAGAGTGGGTTTGGGGTCTAGGGAGGCCAGGGCCCCAGAGAGTCTAACATGTCAGCAGGTGGCCCCACATCTCTTCTAGAATCAGTGGCTGTTGGATGAACCAACAGGGGCCATCTGCCACAGGACAGTATGGCCTGGGAAGAGCTGGGTACCTTGTCCCTTCATCCTTTCTCTCTTTGACTCCCCCAGGGCAGTCCGGGCTCTCTGTGACCACACTGCCGCAGGACCTGACCAGTTGAGCTTCCAGCGTGGGGAAGTGCTTCATGTCATTGCCACAGTGGATGAAGACTGGCTTCGCTGTGGGCGTGATGGTGTGGAGGGGCTGGTGCCAGTAGGATACACCTCCCTTGTTCTCTAGCTCTGGACCTGTTTCCTTTTCCTGGGAATGGAATAGCTCATGAAGCATTGTTCCTTCTGCAAACACACCTTCCTCCCCAAATCCGTTTCTGTGGACAGTTAAAATAAACTTTCCTCCTTCTCTCATCACCCACCTGGAAGGTGAAAGCTGCTCTTGCAAACATGTAGAAAGGATTTCCTGTCTACAGGGCTCCCTTGTCCTCCTCCATCTGCCCAAGAGAGCATCACCCTTCTCATCTGCAAATTAGCATCTGTCCCCCTCTACCTTCACCCAAGTGGACTGTGCCGGTATAGTACATGCCTCTGCCCCCAAGCCCACAGGACTGTGGTCTCCTGTCTGTCCTTAGCCCTTGTTGCCTGTATTTAAGATGTACTCCTGCTGTGTGAAGTGCTAGAGGGAAGCCTGGACACCCCTGGTGGGTGGGCCTCTGGCATTGGTCTCTCTCCTTCCTTCCTTGTCCCAATAAAATGTGGGAGTTGATCAGATGTGTTCCTGTGGGTTTCAGAGTTTAGGGACAGCTGTGGGAGAAAGGCCTTTCATTGGAGCCCGAGGCAGGCAGACACTTCTTCCCTAGCGTATCGGTATTTTATTTTTATTTTTTGGGTGGCTAGGGAGACAGGATCTCACCATGTAGGCCGGCTGGCCTCAAGCTCAGAGATATATGCCTGTCTTTGCCTCTTGAGTGCTGAGACTAAAGGCATGTGCACCTGGCTCAGATGCAGTGTTTTGGTGTTTTTTTAAAACACATTTGTGTGTGGAAGGGAGTACTCATATCATGGCTCATATGGAGTTCAGAGGATCACTTGTGGGATCTATTATAGTGGTTCTAATCCTTCCTAATGCTGTGACCTTTAATACAGTTCCCAAAAAAACCCAAACCAAACCAAACCAAAAAAAATGCTGGGTGGTGGCACACCCCTTCAATTCCAGCACTCAGGAGGTAGAGGCAGCGGATCTCTGAGTTTGAAGCCAGTTTGGGCTACAGACCGAGTTCCAGGACAGTTCCAAAGCTACATAGAGAACCCCTGTGGGTGGTGATCCATAAAATTATTGTTTTTTGTGCTATTTGACTATAATTTTGTTATGAATCATAATGTAAATATCTGATGTTTAACCTACAAAAGGGTCATTTTACCATCCAAAGGAGTTAAGACCAGTTTGAGAACCACTGCACTTTTAAATCTGGTGGGAGTTACAGGCAGCTGTGAGCTTCCAATGAGGGATCTAGGAACTAAGCATGGGTCCTCTATAGAAGCAGCAACTCCTCTAGATATGTGTGTGTGTGTGTGTGTGTGTGTGTGTGTGTGTGTGTGTGTGTGTGTCTGGCATGTGCACCATGGCACACCTGTGTAGGTCAGACAGTAACTTCCAGGAGTCAGTTCTTATCTACCATTGTGGGTCCTTGGGATGGATGAAACTCAGTTCATCCCTTTACTTTGTTTTTATACTGCTGTTTAGTTGGAATAAAGATGAGGGAAGATGGAAGCATAGCCCTTGAAATTATTTAGAATTTGAGGCGAAAGAAAGATTTCATGTTGAGCGAAGTGACACTTTAACACCACCAGTCTGCAGTGGCACAGTTTTTTAAGTAAAAGCAACCTATCTTGCTATCTGTTAGTTGGTTAGGTTGATGAGTTTCCTGTCAAACTTTTGAGATAAGAGGTCAGATATCCTAGGGATTCATGATAAAGGAGGTCTAGAGGAGAAATAAAGGGGAAAAAAAAAAAGACAAAAGCAACCAGGAGGCTATGATTCTAACCATGCAACAGGAAAGCACCAAGGGAAAACAGACCCTGGCAGTAAAAGTGAAATAGGGCAAACGGTCTAGGGGATTTTTATCTTTGAGAATTGTGGGTTAGTGACAGGAGATACTTATCCTGTAGTCCTAAACTGTTGAGAGATGCTTAGGGGTGAGAAACTCAGTCTACTCAGTTTTCCCATCCTACTTCACCTGGCTCTCCCTTAATGCCCAGAATCATTTCAGTGGCTCTGTCCTGTTCTACACTGCCTCCCCCATCCTGTGCTGCAGCTTTAATGTAAAGAATGAAGAGTTTCTGTGGCTAATCCATTTCTAAAGCCTGCCTTTAGTTGAAAACCTCTGGCCCTACCTTTTTTTTTTTTTTTTTTCCTCTCTCTCGAGACAAAGTTTCTCTGTGGCTTTTTGGAGGCTGTCCTGGAACTAGCTCTTGTAGACCAGGCCGGTCTCGAACTCACAGAGATCCGCCTGCCTCTGCCTCCCGAGTGCTGGGATTAAAGGCATGCGCCACCAACGCCCGGCTCCTACCCGCTTTGTGCCTCTACACTTTCTCTTTCCAGTAAGTCCTAACATTCTACCACAGGATAACCAAGGCTAGTTGTCTTCTTTCCGCTCTCACACATATCAACAGCACCATCAGCGTCTTAGGTGATGATCACTGCTCTTCTCCTAGTGACTGCTGTCACTCTATTCTGCTCAGACTCGATGCCACCACCTCACCCATTTTGAACATCATTCGTTCTGTTGCCACTTTTTTTTTTTAAGATTTATTTATTATGTATACAGTGTTCTGCCTGCATGTCAGCCTGCAGGCCAGAAGAGGGCACCAGATCTCATTACAGATGGTTGTGAGCCACCATGTGGGTGCTGGGAATTGAACTCAGGATCTCTGAAACCTCTGAGCCATCTCTCCAGTCCCTGTTGCCACTTCTTAAAGCTTGCCTGTCCCCTGGTGGATTTGATGCTGCTTCTTGAGCTGTGCTTTCAGCTTGTCCCTATTACAAGTCTTACATAGAGTGACTTCTCAACTACATTTTAATAGCATTTGGGAATAAGGCAAACCCCTGTCTTCCTTTTATTTTTCTGAGATAGGATTTCTCTGTGTAGTCCTAGCTGTCCTAGAACTTGCTCTGTAGAGCAGGCTGGCCTTGAACTCACAGAGATCTGCCCTTCTGCCTCCCTCCCAAGTGCTAGGACTAAAGGAGTGAGCCACCACTGCCTGACCCTGCTTTGAAGTGTGAACTGAACCTAGGATCTCATGTGTGCTAAGTAAGTGCTCTACACTGAGCTACCTTCCTAGGCCTAAATTCTATTTTTGAAGGCATTACCAACACCTCCCGCTCCCTCCTCCCGTCTTAGCTTCCTGAGGACCAGTTATATAGGTATGTGCACCACAGCCAGCATCATTCATATATGTAATATATATATTTGCATACGTTTGGATTGTGTGAGTGCATGTGTTTTGGAGTGCTTGTGGAGGCCAGAGATACCTCCCTTGGCTGCCTTCTACTTTATTTATGGAGGCAGGGTGTCTTTGCTAACACCCTGGACAGTTTGCTCTGAGAATCCTGTTTCTACCTCACAGTGTTGGGATCATAGATGAGTGTGCCTGTCTTCCTATTATGTAGGTATAGGGATCCAAGCTAAGCTATCTACACTGAGTTATCTCTTCAGGTATTTATTCTATCCTTAAAAGAGACAGAACTTGAGTTTTTGAAGCTCCTTTAATTATAAATTACCACATGTGTGCTTGTTCCCCTTCTGAAGGGTTAGAATTGTAGGTAGATCACCATGCCTAACAGACATAAACATCAGAGACATCTGGCTTGCCGCATCTGTAGCCACAGCCTAATGAATGGTGCAGCATAGTGCAAGTGTGAGCAGAACAGTGGGATCTCCTTGCAGAACTTGAAATAGACCAATAATGTAAAACTTAGCTTTTTAAAAGTAACTTATTATTTTTATTTGCATTGTTGTTTTGCCTGCATGTATGCCTGTGTGAGGCTGTCAGATCTTAGAGTTACAGATAGTTATTAGCTGCCACATAGGTGCTGGGAATTGAACCCAGGTCCTCTGAAGAACCACTGAGCCATCTCTCAGCCCCCATACAATTTAGTTTTATAACATTATTACATCTAGAGCAGGAGTTTAGTAAATACCAAAGCGGGGGGAAAGCTGGTGTGCACTTTTAATTCCTTTTTTAAGCAGTAGGGAGGCAGAGGCAGGCAGATCTCTTGAGTTCAAGGCCAGCCTGGTCTACAGAGCAGAGTTCCAGGATAGAGAAACCCTATCTTGAAAAAAGAAAAAAAAGAAGAGGCTGGAAAGAAGGCTCAACAGTTAGGAGCACTGGCTGCTCTAAGCCAGATTTAGTTCTTGTACCCACAGTGCACAACCATCTGTATCCAGTTCTGGGGAATGCAGAGCCCTCTTCTGGCCTCTACCAGTACCAGGCATACATGTGGTGCCCAGACCAGATGTAACATGCAGGCCAAACACTCCAACACTAAAATAAAATAAAAGATGAAAAGAAACACTTAAAGCATTATTTTGCAGTCCTGAAGAGACTTCATTAATAGTGGCAGCTTCAACTGTAGATGGTACTTACAATTGTAGCTAACTGCCTTGGAGTTCTTTCCTTTTCTTCCCTTCTAAGATAGGACCTCCAGGTTGGGGATTTTAGCTCAGTGGTAGAGCACTTACCTACTAAGTTCAAGGCCTTGAATCTGGTCCTCAGCTTAGGGGTGCAGGGGTACAAAATAAAAAGACAGGGTCTCATTGTGTAGCCTTTGCTGGTCTGGAAACCACAGATTGGCCTGCCTCTGCCTCCCAGCAGTACTGAAATGAAAGGTGTGTGCCACCATGGCAACTACCTTGATATTTCTGAGCAACTATATTCTACCAGATTTTCCAGTGTAAGAGACTATGTCTGGAACAAAATTAAGTAAAGAGGGAGTTTGTCTAATTAAGTAGGTAGGAGTACTTTGGCTTTTTCTTTTTAGGTGTACATATATGGCGTATGCATTTGGAGGCCAGAAGTCTTTTTTTTTTTTTTCATTTGTTTGTTTTTTCGAGATAGGGTTTCTCTGTATTGTTTTTGAAGCCTCTCCTAGAACTCACTCTGTAGACAAGGCTTGCTTCGAACTCACATCTGTCTGCCTCCTGAGTGCTGGGATTAAAGGCATGCCCCACCAACACCCGGCCTAGAAGTCTTATTTGATTGCTTGAGACCAGAGCTCAAGAATTCAGCCTGTCTAGTAGTCAGCCAGTCTGCTTCAGGGCCCCTTTGTCCTGCCCCCTAAACAATGATTACTGGTGGGCACAGGGCCTGCTGGGCATTTACCTGGGTGCTGGGGACTGAAGTTGTGCCATTGTGCTTCCTAGCAAGTGCCTTACCCATTCAGCCATCTCTAGCCTCACTTTGGCTCTTTTTTATTTACTTTTTATCCTTAATGTTTTTTAGTCTTTAATTAAGCACATAAAATCACACTATTTAGTATTTTTCTCCACGAACTTCTTGTGAAATTCCAATTGCAGTTTACTGTTTATGTGTCTTCTGATCATTTATACCTTTTGCACACCGCTTAAAACAAAACCACAGCATCATCCCACATTCTTTTAACCTGAAGTTGGCCTTGAAGAACCTGGGGTGGGTTGGAGAGGTAATTTCTACAAATGTATTATTTGAGCACAGAGACTGGGATCCCACCTCCAACACCAGTGACGAGATATCTATGGCAGGTTATTTAACCAACCCACGCCTCAGTTTCTGCTTCTTTAGAATGGAAATAACTTAATGGCTAATATGAGGGTTGACCGACCTTGGACAAGTTACTCACCTCTGCTGGTACTTCAGTCTCTTATCTACAAACCCTACTAAAAAGCACCGCTATGAAGAGTAATATATGGGTACATGGAAGCTACTTATGGTAGACACTATCTATACAGAGAGCACAAAAAATGTGGCCTTGTAGTCAGATGTAGTAGCACATGGATGATAATCTTCGAACTTGGGAGGCCAGACCCTTGTCTTTGTTTTATTTTTATTTATTTATTTTTGGTTTTTTGAGACAGGGTTTTTCTATATAGCTTTGGAGCCTATCCTGGCACTCGCTCTGGAGACCAGGATGGCCTCGAACTCACAGAGATCCGCCTGCCTCTGCCTCCCAAGTGCTGGGATTAAAGGTGTATACCACCACTGCTACCACCCCACAACCCAGTTAGGAGGTAGCTCAGTGTTTGCCTGGTTGCACAGGACCTGGGCTGGGCTCTCAGTGTACCTATATAAAGAAAAGTGGGGGCTGGAGATGCTGGCATAGATCTTCAATCTCAGCACTCCTTTGAGTTCTTGGCCAACTTGGTGTACATTTGGAGAGTTCCAGGTCAGCCAGGGCTACATAGTGAGTCACTGTCTCGAAATAAAAAAGTGACCCTAGGTTAAAGCAAGCTTCCGAGGCTACCAATGTGTCCTAAAGGATGGCTATGCAGAACAGCATAGCATGTTTGACAAATAGCTGGTATGACAATGGCTGGCTGCTTACTGGTCAGGCTGAATCCAGTTAGACAGACCCTAGAATTGAAGAACTGTCATGTGGGGCCCAGAATACTGCTGACAGAGTTTCAGAGAGATCTTAGAGACAGGATGGAGATCATGTTGGGAGATACTGGAAGGCAGGAAGAGGCACAAAAATAGCAAGGTAACCACTCCACAGTTAGGAAAAGTTGTTTCCATTTAATGCTAGACTTTCAAGGATTGAGATGCAAGCCTTTATGCAATTACATCCAATGTTAAAATTGGTAATACATAATTTACAAAGATTAACATCAAAACAATCATCTATTTAGATATGCTTTTCTGTAAAAAGGAAATATATTAGCAGCATTTATATTTTCCGCAATCACACAGCCTACAGACATGCAGACTAACTCTGTATCTATTTGCAGTGATGTAGTGCTTTGCCCCGCATTTCAAACACCAAAACCCACCTGGCAGCTGGGGGTTGTTTTTATTTTGTTATTATAAAATAACTGAAAAATAAAAAAGGCATTAATTTCTACACCAGTAAGAAAAACAAGTTTTTGCACTTACCTAACATTTGATTGTCTAAAAACATTTCGGTTTTTAATCTTTCAACAAAAGAAAGATAAAATGACAGCGTAGTGTCTTTTGCTTCTGTTCTTACATTTTACAAAGTTTTTTCTTTCTTTTTTAAAATTTTAGTGTTTAACACTATTAAAGGAAAACATTGAATTTAAGCTCTTTCTTGCCATTTTCTTGCTTTTGACTAAAAGGAGATCCTCAAAGTGCCCTTAGTCCTACCTCCCTCCCACCCACTCCCTGCAATGAGAAACAAAAGAAACCACTCCGATGGGCTTGGACATGCGATCTCCAGCTCCACACGTGAGTATCTTATACCCAGGTCTCGTGGTAATGTACAATGCTTCTCTACAGTAAGAAAATACTCCAAACTATTTTCTTAATTTCTCTTTTTTCTTTAATAAAATATTTTGCTTTTTCTCTGCTCAAGGGGATCTATGGCATCCCCCTCCTCTTTTTCCCTTAAGAATAACACAGAAAGGAGAAAAAGGAAAAGAAAGTCAATGGAATGAAAGGTGGTCAAATGTTTCTATCTAAATGAGCCAGAGCGTCGTCATCATAAGGGGAAGGAAATGTACAGTTAGGACATCATTGGTCCAGCATTGGGAAAGAGTAATGAGGATGTGTTTACTAATGTATTGCTTACCAATCTCACAGCATATACACACACACACACACACACACACACACACACACACACACGCACACACACACACACACACATATACATAACTTGGCACATTTAAAAACCATGTTTTCTCTTATAAGAGCATCTAAAATGTATATGCATATGTATGTTTGAGAAGACAAAGCAAAGCTTTTTTAATTTTACTTGTAAAGAACACAGTATGGTTTGTGAACTTGTGGTCAAGAGACTGGGAGGGAAGGAGACCCTGGATATACCTCCTGATGATGATGTCATTCAGAAAAGTAGAAGGGAGATGGAACTAGTGGTGAGGAGACAGACACTGGAAACTATACAATTAAGAAAATAAGAATAGTGTTTTCATCAATTGGTAATCTACAACCAACACTCTGACAGTGAACACTGCTCAACAGTTTTGTAGTGAGTTTCATTAGAGGAGAAGTTTAGAGTTTTAATGTAGTTTTAAATGTATCTTTTTTTTTTTTTTTTTGTCTGTTTGTTTTGTTTTTTTTGAAGTAAATCTTTTTGCACAGCACAGCAGACACACGGAAGAGAAGCAGCATGTGTGCTGGCGGGGGCTTGGCTTTCTCAGTAGGAAAAAATACGTTGGGCAGGTTATGAAGGGTAAAACAAAAATAATTAAAAATACTGCCCCTCTGACCCCATGGGGGTCTCTCCTACCCCAGGGTTCTACTGATTCTGCTTGGGGGAGTAGAGGTATGGAGAGCGGCAGCAGTTCTAAGTGCTTTGACATGGCTGGGTAAGAAGGAAGAGAGAACTTTCCTGACCAAGGAACTTAGGAGAGTCCCCACTACGACATCTGTTTTAGGTCTCTGACATAGCTCTTAGAGCTAAAGGAGAATCAATGGGATAGGGCTGGGATCCAGGCCCTTCCCTTTGGAGTTTGAATTTATACCTGGTCATAGGAAGCAGCATTGGTAGTGCTTGCAGGGTCAGAGGGCAGCCTGGAAGAACCCAAACTGAGGAGTATCAAGTGCTGTAAAGGCCCAACAGCTTCTGCTATTCCTAGTGTGGTCCTCCTCTCTACAGTAACCTTGGGTAAAGCCATCAAGAGGAGAAGTAAACTCAACTGCCTCAGACAAGCCTACTTCCTCTCCTTCTCCCTCTCCACCAGCTCCAAGGTTAAGTAAGTACCTAATGTCAAACACGTGACCGGACTCCCCTTGCCTGGACGGAATTTTGCCGCCCCTGTCCACACGCAGAGAGTAAGAGACCGGACTTGTTGGCTTCACTGATTCCAGATGCTCCAAGTTCTTGTTCCTTTGAGAGTCACTTCCGAAAGCTGTTTTCTGGTATAAACAAAGTGCGCCTTCGCAGTTTCCTGCCGGATCCCTCCTCCAGAAGGTAGGTCACATCGATGGCTGAAAACAGAACCAAGGTAGTTCATCAAATTTGCACTCTATAGAGAACTCAAGGATGCAATTATTTTACTTTTTCTGGCCTAAAGCAAATAGGACTTTCTCTAGTTCTAAATTTTTGTTTTGATGCTGCTATCCCAAACTCCTCCGCCAAAAAGAAAGACACCATTTCAGCTCAGCACCACGCTGAAGACACATCTAAGGCATGTTTAAGAACAAAGCCATTTTCTGTTTTCTTGGTTTTTTGAGACAGGGTTTCTCTGTGTAGCTTTGGAGTCTGTCCTGGAACTATATCTTGTAGACCAGGCTGGTCTCGAACTCACAGAGATCTGCCTGCCTCTGCCTCCTGAGTGCTGAGATTAAAGGCGTGTGCCACCACTGCCCCGGCAAAAGCCATTTTCTTAGAACATGTTCCACACTGGTGAAGTAATATGAAGTTGTTCTGGTACTAGGTTTATTTTCCAATACAGCACACGCACTCAGGCACGCACATAGCTTTCTCACTACTTTTCCATTGACTTCTCACTTATCTTCAAGCCTAATTATGAGCCTCAGTCTTACCATTTTTTTTATGATTTAATTTATTTCTATTTTACCTGCATTGGTGTTTTGCATGCATGTATGTCTGTGTGTGTCAGGTACCCTGAACTGGAGTTGTGAGATAGTTGTGAGCTGCCATGTGGGTGCTGGGAATTGTACCTGTGACATTTGGAAGAGCAGCTACTGCTCTTAACCACTGAGCCATCTCTCCAGCCCCAAGTCTTACCATTTTTCCCAGGGATTTTCTCAAGGAGGTTGAGCAAGATCTGGTTGAGCCGTTCCCGTTGGTTGTGCTTTCTCTCCTCAGGTGTGCTGGCTAACTGGGGCTCTTGACTACTTTCCTCTGGTTTCTTTCCATTGTCACTGATGTCAGCAGTGACTCTTTCCTGTTGTGGCTCCTCAGGGCTGGGCAACTCACTGGCTGCTTGCTCCTGACTGGCCAGCACCTCTTCAATCAAGGGCAAAGCGTCATCTTCTTGCCCTAGATCTTTTAGGGGTGGCTTCGAGCGTTCAGACTTCCAGGATGATCTGCCAAAAAGATATGTGAATTCAGGGCAAGGCTGAGCAAGATACTTGTACAGGGTGGGAAAATGAAAGCTAGAGGCCTAAGGATGGCTTGAGATCCTGGAGTCTGCTTATTATGGTCTTGGCTTGAGTTAGTACAAACCATCACTTTTCTCTGAAATTTACTTTTCCCTTTGTGGCAGTACTTGTGTAAACTAGGTTAGTGTTCTACCACTTAGAAATGAACTTAATTTCCATTTGTTGAATTAAACCTCTCTTCTTGTTCTCAGAAATCTGAAACAAAAAAGGGATAGAATCCCATAAACCATGCCAGGCCTGGAAAGCTGCTGAGTTGCTGATGATTGGCTCATGCAAAGGAACCTCTGCCTGTGATACCCACAGTCCAACCATAATAGGATTTAAGTAGATTTTTACTTTTCTATGTGACCTATCACTTCTTCACTTTTTATAGGCTACAGTGATGGAGAAAGCAGTGGGTATTTACTATCTTTTAAATTACATGTGTGTGCATGAGTATGTGTATGTACATGTGTACAGGTGCCCATGGAGGTCAGGAGAGGGTGTTGGATCCCCGGGGTAGGATTTACAGGTGGCCACAGACAATCTGACATGGGTACAGGGAACAGAACTCATGTCCTCGACAAGAACAGCACAGGATCTTAACCACTGAGCCATTTCTACAGCCTGAGTAGTGGCTATTTATGCTCTTACCTGACAGACAATAGAAAAGCATGAGGAATATCCTTCTTATTTACAAAACAAGCAAAAATATAAACTGCTAAGTGCAAACTGCAATACTGACTCCACTTCTTTAATAGAGGCATCAAAAAGTGACAGACCATCTTGTTACAGAGAGAAAGAGGAATCCTGAGTCCATCTGCAGTTCCGTGCTAATCTTCCTTTCTTTTTCTTATTTTGACATTATTCTGTTCTTGCTAGGGATGTGCAATGAGACTGCACCTCTCCCATTTTAGTGATGACATTACTCAGGGCTACCCTACAGAGAACAGCCAATCCCAGTAGTGGAGACCAATGAGGAGCTACTTGCTTTCTTGCTCTACATTAGCTCTTGGCTAACCCCTTAGAAACCCTCACATTCTTCTAGGACTCACCGCCCTCCGTTCCTCTTGTAGTTGTCTGGGACATAATGAGGCTGCAGAAAAAAAAAGGGGGGAGCACATTAATGCTGGATCTGACCTGGGGACACTAGGGTAAGGAAGGCGATTTGGATGACTTATTTATTTTTATTTTTTTCTTTATGGTTATTAGGATGCTGACATTTTCCTCTCTTTCTCTCTTTTAACTGCCATGAGGCAAATGGCTTTCTCTGCCATGTGCTCCTGCTATGATACACTGTGCTGTTAGAGGAACACAGCAGTTACTCTAAGGAACCACGGGATGAAACCTCTGTAAACCAGAATAAAGATTCCCTTATTTGAAGCAGATCACCCCAGGACATCTGCCATAAAAACAGAAAGCTGACTACCACTCTCACTTGAAAAGAAAGCACAGGATGAGGAGCCTGTCATCTGGGATTTCAAAATAACAAAGAGATGATAATGACCAAAATCTGAAAATCATTGGTCTGTGTTTTCAACAACTAGAAAAAATACCCAGGAAGCAGATGAGAGTGAAAATGGGAACATGAGCAAGTATTCCATCATCAAGCTACTTTTCAGATTACATTTAATGATCTTATCTTCTATTTAAAATTATTTATCTATTTAGTGTGTTATGTTTGGATGTGTGAGCACCACAGCTCATGTGAGAAGGGTTTTCTCCTACTATGTGGGTTGTGGGATCAAACTCAGGTCTTCATGGTCTGAGGCAAGCGCCCTTATACACTGAACCATTTAGTCCACTCCCATGTCTTATGCTCCACCCTTTTTTTTTAATACAAGGTCTCACTATGTAGCCCTGGCTGCCCTGGAACTTGCTACATAGGCCAGGTTGGCCTCAAATCACAGTTCTCAGCCTACCTCTGCATCTGAAGGACTGCCACTAATGGCCTGTGTTTTCACACCCAGATATGTCTTACATTTTTGAGTCAGACATAAAAAAGGAATAAACACCAAAGGATATTTTAAGAGCTAGAATTATTTGGAGCTCAACATAAGCCTAGGCTACATAGTGGATTTCAGGCAAACCTGGATTACAGTAAGACCCTGTAATGTAAACATAAGATTATCTTTTCAAGGATACTATCGTATGTATGTATGTATGTATGTATGTATGTATGTATGTATGTATGTATTGAAACAGAGTTCACTATGTGGCCCTAGTTGGTCTAGAACTTGCTATATAGATCAGTTTGGCTTTGAACTCACAGAAATCCACCTGCCTCTGCATCCCAAGTGCACCACCACACATGGCTTTTACAAATTATGGATATGAAGAAAGGAAGGTGTAGAGGGCTGGGGAAAATACTCAGCAGGTATGAGCACTCATCATACAAGCATGAGGACCTGAGTTCAAATCCCCAGTACTCACACAAAGAAGCAGGGTGTGGTCTAGTGCTGGGTGTTGGGGCAAAGACAGTAGGATTACTGGAATGTGCTGGCTATTAGCTCCAGGTACAGTGAGATACCCTGTCTCTAGGAGAGCAAGGGGACACAGAGGCCAGTCTCCTCTGGCCTTCTCACCTGTACTTGTACATGTGAACACCCACTACACTATTAAAAAAAAAAAAAAAAAAGGGAAAGAATAGTGAGGCCTCACAGTGTCACACACATGTAATTCCAGCACTCAGGAGATAGAGGCCAGAGAATTAAAAATCCAAGGTCAGCTGAGCTAAGTGGTGAGATCCTGCCTCAAAATAAAAATAACAAAGGTGACTTACTGAGAAATCTCTTTTGGGAGTGAGCTTCTTGGGGAAATGATCAAAGGCATAGGGTTTGGTGCAGACAGGGTATCGATTCCGATGGATCTTGTAAAATAGGTGTGCTGACTTGTCAAGCCGATAATCACAGATGTACACATCTTGTTCCTTTACTCCTTTGGGTCTCCCTGTAAATTCAAACATGGTTACAGAATCTGACTTCTTAGGTCAGAGAGATGGCTCAGCTTCTAAGAGTATATGCTGCTTTTACAAAGAACCAGAGTTTGGTTCCCAGTACCCAGGTGAGATGGCTCATAATTGTCTGTAACTGCAGCTCCAGGGGATTTTACACCCTCCCTTTGCCTCTGAAGGCACCAGTACTCACATAAAGATACCTACACATTGCCACATTATTAAAAATAAAATAGATCTAAAGAGTGGTGGGGCACACCTTTAATTTCATCGAGGCAGGAGGATCTCTGAGTTCAAGTCCAGAGAGGTCTGGTCTACAAAGAGAACCCAGTCTCAAAAACAACAAAAAGAAAGATCTGAAATAAACATTGGTAAATCTGACTTTCCTTTGTCCCCAGAAGCAGCCCAGTGGACAACTATCTCTGAGAGAGAAGACAGACCCATAAGGAGGAGATACTATCGTCATTAGGAAAGGCTGGAAAAACAAGCATTTGGTGGTTGTAGAAGAAAGAGTTTTTAAGCACTCATATCCAAAGGGAAATGGAACATAGCAGTGGAATGGAATAACAGAATGTAAAAACCCTCAGAAATGTAGAGTGAATGTTTCAGGGATGTTTAAAACTCTGAGGAAAAGAATGGTTCATGGAGGAAGTTATGAGAAAAGAAGAGTCACAAGTATGAAGAAACACACTGGAAAGCTAATCCTTTTTTAATCTGGGGAAGTCAGGGTCACAGAGCTGTAAGCAGTATGTCAGTATGGAACAGAATATTTACTATTGTCAAGATTTTGCTACGATAATGACATAAAGATATAGGTAACTAAGTTCTTACCAATCATGGCAACAAACACACATCAAGCTAGCCATAAACTAAAGCTTTCGTATATTATTTGCTCTTTGTAAAACTCAGAAAAATCTGGTTTCCAATTAAGGAAACTTACGCTTGGTTAAGTATATAAGCAGTAAAATGTGATGCACCTGGATTTTGAAATTGGCTCAATATTTTAAAATGCTGGAGTTGGGTGGTGATATAGTTAGCATACACCTTTAATCTCAGCCCTCGGGTGGCAGAGCTAGGTGGATCTCTGAGTTTGAGGCCAGCCTGGTCTACATAGTGAGTCTCAAGCCAGCCAGGGATACACAGAGAAGCCCTGTCTGAAAAGAGAGAAAAAAAAAAGTTGGGACCAAGAGTTTGCCGAAGAGCCTGAAAAAACTCACCTGAAAAAAAAAAAAAAAAAAAAAGTGATTTTAAGAACTGAGCACTAAGAAAAAGGACTGATTGTCTTAGGGAAGCTCACACCAGCTCTTTCTGAGTATCTCTCTCCATTCACCTTTGTGTTTACACATTAGAATACCTTTATTAGCTGGGTATGGTGGTGCACATACACCTGTAATCTCAGGCAGCTGGATCTGACTTTGAAATTGAAGCCAGCCTAGTATACATAGTGAATTCCAGGTCAGGGTAGCATAGCAAGATCCTGTCGCAAAGTGAATAAATAAATAAACAAGTAAATGTGTTTTGCCTGCATATATGTATATGTACCATGTGTACGCCTGGTGCCCATGAAGCCAGAAGAAAGTGCTGGGTCCCCTAGAACTGGAGTTACAGATGGTTCTGAGCTGCCATGTGGGTGCTGGGAACTGAACTTGGGTCCTCTGTAAGAGCAGCAAGTTCTCTTAACTGCTGAGCTCTCTCTCCAGTCCCAGACCACCTCTCAACAAGCCTTCATCATTTACCTTTACAATATGTATAAAGGTCCAACACACAGCAGGTCCCAACTACAGCCTCCAAGGGAATGATCTCATAGAGTGGCACCCGAAATAGCTCATTGTGATAGAACCGACGGGATGGAGAGTGGTGGGTTTCATGGGGGCGGAAATAATGGTGACCAAAGGCAAACCGTTCCTCTCTTTAAAAAAATAATAAAAAAAAAAAAAAAAAAGGGAAAATGAGAAAGGAGAGGTTAAGTCTACTAGTAAGACTCCAGTGCACACTCCACTTTGCTGGAGGATACAGCTGGAAGAAGAGAGGACCCAGCACATACTTTTCATTCTTCCAAAGCTTTTCGATTCTAAAGATGTCAAGTTTATCTCGGTTAATGTGTGATAACAGTCTGTAGGACTGTCGGACTGGATGGCCATCAGGTGTGCGCCGACTGTCCCTCATCAGGTACACACAATCACCTAGGAAGGTACAGAACAAAGGAGAACATTAGCATTGACCCTGAATGTATTCCTTAAGGCATCCTTTTATCTGATCCAGGGTCTAAAACAATATGGAGGGGGCAGGCAGATAGTCCAGTAATTAAATGAGCCAGGACTTAGGTTCAATCCCAAGTACTACAAAGGAGATCAAGAGAAAATAAAAGTAGTAGCCTTATGACAACCATTACTGATTCTAATTGCAGAAGGCTCTCTATTTTTTTGTACTTTCTCTTTATTAGGTTTAGTACTATTTTGAAGACAGGTCTTACTACATAGTGCTGCCTGGCCTAGAATTCACTAAGTAGACCAGGCTGGCCTCAAATAAAGAGATCTACTCCTCTCTGTCCCCAGATGGGATTAAAGACATTGTGCCACCATACCTGATCTACTAGGTTTAAGATTACTGTAAGGACCTTGAATACAGTTCAGTTGTAGGTTGTTCAACTACCATGTTTGAAGCTTTGGGTCAAATACCAGCACCGAAAACAAATAAGCAAAGAGACAAAATAAAACTAGTATTAGTCAGGCTATTGTAGAATGTTTATTATTATTATTATTATTATTATTATTATTAGTTTGGTTTTTTGAGACAAGGTTTCTCTGTGTTAACAGCCCTAGCTGTCCTGAAACAAACTCTATAGACCAGGCTGGCCTTGAACTCACAGAAATCTGCGTGCCTTTCTGTGATTAAAGGCTCAGGCCACCAATGCCCAGCTAGAATATTATTTTAAGGTGTATTACATTTGTTTAACTCTGTGAAGCTGTGATTCTTTGCCTGTCTAAAACATCTGATGGTCTAGTAAAGTGCTCAAAGGCCAATAGTGAGTCAGGAGAAAGGACAGGCAGTGCTGGCAGGCAGGGCGTATAAACAGAAGGAGAAACAAGGAAGGAGCAAGATAGAATAAGGAGAGGAGGACATCAGGGGCCAATCACCCAGCCAACCAAGGAGTAAGAGTGAAAGTAAGGTTTCTCAGAAGAGAAAGGAAAAAGCCCAGAGGCAAAAGCTAGATGGGTTAATTTTGTTAAGAAAAACTGGCTAAAATAAGCCAAGCTAAGGCCTAGCATTTATAAGAAATAGTAAGTCTCCATGTGTGTGATTTATTAGGGAGCTGGGTGGCAGTGCACCCCACCCCCAAAGAGTCAAAAGACCAAAGAGCTAAGAACAAAAAAGTAAAACAAACAAACAAACATCAGGCAGGGTAAGCTAATGCCTATTATCCCACACTTGGGAGGCAGAGGCAGGTGGACAGCCAGAGTTTGAGGCCTGGCCTGAGCTGTAGTATGAAAAAAAGAGAAAAACAAAACAAAACAAGACAAAAACCAAAACAAACCAGTAACAACAAGATACAAACAACAACACAATCAAGCAACCAAATAAAAGCAACCAAGCCTAGGGGAAGAGGGGCTCATAAGGCCTCATCATTCCTGAAGAGCTATAGACAGTTAATGGTTGCTAGGGAAGGGGTTGAGAGTCACAGTCCTCAGGGATATAGCTTCCCTTCCACCCATGCTCATGCAGACAGTCCTAATGAAGTGCAGGGGAACACACACACAGCAGGGACTTTTGAGAAGGGGTTTGGTATGAGGGGGAAGGAGGTAAGAGAGGATAATGGTAAAGGGGGAAAAAACCCTTCAAATAAAAGTAAAATTAGCTTTGTAAAGCTGTTTTTACAGGTTGGTATATATGTTAGAAGTGGGGTAATGATGAGTTTAAGGCTGTCTATTCAAAGCCATGCAGGCTGATAACCACCATGCACAGAGCACAGACTCCTCCTACTCCTCAGAAAGGTCAGTGGGGTCTGGGCCTCTGTACTTACCCTGACGAAGCAGCAAGTCATCTCGGAGTAAGCAGATGAAGTAGACACAGCCAGGTTGGGCATAGTGGGGCCGAGGGATCATGGGTACCTCCTGAATAGCAGAAAGTCAATGGAGAAAGGCTAGAGTTATTATATTTGGTCTAATGATCTCAATTCAAGAGAGGAAAAGAACTACAACTTAAAATTTCTGTTTAAACCAGGTGGTTGTGGTGCACACCTTTAGTCCCAGCACTTGGGAGGCAAGGCAGGAGGATCTCTGAGTTCAAGGCCAGCCTGGTCTACAGAGCGAGTTCCAGGACAGCTAGAGCTGTTACACATAGAATTCCTGTCTCAAAAAACAAAACGAAAGAAAGAAAAAAAAAAGAGATAGAAACGAAAAGAAATGCTGCCTAAATCCTTCTTTTTATTTATTTATTCATTTATTCATTTATTCATTCATTTATTTATTTATTTATTTATTTATTTATTTATTTATTTATTTATATTTATTTATTTTGGTTTTTCGAGACAGGGTTTCTCTGTGTAGCTTTGGATTCTATCCTGGCACTCGCTCTGGAGACCAGGCTGGCCTCGAACTCACAGAGATCTGCCTGCCTCTGCCTCCCGAGTGCTGGGATTAAAGGCGTGCGCCACCAACGCCCGGCCCTTCTTTTTTTAAAAAGATTTATTTGTTATATATAAGTGTTCTGCCTGCAGGCCAGAAAAGGGCACCAGACCTAATTATAGATGGTTGTGTGAGCCACCATGTGGTTGCTGGGAATTGAACTCAAGACCTCTGGAAAACCAGGCAGTGCTCTTAACCTCTGAGCCATTTCTCCAGCCCCTTAAATCCTTCTTTGTATGAAGATGACTTAATCAAGATCATAATTCACATTTATTGATTTACTGTGTGTGAATGTATGTATGTGCATGTGCCTGCCACAGCACATGTGTAGAGGAGGTCAGAGAGAGTTTGCAGGAATCAATTCTTCCCATCCAGATTTCTGGGAGGAAACTCAGGTTTCGAAGCTTTGCAGCAGGAGCTTTTATCCACTGAGACAACATGACTGCTCAAGACCACACATACAAATAGAGCAGTACCAAGATAAGAATCCATCAAACCCAGGCAAGATACTGACTCTTACTTCAGGAAATAACTCTGAGTCAAGAGCTGTTTTCAACAAAACACTACCTGACACAAATGGCACTTAGAACTCTGTGTCTACTACTGAGAGACTAAGGCAAGATAAGGGTGAATTTGGAGCTAGCCTGGGCTACACAGTGAGCTTGTAACTCAGAAACAAAACTTAGTTTTTTTATATAGTACCCTTTCTCTTCTCTCTCTTTTTTCCATTGAACACTAGCCTCAAAATCAGACAGCCACCTGCCTCTGCCTTCCCATTGCTGGCATTAAAGATGTGAGGCAACACTGCTCAGCTTTATATAGTATCATTTATTTCATAGATCCTAAGTATTTTATTTCCCCTTGGTCCTTTCTCCTGAGAAAAGGACGGGCAAGAATTGCCACCCTCAGTGTAAAGATGAGGCATGGAGAGGCTGAGCAATTCTGAACAGGGGGATCACATACCACTTCTAACTATGGATAAGCTTACCCTGTCCACAGGCCGAGGGTCACACTGCTCACAAAGGTAATGCTCCACATCTGTGTTCACACCCATGCAGTCACAGTGCTGCCATACCTAAGAACACAGGCACACTTTACAGGGATTTACATTTAGTGAGAGAAGCCCTGAGAAATAATAATGATAGTAAAAAAAAAAAAAAAAAAAAAAAAAAAAGTGACAGGACAGGGCAAAGTTAAAGAGGAATAAAGCCCTAAGTGGATGAGTGAGAGGTAGAAATAAATGATAAAATAAGAGGCACAACAATATCTGAATAAGAGTATATGAATTCTAATATATAGATCTTGATAAATAAAATGGAATATGAGGAGAGAAAATGAAGATAAATACACTACCCAACTATCACTAGCTATGTAACACTATTAATGCTGCAGCAGTATACTATGAAAGGCTTTATACTCATAAAGAATTGCCCCTAATGCTTACTTGACTTTATCCTCTCAATACTCTTATATACTATGCATAGCCCCATGAACAAATAAATTAACAAGTGCACAGGTACAACACTACAAATTGAGTCTAAGCCACGGCTCTTGCAGTAGGAGCCAGCTGTGGATGAACTTAGATACAATGGAATCTACCTGTATTCATGTCCTATATTGTGTGCTATCGTTCATATTTTTCAAGATAAAGTACTATACCAAACACTACCCTCCTAAGTGCAGACTTTATGAGAAATGTACGGTTAAAATGGGCAGAAAGCAGCAGAAAGGAAGACGTAAATGAAAGATGAGGATAAACAAAAGTTATGCTAAGTTACAGTTCATACAAAGCCTGCTACATCAAACCCAAGGAAGAACAGGTGGCTTTTCTGAACAGGTCACCATCAGGACCAGGCTTCTGCATCAACTTCCACACTCACCATGCACTTGTCACACTGGATCATGAGGCCTTCATCCTTGTAGAGGCCACAGATACATCGGATGACATCATCGTCTTTTTCATGCCCATTGTCCTTTTCAGAGACTGAGGTCTCACTGCTGTCTGCCTCACTTGCCGTTTCTCCCACAATCTCATCAATTTGAGCTGATGCCTCATGCCGGGCATTGTAATAGGCCTTTCGTAAGCGGCAAACATCCCTCCCAATTGGGGATTTACGCCCATAGTATTTCTGAAGAAAGCAAAAGAAAAGAGATTATTTTTGTTCTTCTCATTTTGGCTTACAAATATACCTGCAGAGGTAGTATGATCTTCTTTATCTCCCATTTTGGCTAACAAATTGAACTATAATGAATCAAAATTAGAATTTTTTTTTAAGATTTTATTTATTTCTTATGTATACAACATTCTGCTTCCATGTATATCTGCACACCAGAAGAGGGCACCAGATCTCATAACATGGTTGCAAGCCACCATGTGGCTGCTCGGAATTAAACTCAGGACCTCTGGAAGAGCAGCCAGTGCTCTTAACCTCTGAGCCATCTCTCCAGCCCTCAAAATTAAAATTTAGATAGTATGTTTTGCTATTGAATTCCTGTCAAGGTCATTAAATTTTAATTAATGTTGCAAGCATAATGTATTGCAGAAATTTTCCATTTACCTTTGTTTTGCAAATGCTTGGAGTACATAGTAAATGTCTGTGGAATCTGTTTTTTGTTTTGTTTTTTGAGACAGGGTTTCTCTGTGTAGCTTTGGAGCCTATTCTGGCACTCGCTCTGGAGACCAGGCTGGCCTCAACCTGTGTCACAGAGATCCACCTGCCTCTGCCTCCCGAGTGCTGGGATTAAAGGCATGCACATCAATGCCCGGCAGGAATCTGGGTTTTAATAGAAACTATGTTCTAATTCAAGACTGCTCTAATTATTATCCTACCTCTTAATTTCCTTCTCTTATTTTGTCTTACAGTCTCTACCCCAATAACATGTTCTGTTCTCCAAAGTATTTCAAAGTCATTGGAGAATTGCCTTTTTTTTTTCTCCAGCCCCGAGAAATGCCTCTTTTAAGCTACTACATAGAATTTCATTTATACTCTAGGCTTGCTTTTGGAGGTAAGGTCTTACTTATAACCTGGCCTGAGATCAAACTTGAGCTGACCTTTTTGCCTCAGCCTTTCAAGTGCTAGGATTACAGGAATGAGCCATCATGCTTGGTCTCATATGTACTTATTTCATGCACAAAGACATGACAGATACACAATAAATTGGTAAAATTATATAAAAGTTCAGTGTAAAATTAGGATTTTACAAAGATTATATTGTTTTTGACAAATGACTCAATCCAGAATTCTCTCTCTCTCTCTCTCTCTCTCTCTCTCTCTCTCTCTCTCTCTCTCTCTCTGTGTGTGTGTGTGTGTGTGTGTGTGTGTGTGTGTGTGTGTGTGTGCGCGCACGCGCGCGAGCGAGTGTCTACCTGCCTGTCTATGTGGGCCACAGGAAGAGCTTAGGTATCATTCTAAGAAACCCTGTCTCCTTTTTTTTTTTTTTTTTTTTTTTTAATGTGCATTGGTGTTTTGCCATGGGTGTCAGGTCCCCTGGAACGGGAATTAAAGACAGTGGTGAATTGCCATGTGGGTGCTGGAAGAGCAGTCCACAGTGCTCTTACCAACTGAGCCATCTCTCCAGCACTCTCCTTCACCTTCTTTTGACTTGGAGTTCATTAAGAATGGAATGGATGGCCAGTGAGCCCCAGGATCCTCTTATCTCTGCCTCCTCATCTCTGGGACTGCAAGGGCACAACACAACACTTGGCTTTTCTTTTTAGATAGGGTCTCATTATGTAGCCCTGGATGTATTAAAACTTATGCTATAGACCACAGAGATCCATTTGCTTCTGCTTCACTCATGCTGGGGTTAAAGGTGTGTGACACTATATCTGGCCACACTTGGCATTTTCATATGTGATTTGGGGATCAATACTTGTACAGTTTAAGTATGTTTACTGACTGAGTTAATTATTTTAAGTAAAACATTATTATTGCCATGTGGGCACATATATGCCATGGCGTGCATATAGGTCAGGTAATGACTTAGCAGAGTGAGTTCTTTTCTTCCAATACTACATTGTGGGTTCTGGGAACAAAGTCAGGCCACTAGATTGCATAGTAAACACTTTTACCTGAAGAGACATCTTGCAGACTGAGAACCCAGCCCACCACCTCTGTCAAAGGAGGAACTCACTATAGACCAGGCAGCTTTTGAGCTTACAGAGATGTACCTGCATCTGTGTTCCAAGTGCTGTGAGTGAAGTTATACATCACTATACTTGACCAGAATTTTTAAAAAGATATATTTATTTTTATGTACATTGGTATTTTTCCTGCATTGCTATCTGTGTGAGGGTGCCAGATTCCCTAGAACTGGAGTTACAGACAGTGTGAGCTGCTATGTGGGTGCTGGGAATTGAACCTGGTTTACTTTGGAAGAACAGCCAGTGCTCTTAACTGCTGAGCCCTCTTTCCAGCCTGGCCACACTATTTTTAGTAAATGTAATTTTACATTATTTTGCACAATGTAATGCATAGTCAAAGAGTGCCTAAAGAAAGTGACTTGTTTTGGGTTTGGAGAGATGGCTCAGGAATTAAGAGTACTGGCACCCCCACACATCATAGCTCACAACCATCTCTAACTCCAGTTCCACCGGATATGATGTCCTCTTCTGTCCTCAGTGCACACTGCACATGTGTGGCACATAAACATACATGCAGGTAAAACACTGGCACAAAAATTAAAAAGAAATTACTGTCAAGTTGGTAAAAAGGCACTTGCTGCTAAGCCTGACAACCTGAGTGTGATCATCAGGACCCACATGCTAGGAGGGGGAACTGGTGCCTCTACATGCAGGCTGTAACATGTATATATTCAGGCAAAACAAACAGATGTAGTAATTAAGATAATTTGTTTCTTTTGGTTTTTCGAGACAGGGTTTCTCTGTGTAGCTATAGAGCCTATCCTGGCACTCGCTCTGGAGACCAGGCTGGCCTTGAACTCACAGAGATCCGCCTGCCTCTGCCTCCTGAGTGCTGGGATTAAAGGTGCGTGCAGCCACCGCCCAGCCTAAAATAAAATTATTGTATTTGCCAACATGAAACTTAAACTTCTAAAACAGTTCTTTTCAGAGCAAACTTCTTAGATTTGTGCTTGACGTTAGCAAATACCTCAGCATTTCGAAAGACCTTGAGCATGTCAGCGTCAAAAGCTTCCACTGTTTTGTAATACCCAATGAGGATCTGCTTTTCTATGGTGCTGAGATCCAGGGGGTCAGAGATCTTCTCATAATAGTCAGCGTTCCTGGAATACAAAGCAGGCTGTCAATCTGGTGCATTAACCTCTCTACTGAGCTCTGCAAGGCTATCACAAACGTGTACTTACTTTTTCTTTGGGGGAAGATTCAAAAGTGGAGCTGCAAGGGCTTGCTGGGAAGAATCTGCAAAAGAATACAAGGTTTAGCACACACATGCTAAAAGACAAGGATGCACATTAGCCAGCTTGCCTGCCTGCCTTCCTTTCTTCTACTTGAGATGGAGGTCTTGTTTAGTTGTTTAAACTGGTCTAGAACTCATGGCTTAAAAGAGTAGCCTGAATTAAAACCACCAATCAGTTCATTTGGCTTATATTATTTCATTAAAATTTATTTTTTCTTGGTCAGATGTGATGGTCCATGTTAGTATTCAGACATCTGTACTGGCCTGTCCTTGGGGTTCTGACAGGATACACCCTCAGCTGCAGCCACTAAGAGCACCACCTGTGCATATTCACTGCGTTCCCTTTTAAAGGGCCTTGCCCACCTCCCATCCTTCTCTCTCTCCCTCCTCTCTCTCTCTCTTTTTGATTTTTCAACAAAGGGTTTCTCTGTGTAGCTTTGGAGCCTGTCCTGGAACTAGGTCTTGTAGACCAGGCTGGTCTCGAACTCACAGAGATCCTCCTGCTTCTGCTTCCCGAGTGCTAGGACTAAAGGCATACACCACACTGCCTGGCCCTCTCTCTCCTTTTTTATCTCCCTCTCTCTGTCTGCTCCCTTCTTTCCTCTTTCTCCCATTTCTTTCAACACCAAAGAGATTAAACAAAACTTTAAAAATCAAGCAGTATTATGAAGGATATAGCTTATGTATTTAAAATGTTAAACAATTATAGCTAGGTAATGAGAATAATTTCCTATAACGATTGTGAGCGATAACTATAACTTTAGGGCAAATTCTTGCTTCTGCTCATATGCCTGCTGGTTTCAAATCACTATGTAAGCAAGAAGGAACTCGAGTTCCTTCCTTCCTTTTTTTGGTTTTTTGAGACAGGGTTTCTCTGTGTAGTTTTGGAGCCTGTATAGAACTTACTCTGAAGACCTGACTGGCCTTCAACTCACAGAGATCCACCTGCCTCTGCTTCCCCAGTACTGAGATTAAAGGTGTGTGCCACCACCAACTGGCAAGAAATCTGTTTTACAACAAAAGTATTATCACATCCAAAATATGTTTTCCAGTCTCTCTTAATTGTCCATAATTAATATTCTTGTTATTGTGGATTTGACTGAATTCCAGGTAAGAAATAATTTAATAACCATTTAATATTATTTATTTTTCTCAAATAGTTACTGTGTGATACACAGTATTCTTAGTGAGGGATTCTGTCTCATTTGGTATCTTCTGGTAGTTTTATTGGAGAAAGAGAAAATGTTGCTTAGAGTACAGTAATGTACTAAGTAGGTAATATAAGAACAGTTCTATGTCAGTCAAACAGGGCTTTGTAAAAGAGGAACACATCACCTTCTGCAGAGACAAATGGGACAGGTGCCACAAAACTTTACATCTATTTTTGTTCTTGTTGAGACAGGGTCTTATTATGCAGTATTGGCTGGCCTGGATTGTGTGCCAGGCTGGCCACAAACTTAGAGATGGCCTCTGCCTCCAAAATGCTGTGATTAAAGAAGTACACCACATGCTAGGCAAAACAAAAACAAAAACAATAAAACCTTAACCACTGAAGCATCTCTCCATCCCTGATAATTTAAAATTGCAGTATTATCTCATCCATGGAAATTAGATAGATTACCTATCCTCTAGTTTAAAAAATATTTATAAATACAGTAGTTAACCATAAATAACAAACACAATATTGACATATACAAGGCTCTGGTTTCAAATTCCTGAAATCTGTTCTATAATTTTCTACCTCTGACAAAAGGTAGAACAAGGGGCTGGAGATATGGCTCAGCAATTAAGAGAACTTGCCAAGGAAGACCTGAGTTTAACTCCCACATCAGCAAGCTTACGACTGACTGCCTGTAACTCTGGCTCCAGGTCATCTGGCACCCTCTTCTGTTCTCCACGAGCACTGCATGCACAGGAACAAATACCCCACCTCTCAACACACACACAACACATACACACATTATTATTATTATTTTTTTTTAAAAAAGAGGGTAAGCCTTAAATCCAGCACTTGGGAGTCAGAGGCAGGCAGATCTCAGTGAGTTTGAGGCCAGCCTGGTCTACAGAGTGAGTTCCAGGACAGCCACGACTATTACACAGAGAAATCCTGTCTCAAAAAACAAAATAACACAAACAAACAAACAAACAAACAAGAGATGCAGAGTTAAGAGCCCTGGCTACTTTTGCAGAGGATTCCTAGAACCCACATGGCAGCTCTGTTCCAGGGGAATCCCATGTCCTCTGCTGGCAACAAGCATGCATGTGGTACACAGATAAATGCAGGCAAAACCTCCCAAACACATGAAAAACAAACAAACAAACAAAAAACAAGTAAAATCTTTTATCTATTAACCACCACCACAAGAACAAATCCATCTCCCAAATTCATAATCCTACAGTGTTGCTGGTTCTTTTTTTTTTTTTTTTTTTTGAGACAGGGTTTGGCTGTGGCTTTTGGAGGCTGTCCTGGAACCAACTCAGAGATCCGTCTGCCTCTGCCTCCCGAGTGCTGTGCCACCAATGCCCAGCAGTGTTGCTGGTTCTTGAGGTGTGGGGCTTCAGGAGAGAATGAGTGAGACACATACCTTTGTAAGAGATGATACCATCACAGATCTCTTTGAAGATCTGTGCTAGGCGAGCTGCCCGAGCCACTTCCAGGTTTTCCTCTGCAGCTGCCAATCGTCTTGTTCGAACAGATCTAGCTGTCTGTAGGGCAGAGAACTGGGTCATGAAGACATCTGCAAAGAGAAGATGAAAAGCAGTTTCAGGAAATGAAGAATTTGATGTATCTTTTTCTTTACAAGTTGACTCATTTTTATTTTTTTTTAATATTTATTTATTTATTTATTTATTTATTTATTTATTTATTTATTTGAGACAGGGTTTCTCTGAATTGCTTTGGAGGCTGTCTTGGAACCAGCTCTGTAGACCAGGCTGGCCTTGAACTCACAGAGATCTGCCTGCCTCTGCCTCCTGAGTGCTTGGATTTTTGTTTGTTTGTTTTGTTTTTCCCGAGACAGGGTTTCTCTAAAGCCTGTTCCTCAGGCTTTGGAGCCTATCCTGGCACTCGCTCTGGAGACCAGGCTGACCTCGAACTCACAGAGATCCACCTGCCTCTGCCTCCTTTAATCCTGGGATTAAAGGCGTGTGCCACCAATGCCCAGCTTGACTCCTGCCATTTTTTTTTTCCTCTATTTTCCTTTAAGATATTAAGTAGAATTAGTGGGCAGGTAGTTGTTTCTCTTCCCCTCGAGAAAAACTAGAGAACACTAGTGTTTATATATAGCGGCAAATGCTGCATAGTGTAGTAGCTGCCAAGTGTGCACTTCAAAGTGAGTCTGACCAGCCTCCATCTTTCTTATGTTCTTCTCTCTCTATCAACACACTGATTTCTTTTTCCCCTTTATGCCTCTTAGCAGTTAAGTGTGTGCATTGCTCTTGCTGATGATTTGAGTTTAGCTCTTTACAGGTAGCTCACAAGCTCTTTTAACTGCAGCTTCATGGACTGTGATGTCTTCCTCTAGACTTATACACTTACACATAAACAAATTTTAAATGAATGTGTGAGCTGAGTCTAGGCTACAGGCAGTGTGCCTGCCCCTCTTTCTCTAAACAACAGCAGAATCACCCAAAGCCATAACCCCAGCATTATGGAGGCACAGAAAGGAGTAATGGGTGTTCAAGGGCATCCCCGGCTACATAGCAAGTTCAAGGGTAGCTTGAGCTATACGAGACCCTGTCTCCTAAGTCCAAAACAAGAAACAAAGACTCCCTAAAGAAGTTATTTAGTAATTTATTTATTTGAAACAAGGCTTCCCTCTGGCTCAGGCTGGTTTCAAACTGATGGCAATCTTCCTGCTTCAGTCTCTCAGTGCTAATTAGAGGTGTTCATACTTCACCTTCCTGGCTCTTTTTTTTTTTTTTTCTTTCTTTTCTTTCTTTTTGAGACAGTGTAGTGTCTCATGTAGCTATCTCAGGCTGGCCTACAATGCACTGTGCAGCCAATGGTGACTTTAAATACTAGAGCCTTTTGTCTCTACCTCATAAGTAATGGGGTTATAGGTAGTGCCACCATGTCTGCCCCCCCTTTAGTAACATTTACTTACTTGTGCATATATGAATACACTACAGAACACTTGTGAAGTCAGAGTACAACTTTCAGAAGTATGTTCTCTGCATTTACTATGTGGGTCCTAGGAAAACTTAGGTTGTTGGATTTGGCAGCAGGAGTCTTCCCTGCTGAGCCATTTTGCTGGTTCTAATGTTCTTTTAAACACTTTCCCCCCTTCTTTTAAAAAAGATAGGATCTTGTGTAGCCACTTTGTGGCTTGAGACTGGCTTTGCCCTCCAGATCTTCCTGCTGGTGTTAAAGATATGCACCACTATATCCTACACTGAACACTCCAATTAGAAAGGGTTCACGGGCCAGGTGTTGTGGTGAAAGATTTTAATCCCAGCAATTGGGAGGCAGAAGCAGGTGGATCTTTGTGAGTCAGAGGCAGCCTGGTCTACAGAGGGGGGTTCTAGGACACCCAGAGCTACACAGAGAAACCAAAACCAAAACCAAAACCAAAACAAAACAGGATGCACAGACAGGCCAGTGTCTCATTTGTTCTGGACTGGATACTAGCTCAAATAATGAGTGCTGTTCCTAATATTCACTCAAAAAGGAAACTGGATGCTTTGTATGCATAGCACTTACTTAAATATATGAGAAAAGTCTTTGAATTTACAGTTATGACTTTTGTTTTCCCATAATGCATTTGGCATCATTGTTTTGGTTCCACACTAAAAGAAATCTTAGAATAAACTGTGGAAAAGTAACTCAGACAGGGGAAGGTAAAGGTGCCTGGCCCGTGCCAGCCTGGTGATCTGACTTCAATCACTGGAAGCCATGTAAAGTTAGAAAGAGAAAACTAATTCTGTACGAGTCTTCTAGTCCCATATGTGTGGTGGCACATGTGCTCTGATCCCATCACACACACCCTCAAAAAAAAAAAAAAAAAAAAAAATACTGGGGAACCTCCTACCCCAAACAGGACATCATAATGTGGCCGTGGCTGGTCTGGAGCTCACTATGTGGGTCAGGCTGGCCTCAAACTCCTTGTTCCTGTCGTGTAAGTGATAGGATTACAGGTGTGCACTACCATGCCCTGCTCTAAATTAAAGTTTTTCCTTTTATTTGTATTTTGCCTGCATATATGCATACCCTGTGCCTGAAGTGCCCATGGAGACCAAAAGAGGGCACTGGATCTTCTAGAACTGGAGGTACAGATGGCAGTGAGCCACTATGGTTCTTAGGGTGTTAGGAAGTGAACCTGAATCCTGTGGAAGAACAGCCAGTGCTCCCAACAGATGAGCCATCTTTTCAACCATAATTTAATTATTTTTTAAAGTAATAAAATGATCACTTTTGTATAATCACATAGAATTAAGGGTTAGGCTTCAAGAATAGATGATGATAGCCCAAGAGTTTACTCCCAGAGCTCAGGAGGCAGAGGCAGGTAATCTGTGAGTTTAAGGGCAGCCTGGTCTATAGAAAGTTTCCAGGACAGCCATGACAACACACAGAGACCCTGCCTCGAAAAATAAAACAACAAAAAAACCAAACAACAACAAAAGAGTAAGTCTTTCTGTGCCTTACCAGACTTAATATTGCCATCATCTCTGCAGATGCCATTCCAACGGGTATACAGTGATGCTGAGTGAATGTCACGGGTGTGCTTTACTTCCTCCTGTTTCTGATGAATCTTTTCCCAGTTTCGGACCAAGAACACATGATGCTTTAATACAAAGTTTCTGCACAAAAAGAGAAGGATGTTCCTTATTAATCCAGTAAGACTTTAGTACATGTCCAATGTCCACTTTCCATTGCTGCTAAGTGACATAGATAGGTGAACAGAACAGCACCTTTTTTTTTTTTTTTTTTTTTGGCTTTTCGAGACAGGGTTTCTCTGTGTAGTTTTGGAACCTATCCTGGCACTCGCTCTGGCCTCGAACTCACAGAGATCTGCCTGCCTCTGCCTCCCCAGGAACTAGCTTTTAAAAACAATTATACAATTGGGTGCTGGCAGTTCACATTGGTCATCTGAGCACTCAGGAGGCTCAGATTTAAACGCCTGCTTGGGCTACAGAGAGTGACTTGCAAAATACCAATCACCATTTTCCTATATTATCTCTAAACATCTGGCAAGGAAAGTAACCAGACTAGAAAGCAGAAGTTTATGGACTGTTTGTACAAATCTTGTTTTGTTTAGGGCCTTGAACTCCCTATTACAGTCTAGGCTGGACTCAAATCTTCCAGGACAGCCAGGGCTACAATACAGAAACCCTGTCTCAAAAATCAAAACAAAAATACATTTATTTACAGTTTGTGGCATGTACACTTGCTTAGGTGTGTGGGTATGCATGGAGGTCAAAGGACACTTGCAGGAGTTAGTTTTCTCCTTCCACTAAGTGGGACCCACAGATCAGACTCAGGTCACCAGGCTTGGCAGCCGGTTTTTTTTCCTGCTGATCCATCTCACTAGCACCTGTTTTGTTTTTTTCCTTTTTCTAGATAGTGTCTCGGGTAGCCCACAATGGTCTCAAACTTTGGTAGCTGAGGATCACCTTGATCCTTTTCTTAAACAAACAACCAACCTCCTCCCACAGAGGCACAGGCAGGTGGATTTCTGAGTTTGAGGCCAGCCACAGTGAGTTCTAGGCTAGGTCAAGATTACATAGTGAGACTATGACTCACTGGGGGGAAAAAATTGTTTAATAATATTTACTCCGGGGAGGGCCTAGGCCTGGCCCAGGGTGACCTGGTGGACTTTGGGGAGCCCCTGTTGTAGGCCCCTACCCTCCCTGGGGAGTGGAGGGGGGATGGGGTAGGGGGCAGGTGGGAGGAGGGCTGGTGGAAGGGGAGGGAGAGGGAGAAGGGATTGACATGTGAAGCAAGCTTGTTCCTAATTTGATAATAATTAATAAGAAAAAATATATATACATATGTAAAGAAATAGACACATCAAAAAATAATATTTACTTACATTTAATTAATGTGTATGTGTTTTTCGGTATTTATGTACAGTGTATGCCTTGAGATCTTGGAGCCAGAGGAGCATATCAGATCCCCTGCAACTAGAGTCATAGATGGGAACTGGACCCAGGTTCTCTGAAAAAAGCTCTTAATCACTGAGATCTCTCTCTTGGTCCCTCTTTCAATGTTCTAATTTATTTTTAATGAAGTGTGTGTATATGTGTAATAGCTTGCAGTTGTTGGAAGAGTTATTGGGTGTCCCAGAATCAAACTGGGATATTGTGCAACAGTAGCACTCACTTTTAACTGACAAGGCAGCTTTTCAGCTCATTTAACTTTTATTCTTTTTTTTTTAAATTGTTTCTTTGTTTTTGTTTTTTTGAGACAGGGTTTCTCTGTGTAGCCTTGCCTGTCCTGGAATTCACTCTGAAGATCAGGCTGGCCTCTAACTCATAGAGCAATGTTTGCCTGTGGCTCCAAGTGCTTAAAGGGATTAAAGGCACGCTACACCACTACATACATACGTACATACATACATACATATTTTAAAAGATTTATTTTTATATGCAAATGTACAGGTGCCAAGAAGATCAGAAGAGGGCACTGAATACCCCAGAGCTTGACAGTCGTGAGTCACCCAGGCCATGAGTTGCCCAACATGGATGCTGAGAACTAAAAGCAGTAGTGCTTTTAACCACTAACCATAGCTCAGTCCTATAAAATATCTATTATTATTATTACTATTACTATTGTGTGTGTGTTTGCATATATGCTATGTGCAAAGGCGACAGTGAGCATCTGGAAGTCACAGGACAACTTTGTGAATTCAGTTCTCTCCGTCTACCTTTGTTCTGAGGAATATAACAAGTCAACAGTGTCTACCTCATGAGAAATTTTTTTTTTTTTTTGGGAGGGGGGTGGATTTCGAGACAGGGTTTCTCTGTGTAGCTTTAGAGCCTATCCTGGCATTCGCTCTGGAGACCAGGCTGGACTCGAACTCATAGAGATTAGCCTGCCTCTGCCTCCTGAGTGCTGGGATGGCCTCCTGAGCCATTTCAATAGTCCTGAGTTTGAACTTTTTTTTTTTCCAGACAGGGTCTGTCTGTGTAACAGCTATGGCTGTGCTGGAATTCACTTTGTAGACCAGGCTGGTCTCCAGCTTTTGCCTGGCTGACTTTGAACTTTGCTGTGGGATAATCGTTTGATACACTGTGATGATACCAAGGCACCTTCTGATTGGTTTAGTAAAGAGGTGAATGGACAATAGCTAGGCAGGAGAGAATAGGTGGGACTTCTAGGGAGAGAGAGGAACTCTGGGAAGAAGAAAGGCAGGATTGGCCAGCAAGACTCAGAAAAGTTGGACACTATGGGAAGAGAGGTAACGAGCCATGTGGCAAAAAGAATGTAAATTAATATAAACAGGTTAATTTAAGTTATACGAGAACAAGCCTAAGCTAAGGCCAAATATTCATAATTACTAAGATGTTTCCATGTCATTATTTGGGAACTGGTGGCACAGAGAACATCTGGCTACAGACAACCTCCCAGACAGGGTTTCTCTGTTTAACAGTCCCGACCAACATAGAACTCACTCTGTAGACCAGGCTGGTCTGTAACTCAGGTCATCATGAAAGTATTCTAACCCACTGAGCCATTTGACTAGCTCTTTTCTTTCCTTTTGATATGGACAGTTCTTATCAGAATAAGCAAGTGCTCTTTTTAAATTTTTTTAAAATTTTTTTTCCGTAGACAGGGTTTCTCTGTGTAGCTTTGGAGGCTGTCCTGGAAACCACGCTGCAGACCAGGCTGGCCTCGAACTCACAGAGATCTGCCTGCCACTGCCTCCCAAGTGCTGAGATTAAAGGGTTGCACCTCCAACGCCCGGCTAAGCAAGTGTTCTTAACTGCTGAACAATCTCTCTAGCTTCAAGTTTACCTTTCTTTCTTGAGACAGTATCTTTATATGTATGTAGTTCTGCTCTGCAAGGAGCTTTTTTTCATGGCATTAATATGTGTGTGCACCACCATATCCTGCTTTTAATATGGGGTTCAGGGGCTGAATTCAAGTTGTCAGATCTGCACAGGTAGAGCTTCACCTACTGAAGCATCTCCCTGGTCCTATATGCTCACCTCCTTTACATGTGTGAAATGTGCATACTACAGTGTGTGGAGGTCAGAGGACAACTTGTGGGAGTTGGTTCTCTCGTAGTACATGGATTCCAGGGGTTGAACTCAGGTTGTAAGGCTGACCTATATAGTCAGTTCTAGGCTAGACCTGGTTTCAGGAGGGAGGGAGGGAAGGAAGGAAGGAAGGAAGGAAGGAAGGAAGGAAGGAAGGAAGGAAGGAAGGAAGGAAGGAAGAAAGGAAGGAAGCAGGGAGGGAGGGGAGGGAGGGAGGGAGGGAAGGAAGGAAGGAGGGACGGACAAACTGGGGCTGGGGATATAATTCAGTGGGTAGAGGGCTTGCTGAGTAAGAATGAAGAATTAGGTTTGATTCCCAGCACTATATAAGACATACTGTAATATACATCTGAAATCCCAGCACTTAGGGAGGTAAAGGCAGAATGACCAGAAGTCCAAAGCCATCTTTGACTATATAGTAAGGCCAGTACTGGAGAGGTACAGAAAGAGGAACAGTTACAAAACAAAAAACGGCAGATATATTCAAAAAAGGTTTTAATGGTTCTAGTTTGAAACATCAAAATGATACAATCAATGTTTTTCCTCTATGTGTACTGAGGGTCAAATGATGAACCTTCTACATGCTAGCATTGTATTTGACTACTGATCACTTATATTCTTATTATTGCTTATTTATTTGTGTGTTTGTTTATTTTTAAGTTCTCATTATGTCATTTTGGCTAGCTTGTAGGGCAGTCTGGTCTCAAACTCAGAGATCCACCTGCTTCTACCTCCACTTTTAATACCTGAGTGTTGGCATTAAAGGCATGTACTACTATGCTCAGGTTCTTCATTAATTCTTTTCTTTTATTAATTTAATTTTATGTGGGTGTTTTGCCTATATGCATGTCTGTGTACCACGTACATGCTCCATGCCTGTGAAGGCCAGAAGAGGGTGTCAGATCCCTTGGAACTGGAGTTACAGACAGCTGTGAGTCACCATATGGGTGTTAGGAATTGAAACTGGGTCTTCTGGAAGAGCAGTAAGTACACTTAACCACTGAGCTACCTCTCTAATCCTCTATATTCTTTTTTTTTTTTTTTTTTTTTTTTTTTTGAGACAAGATGTGGTGGTCTGAAAGAAAAGGCCCCATAGGAAGTGAACTATTAGGAGGTGTGGCCTTAATGGAGGAAACGTGTTACCAATCAAGTGGGCTTTAAAGTCTCCTATGCTCAGACTACTCCCAGAGAGACAGACCATTTCTGTTGCCTGCATGGTGCAGGACTCTCAGATACTTCTCCATCACCATGTCTGCCTGCATACCACCATGCCCCATCATGACGATAATAGACTGAACCTCTAAAACTGTAAGCCACCACCCCTATGAAATGTTTTCCTTTGCCATGATCTTGGTGTATCTTCACAGCAATAGAAACAGTAACTGAGACAGAAGTTGGGACTGGGGTATTGCTGTGATGGGCCTGACTATGGTTTTTCTTTTCTTTTCTTTGGAGGAATTTGGACAAAACAAAAACAAAAGCACACATACACCTTTGTTTTTAGTTGAATTAAGACCTCATGTAGAAAATAGACCAACTTCATGAAGTTCAGCAGTATTTTAAGTTAACAAGCAAGTCATATAAAAACTTTTTAAGGTTATTTAAAAAGTACTCAATATTAAAAACCCTTTTTTACCTTTCTCTATTGGACATTGGCTTCATCTGTAATTGTGGAGTCAATCTTGTTGGGGTATTGATGTTTTCACTGGGCTCTTCAGAGGGATGGCCTCTCTAAAAATTCACATGGGTGAGAACACAAGAAAAAAAAAATCAATCAGATATCACTTCTAAAATTGTAAAACCAATGTTAAGATACAACCCTGTGGTGACCCTTATTCTAGAAAGTGCCTGAAGGGGACTCAGAGCAGCTTTTAGGAAAACCCATGAGGTCATGATTCACCCTTTTCTTCAGCTTGTGCTTAGACTTCCTCTTCTCTTTCGACCGGCCAGACTTTTTATGTGTGCTCATTGGCTGGCTGTTTTTATGGCTAGTGAGTCCATTCATCCTTTGACTTTTGCCTCCGATGATTCCTCGACACTTCTCAAAACCACATTTACAAAGCTGCTGTAATGAAAGAGAAAGAGAATATTTTTTTTAACCCTGTACATACCTCTTTTATAAATTCAAAGAGGGTGCCTGAGCACTGGATCCCTAAAGTTTTAAGGATGAAGCAAGGACTTTAAGTGCACATATGCTAATAATCAATTGAAGTATATTCTAGTGGCCCATCCCTATAATCTTAGCATTTGGTAGATGGAGGCAGGAAGATAAGGAGTTTACCCTACAACATAGCTTATCTGAGGGAAGCCTGACTCAAATGAACCAAGAGGAAGGAGAGAGAAGTGATGGATTATAACCGTTGAAGTAATGATGCACACCTCTATCTTGGCACTCTACAGGTATATCAGAATACCCAAGGCTACCAATTAAGTTTGGGCATCAGGCTGGGATTAGATCCTGTTATAAACCAATCGACCAGCCAGCCAAAGCAAATGTAACACCTGGGCATAGTGGCACATGTTGTAATCCTAGCACTTGGAAGGTAGGATTGCTTCAAGTTTGAAAGCAGCCTGGTCTACATAGCAAGTTTTAGGCTTGCCAGGGCTATATAGCAAAACCCTATCTCAAAAACTGAAACCAAAGCCAGACATGACTGAAGAACAACAGCATGGCACTGTGGTCTTCAGAGTTCTGAGACAGTGAGATCCACATCTTCAAGAGTGAAGAGCAGTCTTCAATGTGACTCTCAATGGCTCCCTCCTGATTTTAAATTCTTACCTGCTTTTCTACATTGAAGGAATGGAAGTTGTAATCATAGGTGAGCTCAGTCCCAGCTAGCACATCCTTAAGTGCATACAGTCCAATACGGTACACTCCATTAACAGACCTATTTAGAAAATAGCAACATTAAAAGTTGGGTTTCTGGTTTGTTTTGAGGACAGGGTTTCTCAGTAGCTATGGAGCCAGTCCTGGAACTCACTTCTGTAGACCAGGCTAGCCTTAAACTCAAAGAGATCTGACTGCCTCTACCCACTGGATGCTAGGATTAAAGACATGTGTACCACCACCTGGCAAAAGTTGGTATTTCTTACCACAAGCATGAAAGGCAAGCCCCCACCACTGCACTACAGGCCCACCTTTTCTTTATGTTTTTTTTTCCTTTTAAGAGAGTCGTCTGCCATCATGCCTTTAATTCCAGCACTCAGGAGCAGAGGCAGGCAGGCCTCTGAGAGTTCTAGACCAACCTAGTCTACAGAGTGAGTTCCAGAACAGCCAGAGCTATGTAAGAAACTCCTACTCCCCCCAAAGTATCACTGTGTTACTCCAGCTGGCCCTGAACTCTGTAGACCAGGCTGACTTCAAACTCATAGAGACGTGCCAGTCTCTGCCTTGAGTGCCTAGATTAAAGATATATAACACCAAACCCCAGCTTATTATCATCATCATCATCATCATCATTGATTTCATGTAGTAGCTTATGTTGACCTCAAACTTACCAGGTAGCCAAGAATGATCCTCAAGTTTTCTTTTTTTTCCCTTGAGACAGGGTTTCTCTGTAGCTTTGGAGGCTGTCCTAGAACTTGATCTGTAGACCAGGCTGGCCTCAAACTCACAGAGATCCAACTGCCTCTGCCTCCTGAGTGCTGGGATTAAAGGCATACACTACCACTCTGGCGACCTTAAACTTTTGGTCCTCCTCCATCTCTACCTCCTGGGTCTGAAGATTACAGGCCCATGTACCATACAGGATTTATAAGGTGCTGGTGATTGAACCCAGGCAGGCCACTGTGCATGTTAGACAATCACTTTCAGCTGAACTATATCTGCCCCAAATTCATGCTGATCCACCCTCCTGCTTCATCCTCCCCAGTGGGGGGATTACAGCTATGCATCACCGTGTTTGGCCTTAGAGACAGCATCCTTTCTCTCCCACATACCTACACTCCCAGCAGGATCTTTTCTGTAGACCTAGTTTCCCTGAATTCTTTAGGTAGACAAGGCTGGCCTCACAAATATCCTTCTAGAATAAAACTAGAGTGCCACCATGAACACTGAAGAGTTGAGGCTAGACAAGGACTACACAGTGAGACACCATTTCAATCAATCAGTTTCATCAAAGTGCTGCCTCACAAATATCCTTCTAGAATAAAACTAGAGTGCCACCATGAACACTGAAGAGTTGAGGCTAGACAAGGACTACACAGTGAGACACCATTTCAATCAATCAGTTTCATCAAAGTGCTGCCTCACAAATATCCTTCTAGAATAAAACTAGAGTGCCACCATGAACACTGAAGAGTTGAGGCTAGACAAGGACTACACAGTGAGACACCATTTCAATCAATCAGTTTCATCAAAGTGCTGCCCCAAGAGCAAAGAGCAGCAGTACTTGCTCATAATTTTATCATTCTGTGCCAAAGTATGACACTCAGGAGTAAAAGGCCAGCCTGGGCTACATGAGACCCTGGCTCAAAAAAACAAAGGAGAACTGCCTAGTATAGTTGAGGTCCTAGGAAACAAAACAAATCCACACTTATAAAACTAAGACAAAAAATCTAAACAAGCAAACCTTTCCCTTTGCCAGAAATCTTGAGTACATACCTTGCTGAGTTCTTACTGATTTATGTACCTGTATAATCTCTCAGAAAGCTCCTAAGTCAGTACCCATACCACAAACTATACTGTTCTCATCTTTTTTTCTTCAATTTTTAAACATTTCTTTATTTTATTTATTTATCTATTTATTTTTTCTTTCAAGACAGGGTCACTCTGTGGCTTTGGAGGCTGTCCTGGAACTTGCTCTAGGCTAGCCTCGAACTCAGAGATCTGCCTGCCTCTGCCTCCCGAGTGCTGGGACTAAAGGCGTGTACCACCAATGCCCGGTCATTTTTTAATTTTTATTTTTTTATTAAAAACAAGCTTCTTTTACATGTCAATCCCAGTTCCTATATTGTTCTCTTCTTTACCATCATGTATTAGTTTTATCTATTTTTTTTACTTCAAATAAATGGAATCACAATATAACCCATACATTGAAAAGAAAGGTTTTTTATGTGTATGAACGTTGTATCTATGTTTGTGCAACATGCACATGTCTGGTGCCTGTGGAGGTCAGAGTAGATACTGGATCCCCTGGAACTGGAGGTACAGATGGTTGTGAGGCACTGTGTGGGTGCTGGGAACTGAACTCAGATCCTCTGCAAGAGCAGTAAGAGCTCTTAACTACTGTGCTAGCTCTCCAGTCCTTAAAACATTTAAATTTATGTATATGTGTGTATCTCTGTGGGAAGGGTGTGTGGAAGTACATGCAGAAGCCAGAACACAGTGTAAGATTCACAAGAGCTGGTGTTTCAGCTAGTTCTAAGTTGTCCTACATGAGTGCTAGAAACTGAACTCAATTCCCTTCAAGAGCAGCAAGAACTCTTAATGGTTGAGCCACCTCCTTAGCCCTTGCTGCCGCGCCCCCCCCCCCTTCAAGACAGGATATCTCTATGGAGTCTTGGCTGCCCTGAAACTTACTCTGTAGACCATGCTGGCCTCAAACTCAGAGGTCTTGCCTCTGCCTCCAAAGTGCTGGGTTTAAAGGTGTGTGCTACCACTGTTCAGCGAAGTCCTTGCTTATCTGATTGAGACAAGACTTCACTGTGCAGTTATGGCTGGCCTTGAACACAGAGAACACACGTCTCTGCCTGATTTAGAGTCCATACCACCATGCCCAGCAGTTTTTGTTTTGTTTATTATTGAGACAGGGTTTCTCTGTGTAACAGCTCTGAATATCCTTGTAGACCAAGTTGGCCTTGAACTCACAGAGATCAGTCTGCCTCTGTGGCACAGAAATTGTGGGAATGGCTAACCAATGATTGGCCCAGCCTGAGACCCATGCCACAAGAGTGAACCCACCCCTGACAGTGACTGGAGTGCCAGGACCCAGAGACTAGATGGCTCAGAGACCTAGGATAGAACCAAACGCAACTGGAGAAAAAAAAATGTCAATGTAATGATGCCTAATGATATTCTGCTATACTCATAGATTGGTGACTACCCTAATTGTCACCAGAGAGGCTTCATTCAACAACTAGTGGAAACAGATGTAGAGATCCACAGTCAAAAATTAGGCAGAGGGATGCCGGATCCTATGACAGTCAGGGCTGTGGGAATGGCCAGTACAGCTGGTCACTTCCTGGGGCGAGTGCGATGATGCATGTCAATGACCTAGCTACCCTCCTAGTCACGGGAGAGAACCACACTGAGTCATGGAGACCCGTCGAAACAGAGTCTCGCTTTATTGTAATAGGCATGCGCTTATATAGAGTTGGGAAAGTGGGTAGGGACCTCAGAATGAGGTGAGGTGTAAGGGCCAATAATATCCCACCATGTTAGCAGTAGCTGGGCAGAGGCAGTTTTGCTGAGACAGGTCGCCAAACTCTAGCCAGGCTCAGGAAGTTCCACTAGGCCTTGTGTCTGGGCCTTTTTAGAGAGAGGAGGATTGTATGAGCCAGAGGGGGTTAAGGACATCACAAGAAAACACACAGAAACAACTAATCTGGGCTCACAGAGTATGAACCAACAACCAGAGAGCCTGAATGGGACTGATCCAGGCCCTCTGCATGTACGCAACAGTGGTGTAGTTTGGTCCTCTTGTGGGGCTCCTAACAGTGGGAGCATAGACTGTCGCTAATGCTTTTGGCTGGCTTGTGGGAACCTATTCCTCATCCTGGGTTACCTTGTCCAGCCTTACTACAAGGGAGGTGCTTAGTTCTACTGCAACTTGATATGCCATGCTTTGTTGACATGCATGGGAGGCCTGCCCCTTTCTGAAGAGAAACCAAGGAGTGGATTGGGGGTGGGCAGAGAGGGGAGGTGAATGAGATGAGAGGAAGGGAAATTGTAACTGCAGTCAGGATGTAAAAAACAAAAAACTACAACAAAAAACCCAACCAAACAAACAAAAAACCGAGGTGCACCACCACCACCAGACCAAGCATTTTTTTTTGTTTTTTGGAGATAAGGTCTCAAAGTGGCCCAGGCTGGCCTGCAATTTGCTATCTTCCTGCCTTAGCTTCCTAAGTGCTCTGATTAAAATGTGTGCCACCACACCTGTCTTTTAAAAATCATATTGATCTTTCTCTCTCTGTGTCATGCAAATGTCAATACCCACATGTGGAGATCAGAGGGCAATTTATGGGAGTAAGTTTTGTCCCCGCCCCCACCATGTGGGCCTCCTGGATTGAACTCAAGTTTGGCAGCAAGCACCTTTACTCACTGAGCCTATGCCCTGTTCTTAGTATGTTCACTTTTATGCCTAGTCTCTTTTACTCAATGTCACACTGAATTGTATACATCCATTTGTACCTTTACATACTGTATAGTTTTCCACTCAAGGAAAAAAAAAACAAAACACAGAAAACATACTTTATATGCCTACACCACTGCTGATAAATACTTGACAGACAGTAGTGATTAGTTATCACACAAATCTTCCAGGGCAGGTGTGATGTTGCCTAACCTGACCCTCAGCACCTTGGAGGCTAAATCGGAAGCATTTTGATTTTCAGGTTAGCCTAAGACTCATAGTGAGACTCTTGCAAAAAGAAAAGAAAACACAACAGAGTTTCATGTGTATATTATCGTACATGTCTTCCAATCCCCCTTTTACTTTTTCATTTGTTTAAATAGACAAGTGGTACAGCATTATGAATTTCACAATCAATGGCCTCTCTGGGAATGTTGTTTCAAAATTTGGCACTAACTATACTATTGTTCCCATGGTTTCCCAGAGTCATATGCTTTTGTCTGGTTGACAAACAGGATGTTTGGAGTCACTGTGAGTTTGACGCTAGCCTGGTCCACATCATATGTCCAGAACTTCAGGGCTATGTCAAGAGACCTTGTCTCAACAACAAAAAATGCCAGGTGCTCATATGGCTCTGAGACCCTATTTATAGCCAGCCCCAAGTTACATTTGCCTTTTGGAAGTCCAGTTCTCAGCAGCCCCCACAGCTGTCAAGACTGGACAAAGAGCTACACATGTCTTGAACATATCTAGCAATTTGTGAAGTCCATATTCTTATACCTGGAGAAGAATGAAGATGCTTTTAAAGAAGGTATACAAATTCACATTTCACCAGCAGTTAAACATCATTCCTATTGCTCTATTGTTTTTTGTTAGATTGGTTCTTACTCTGTAAACCATGATGGCCTGGAACATAGAGAGACCCACCAGCCTCTGCCTCCTGAGTTCTGGGATTAAAGGCATGTGCCACTATGCCTGGCTTGCTTTTATACTATTTCACTAACAGTTTGTATTGTCAGTCCTTAATTCTAGATATTTTGGAGGGTAGTTACTGGTCTTAAAATTTGATATCAAATTTGTTACCTATTTTTTGTTTAAGTTTTCATGAAGCCCAAGATGTTCTTGAACTTCAGACTCCTGATTTGTCTGTCTCCATCTCTTGAGTGCTGGGATGGCGAGTATGTTTTTACCATGTCTAGCCTACTTTTTCTTTTAACAGTGTTTATTCTTTCATTTGTTAAACAATGGGGAGGCCAGAGAGATGGGTCAGTGATTAGAAGCACTTGCTACTATCCCACAGAATCCAAGTTCAGTTTCCAGCATGTAAGTCAGACAGCTGCAGCTCAAGGGATCTGCTGCCCTTCTGGCTCTGAGAGCTTACACATACTCCAACATATACACAAATGGTTCGTCCTCCTTTCCATTATCCCTCCCTGTCTCCTCTGGTTTTTGGAGGCATGGTTTCTCTCTGTAACATGCCTAGCTGTCCTGGAATTCAACCTGTAGATAAGGTTGGCCTCAAACTCACCTGCCTCTGCCTCCCAAATGCTGGGACTAAAGATGTGCACCATCACTACCACCTCGTTTTTTTTTTTGTTTTTTTTTTAAAAAAAAAACAAAAGTTATTGCCTTCCTGATTTTATAGCTTCTGAGTAAAAGTCAATCCTTTTTCAGATAAACATGCAAACATGTGAGGGCAGGTATGCATCACCTTTATTATTTACTAATTGTTGTTTTGTGTATACCTGTGTGCAGATGACTATGTGCAACAAACCGTATGTTGACATCAGGGGTCAGCAGGTGGGAGTAGGTTCTATCCTTTGATCCTGTGGTACTAGGGATCAAACTCAGTTCTAAGACTTGGCAAAACTCACCTTTACCCACTGAGTCATCTTGCGGATCCACTTTTGTTGTTTAAGGCTTATGTATTTGCTTTTGTGTAGATGTGTACATGCATGTTAAGTCCACAAGTTGACATCCAGTGTCTTCTTCACCTGTTTGCCCTCACTTTTCCAAGTTGGAATTCACTAAGTGGTTAGACTGACTTAACCAGTCTAACAGATATCTTCCTGTTTCTACTTCCCCAGGCACTGAGATTACAGGTGTACACCATGATACACACCTTTTATGTGGGCATTAGAGATTAAACTCAGGTTCTGATGGAGAGCACTTTACCAATACCTCCTGTCTGCCAAGCTTACCCCCAAGCCCGATTTAGCATCCTGGTGTATACCAACATACTTATAACTGTGCATTCTCTAAATTAAGAAAGATTTTTGCTTTTTAGGTTTATCTGTGTGAATGTATGCCATGTTTGTGCAGGTACTGGGAGAAGCCAGCAAAGGGATTCCTTGGAGATGGAGCTATAGACTATTGTAAGTTATCAGGTGGGTATTCTGCAACAGTACCAAGTATTTTTAACTGCTGATGCATCTACCCAGCCCCACCTAAATTGTATTTTTTGTTGTTGCTGTTGTTGTTGTTTTGAGATAAGGTTTCTATGTAGCCTTGGCTGTCCTGGCACTCACTCTGTAGACCAGGCTGGCCTCAAACTCTGAGTTCTGGGATTAAAGGCTTACATCACCACACCCCAGCTAAATGGTGTTTTTTGTTTTTTTGTTTTTCCCTAAAAGTAATTTATTTATTTTTTATTTCATGTACATGGTGTTTTGCCTGCATGTATCTCTGGGTGAGGGTGTTGGATTCCCTGGCACTGGAGTTACAGACAGCTGCTATGTGGGCGCTGGGAAATGAACCCCAGTATTCTGGAAGAGTAGACAGTGCTCTTAACCACTGAGCCATCATCTCTCCAGCCCCCTAAATGGTATTCTTTTGATGAGCAGAACTAACTGTGTTTGCAGGGGTGTACTGGATTGTTTTATGTTAACTTGACACAAGCTAAGGTCAACTGAGAGGAAATAACCTCAGAACAGAAAATGCCCTATTAAGGTCAGACTGTAGTCAAACCTGGAGGGCATTTTCTTAATTAGTGATTGCTGGGAAGGCCCAGGCCATGTGGGTGGCACCGCCAGGGCTGGTGGTCCTGGGTTCTATAAGAAAGCAGGCTGAGCAAATCAGTAAGCAGCACCCCTCCATGGCCTCTGCACCAGCTCCTGCCCTAACTGCTTTTGATGACAGACTGTTAATATGGAACTAAAAGTGAAATAAACCCTATCCTCCCCAGACTGCTTTTGGTCATGGTGTTTCATCACAGCAAAAGTAGCTCTAACTAAGATAAGGGCTGAGATCAAACTTAGGGTCATCTTAGTGTACGTGAGGTAAGTTCTCTTATTGAGGATGATGAGAAATCAATCCATCCCACTGCTGAATATTTGAGACAGACTTACCTCACAGGCCAATGTGGCCTCAGAATCAGGGTGGTCCTTCTGCCTCAAAGTCTGATTATAGACATGTGTTATCATACTAGGCTTTAGAAATATTAACTTTACCAAGCTGAAAAAACTTAAAAATGCATGGTTAACCTTTTTTGAGGTATCTGCACCTACCCTAAGTCTAAGAAAACGTTCTGTCACATGTGGCTTAGGACAGAAAAAGAATTGGAAAACTATCCTTACTGAACAGCAGCACTGCCATGAACAAGGTGACAGTCTATTAAACTGTCTGAAATATATATATTTATTTATTCTTTATTACAAGCAAGGGATATCTGCTTACTGTTTTACCTGGGAACCTTTACATTAAGGCTTGAAATTTGGTAAGACAAGCCCTTATGTTTCTTTTCATATAGTTTATCCTTGCTTTCCTATGTATTTGCCTTGTATGAATTAATATGTGATTTACCATTTTGTAATTTTTAGACAGGGTCTCATTGAGATGAGTCTGCCTTTCAACTCTTTAAAAAAATAATTTTCTTTTTTATGTGTATGGGTGTTTTGCTGTATGTGTATAGCCGTGCACCATATGCCTGCCTATTGCCTGCAGAGGCTGGAAGTGGGTATCAGAGCCCTTAGGACTAGAGTTAAAGATAATTGTAAGCCACCAACCACATGGATGCTAAGACTTAAACCCCACTAATTTGGAAGAGCAGCCAATGTTTTTAACAATTGAGTCAACTCTCCAGGCCCATAGCTTTCAACTCTCAAGCTTTGTCTCTTTGTTAGTGCTGATAGTAAAGGCATGTACTAACTACCATGCCCAGATGAGTTATATATATTTTAGCAATGGGCTTTTCAATTTCCACAACTGATTTATATTTGAATTTATAGGTCAACTTGATAACATGACAATTTTTTATCATTAAAAGGTATTTATTTTATGTTTAATTGTTCTGTGTCTATCTGTAAGGGGGAAGTGGCTAGAGGTGTCAGATTCCCCGAGTTGGAGTTACAGGCAGATGTGAGCTGTCTAGTATGGGTTCTGGGAACCGAGCTATATGCATTAACCATTGAGTATTCTTTATATTATTTTATGTGTGGGGTGTGTGTGTATACCTGCTACAGTGTGTATGGTAGTCAGAGGACAACGTTCAGGAGTAGGAGAAATGAAACTAAGGATGTTTGGCTTGATGACAAGATGACAAACGCCTTTATCCACTGAGCCATCTCAGCAGCCCTATTTTTACTCAAAAACACTATGTTTTGCATACATGCACATTTGTATGAGTGTGTGATGATACTCTCCAGCCCTTGTTCTCTCCTTCCTCCTGATGAGACTCCAGGAATGTGGGGCTGGAGAGATGGCTCTATGGTTAAGAATACTGGCTGCTCTTCCAGAGGTCCTGAGTTCAATTCCCAGCCACCACATGGTGGCTCACAGCAATCTGTAATGAGATCTGGTGCCCTCTTCTGGCCTGCAGGCATAGACTCCTGAAATGCATATGATCTCTCAGTGAAAGCAGAGCTCACTGACTGGCTGGGCTGGCTGGTTAACAAGCTTCTGGAGATCTACTTGTCTCCACTTACTTGGTGCTAGGGTCACAAACCATGTACTGCTATGCCACGGGTGCTGGGGATGTGGCAACAGGTTCTCATGTCTGTGCACAAAGCACTAGAACCAATGTTATTTTCTTAGCTACCCTCCGTTTTTCTTTTTCTTTTTCTTCTGTAGCTTTGGAGCCTGTCCTAGAACTCGCTTTGCATTTTTCCTTTTTCTATTTTTGTTTTTTTCCAGACAGGGTTTCTCTGTGTTACAGCTCTAGCTGTCCAGAAACAGGCTGGCCTTGAACTCACAGAGCTCAGTCTGCCTCTGCCTCCCAAGTGCTGGGATTAAAGGCATTCGCTACTACTGCCCAGCATCCCCCCATTTTTTTGAATTTCACTATATAACCCAAGCTAGCCTCAAAATTTGTAGTGGAAGAATAGGTATGAAGATTGATACTTAGCCCTTGAATAATACATGTCTGCTCATAAAGTTTTGTTTGGTGGATCTTACCACAAAGGTCTAGCTTTCTTTTTATTATTATGATTATGATTATGATTTTGGTTTTTTTTGACACAGAGTTTGTCTGTGGCTTTGGAGGCCACATTGTGCTGCTGGAGGAGAAAGGGGAAAAAGGACCCTTCCTGTTTCTCCTTCGCTTAAATATGAGTCTCCTTGCTATGTCACTTCCTGCCTGGATCACCACTTCTCTACTACATTTCCCAGAATCCTCTTTGACTCCTAGTCCTGTCTAACTGGCTGTCTCATTGGCCACACTATTTTATTTAACAATCAATATGATAAACATACACAGTACATTCCCCATCATTTTCTGTGGAAATACAAGCAAAACCTAATACAAGTTTCTGTGTATTCATTTGGGCCCTAACTCAGGCGGGCGGCTGGCGTAAAGCTCACACGTGGCGGTGGGGCTCAGGCAGCATTTGGCAGAAAGATTTATCGTAACAGGTGTGTGCATGTGTGTGGGGTAAATGTATGTGTCTTGTGGGTTTGTGTATATTCTTTGTGGAGGCCAGAAATCCCCTACAACAAAGTATAACAGAAACTAGATCAAGATTTGTTTTAGAAGATGTGGAGAGTGACTATGGGAGGGAAAGGTCAAGCTAGGTGGTGTGACTCATACTTGCAACCCTAACACTCGGCATGCAGAGGCAGAAGAATTACTTTAAGTCTGAGACTAGCCTTGTTTGTCTATATATGAGTTCCAAGCCAGCCAGGACTACATAGTAAGATCTTTCCTAAGAATCTCCTGTTTTTGTTTATTTGAGATAAGATCCTGCTGTACAGCCCTGGCTGACGTGGAATTCACTCTGTATACCAGACTGGCTGTGAGGTTGTCTGCCTTTGCCTGGGGAAGGCATGCACCAACACAACCGGCTTTATTTTCACTTGCAGAGCTAGGGATGAAGTTCAGCTTCTGTGCTTATTAGGCAAGTGCTCTATCACAGAGCTCCATCTCCTAATCTCTCAACTTCCTAAAATGTTTGTTATGTTTTGTTTTCATAGGGGTGAGGACTTTGTGGTAAAAAAAACCTGTATTTTTGTGTATGTGAATTACGCCTTAATTTAATAAAATTCATGAAAAAAATGAAGCTGTTCATGTTATCCTCATATCACTTCTAAGTGTATGTTTGTCCATGTGCACGTGGCATAGTGTGTGTGTGTGTGTAGGTCAGAGGACATTCCCAAAACCATGTGGGTTTTGGGAATCCAACTCAGGTTGTTAGGAGAGGTGAGAGGGTCATAATCTCTGGAGCTGGAGTTATAGGCAGTTGTGAACCATCCATATGGATGCTGAGAAACAAACTCAGGTCTTTTGCAAGAGTGGTATGTACTCTAGACCACTGATCACCCGGCCTTGGCTCTCTGGGGGATAAGAATAGACATGTCCTACGTTTCTTTTTATTATTTTAAAAATTATGTGTATGTATATGTCTGTGTGTGGGTATGCGAGGCCAGAGGTGCTGCATTTCCCTAGAGCCGCAATTGTAAGTGCTAGGAATCAAATTCAGACCTCTGGAAGAGCAGTATGCACTCTTAACCATTTCTCCAGCCCTTCAAAGCTTCTTTGATAAAATTCTTTCCCTTTTTAATTAGATTTGACCATTCACAAGGAAGAATCTCACATTTCACTCTTTGCCCTCAATACCTTCCATTCTGAACACTTCTTTGATTCATCTTTTCATGCTTTCTTACCATTTCTGCATTTCGCAATTTGGGTCACAGCTGTGGTTGATGAATCTGGCCTCGTTTCCCATTCGGTAACTGTCAATCACCATCCCGCTATCCAGGTTTAAACAATAATGGTCACTATGATTATGATACTGTTCAATCATCCTGTTCCTGAAGAGAGAAATAACCAAAAGCCAATTACTGATTAAACTGGAAGGCAACTATTCTTCCCACTATACAATCAATGCTAAATCTCTAATTAATGATTAACATTAAAGTTCACATCTTTAGTTCACTATCCTCACCTTGCAGATCATATTTTTATTGAAATTTCATTACTTACCTGAATTCTTGTTCGCTGACAACTTCCCCTAGGTATTCTATGATGAACTGGCCAGCTTTTAGGGGTTCTTTGGTTCTAATTCCCCAACCTTTTTCCTCAGCTCGAAAGCGTTCCAGACACTGCACCCACTCATGCCTCTGTATCCTCTGGTTACAGCACTGCTCACCACAGGGGCAAGTGTTAGGTGAACACTCAGCAAAGATCATTCTAGAATGTAAGAGTTGTAGTCAATTTACACAAAACAATGTTACTGTACACATTTTATATCTTTAAATTTAACTCATGAAACAATTTTAACAAAGAAGCTAAATATCCAAAATGAAAATGTGAAAATGATATAATTCAAAAGTTAACTTTCATAATTTTAGAGTTAGGTCTCAGACAATGCTTTACTGCTATATAAAACTCACAACCCTCTAGTTTTTTCTCTGATGTGATCGGGTGCCTTTCGGGTGGTATGACTGCAGACACTCTAGTCTTTCTGTTGCTGTTCTCTTTTTTGGGTTTTTTCAAGACAGGGTTTCTTCTTTGTATTCCTGGCTGCTCTGAAACTCTGTAGACTAAGCTGACCTCAACCCAAAGATTCTGCTTCTGCCTCTTGAGTGCTGAGATCAAAATCATGGCTACCATGCCTGGCTGGGAACATAGATTAAAAACAAACAAACAAAGAAACAAACTTGGCCATTTACAGACTTTTCCCTTGACTTTATGTGTTTTGTTTTGAGCAAAGTCTTATTGTGCAGTCCAAACAGTACTGGACCTCTCTACATACCATAGTTTGGCCTAGAATCTTTTCTCCTCTTTAAAAAATATATAGATATATTTATGGTTACACACACACACACACACACACACACACACACAGACAGAGACAGATAGGACCTCTTTTTGTAGCCCTAGAACTTGCTATGCAGACCAGGCTGGCCTTGAACTCACAGGGATCCACCTACCTCTGCCTCCTTAGTGCTGGGTGGGATTAAAGGTGTGCACCAACATACCCAGCCTTTGATTTATATATTTTGCTACATGTGACTGTTTTGACTGCATGTATGGATGTATACCATGCGAGTGCTCTGTATATGTAGAAATCAGAAGTGGGCAATGGATTCCTTGGAACTGGATTTATGGATGTTTGTGAACCACCACGTAGTTGCTTTCTGTTCGCCTAAAGAGCAACAAGTACTCTTAACCACCTAGACATCTTTTCGGATCCGCTTGTCATCATCTTGACTCAGCTTCTTCACAGCTGGAATTATAGGCAAGTAAAATGAAGTCCAGCAAAAAATTTTGAACATAACGGAAACGTGTTTATATGTGTTTTCAATGATTGTTTTTGAAAAATTTCTAAGGCAGTGGGCAAGATGGCTAAGTGGGAATAAAGTCCTTGCTGTATAGGCTTGGTAATCCAAGTTTGATTGTAAAGATACAAGATAGAATCGACTGCACAAAGTTCCCGTCCTCTGACCTCTACAAGTGCTCTGAGGCACACATGCCTATACATATGTACAATATAGACAACAATGACAACTTCTAAGTTTTGGGAGGATGGTGGTGGAGGGGGTCTCACAAGATAGTGTAAGCTGGCTGGAGGTTATAGAATGTGGCCCTCAAATTCAGGCTAGCTATGTAGCTGAGATCTCTTGTCTCTGCCTTCCTGCTTGTTGGAATTATAGATATGCATCAACATAACCTTTCAAAATTCCTACATGTTTTTATTTTTTAAGATTGTGTATATGAGTTTATAGTCTATGTCACTGTGTGTATGTATGTGTGGACACCAGAGGTTAACATTGGCTATCTTCCTTTATTGCTCTCTAATTTATATTTTGAGACAGGTTATCCTATTGAAACCAGAGAGATAGATTGGCTAGATTTGGCTAGCCAATAAGCTCTGGGAATCTGGCTTTCCCACCCCCAAAACTAGGGTTTCAAATACAAGACACAGGCATTCATGTGCATGCTGGGATTGGAACACAGATTCTCATGTTTGTACAACATACACTTCACTAACTGAGCCATCTTTCAACTATCAATTGATAAAGCATTTTATGTGTGGGGGAGCTGGGGAGATGCTCTGTGGTTAAGAGCACTTAGTGCTCTTCTAGAAAACCTAAGGTTGGTTTCCATGATGTCCATTAACTGGTGCACACCACCTGTAACTCCAGCTCTAGGTGACTGAAAGTCTTTTCTGGTCTCTTTGGTGTACATATGCACACAAGCAAATGTAATTAGAAAAAGTTTAAAAAAAGGAAAACGTACAGAAATGCAACAAAAGCCTTTGCTATATACTTTTTATTTTTCAGAATAGGTATTTATAATTAGAAAAAAATAACTAAAAAATAATATATTCATTTTTATTTCTATTAAATTTTTTTGAGACATAATTTCACTATGTGGTCTGGAATTCATAGTGAAATCATGTCACAAAACAAACAAACAAAAACCCCACCAATGCATTATATCATAATTTTTAACTGCATTTACTCATTTGTTATACGTGGTGCACAGAATGTGTTTGAAAAGACAGCCTGCAGTATTTGGTCCTCTCCTTCCAACATGTGGTTTATGGGAAGCGCATTAATGCAGTGAACTAGCTCACCAGCCGACAATATAACTTACTGGGTCATAAAACTAGAATGGGGGGTTTGAAAGTATTTTCTTCATATATAATATACAATCATCCCCTCTACTCAGCTCTAAGGAGAAATGTGCTACATAAGATAAAATATTCCCCTGCTTGGAAGAAAAAAATTCATAAACAGATACTGCTTGAGGAAGAAGCTATTTATTTTTTTGTTTAATTACTTGTCACTTTTGATAATACCCTGCCACTTTTTTTGGTAGCATACGGACTAATTTGTAAACATATTTTAGGTAATACCTATTCAAAGACAAATGATCTCATAGTTTTGTCTGTGTCTCCCCACCCCCACCCACGCTGAGACAGGGTTTCTCTCTGTAGCTTTGGAGCCTGTCCAGGAACTCACTCTGTAGACTAGGCTGGCCTTGAACTCACAGAGATCCACCTGCCTCTGCCCCAGAGATATCTTAATAGAAGGAGCTATAATGGGGTTAGGGAGAAACCTGGTGCTAGGGCAATTCCCACAAATCCACAAGAATATTCCTAGCTAAGACTCCTAGCAATATGGGAAAAGGTGCCAGAAATGGCCTTCTCCTGTAATCAGATTGGTGACTACCCTAATTGTCATCATAGAACCGTAATTCAGTAACTGATGGAAGCAGATGCAGAGATCTACAGCCAAGCACTGGGTCGACCCCTGGGAGTCCAATTGAAAAGAGGGAGGAGGGATCATATGAGCAAGGGGTCAAGATCATGATGGAGAAACCCACAGAGACAGTTGACCCAAGCTCGTGGGAGCCTATGGACTCTGGACCGACAGCTGGGGAGCCTGCATGGGACTAACTAGACCCTCTGCATGTGGGAGATAGTTGTTCAGCTTAGTCTGTTTGTGGGGATCTTAGCAGTGGGAACAGGATCTATCCCTCATGCATGAGCTGGGTTTTTGGAACCCATTCCCTATGGTGGGATGTTTTGCTCAGCCTTATGCAGGGGCTTGGTCATATCTCAATTTGATATGCCAGGCTTTGTCGACTCCCCATGGGAGGCCTTACCCTTTCTGAGGAGTGGACGGAGGGTAGGAGAGGAGTGGAGAGAAGAGCAGCAGAGGGAAGGGGAACTGTTGTGTAAAAAACAAAACAAAGCAAAAAACCCCAAACAAAACAAAAAAACTTCGAAAGCCAAAAAAAAAATATAAAATATAAATAGTAGAGAAAAGGAAATTAACCAAACCAAATTCTCAAAATTTAGGAACAGGAAGTAAGACAGAAAAACCTAAGAAGCTACAATTATGGGGCTGGAAAGATGGTCGGTGGTTATGAGCACTGGCTGCACTTGCAAAAAACCTGGCTTCCAGTTCCAGGACATTACACATTCTCTTCTGGCCTACAGTGAACCAGGCATGCATTTGGTATGCATACATACATACATGCAGATAAAACACCCATGCGCATAATAAAAATGTAAAACAGCCACAACTATATCAAAATATTTCATATAGTTTTAAAATTTGCTCCTATCCCCCATTCCAAGATAGGGTTTCTCCAGCTGGGCAGTAGTTGTCTTGAAAAACCAAAAAAAAAAAAAAAAACCAGGGTTTCTCTGTGTATCCCTGGCTGTCCTGGAATTCTGTAGACCAGTGACGGTGGTTAGGACTAGTTCTGGGGTCGCTGACCCCAGTGCTTTCACTTGCTTCTGGTTGGATCACAGAGTGCAGCTTGGGTGAATCCTTGGGAGCTGGAACTTGCTGCAGTCACTCACTTCTTGTTAAAGTGCATTCTCCCCAAATAAACTCAAAATCTTCATCCAGAGTGCTGGATTGAAAGGCACATGTCCTTGGCTGGCTTGTTACCTGCTATATATAGACCATGTTACACCCCTATATAGACTATATATAGACCAATGTAGTCTCTGCCTATGCCTTACAAGTACAAGGGTTCCTTATACGTGTGCCATACCATGCCTAGCTTACTCTTGACATTACAAAAAAAATTACGGGACCATGGGCAATCAGGTTGGGGAGGACCACAGCTTAGACTCCTAGCAATAGTGGATAAGTAGCGTAAAGTGGCCATCTCCTATAAACAGATTGGTACCTGGCCCAATTATCATCAAAGAGGTGTTATCCAGTAACTGATGGAGGCAGATGCAGAGAGAGACCCACAGCCCAATAGTAGGTGAAGTTTGGGAATTCTGGGGGTGGGGGGTGGGGGGTGGGGAGGAAGAAGAGGAGGAGGAGAAAGGAGTATAGGAGCCAGAGGGGGACTCACATAATCAACTAACCTGGACTCATAGGGTCTTGAAGAGACTGAATCCACCATCAGGGATCAGGGTGGATCTCTGACTCTTTTACTGGCTTTTGGGACCCTACTTCTCAAACTGGGTTGCCTTGTCAAGTCTTAATATATGGGGAGGGGATTAACAGCAACTTGATATGCTATGTTTTAATGATACTCATAGGAGACTTGCCCTTTTCTGGATGGAGACAGAAGAGGAGGAGATTAGGGGAAAATGGAGGAGAGGGACTGGGAGGGGAGAATGGAGGGAAGGATGTGGCAGGGGTGTAAAATAAATGGAAAAAAAAAATTACCAAGCCAGGCATTGGTGGCACACACCTTTAATCCCAGCACTCAGGAGGCAGAGACAGTCAGATCTCTGTAAGTTTGAGGCCAGCCTGGTCTACAGAGTGTGTTCCAGGACAGGATCCAAAGCTACTGAGAAACACTGTCTCAAAAAAAAAAAAAAAAAACACCACACATTTTCCACCTCTTGATTACTTGGAATAAAAGCATACAACACTACCACCCGGCTTTACTTAGGGCTGGTGAGATCGCTCATCTGTTTTGTTTTGTTTTGAGACAGGGTTTCTCTGTGACATTTTAAATAGTAAAACATTGAAAATAAATCAGATGTTCAAAAGAGATGAGGCCAACTCTGTGGTCTATCAACTTGATGGATAGAAAGTTCCTGAAAGTGATAGCTAATAGGCTACACTGATATATAAAAGCATAAATAAAATATTTGTAAGTAGTTGGGCATGGTTATTAACATAAGGCATGAGACTTTCACAATAAAACTACAAAAGGTTAGGAAACTAAGACAAAAAGAATGTTTTGGGTTTGAGGCCAGTCTGGGCTAAATAGTGAGTATTAGCATAGACTGAGCTACAAGATAAGGCCATGTCTCAAAAATAAGTAAAACAACACAATATTGAAAGTGACAATTCAGTAACACACACACACACACACACACACACACACACACACACACACACACACACACACACACACACACGAGATACTTGGCTTAGTGGTTAAGAGCACTTGCTGTTTTGCCAAGTATGGGGTTCAATTCCCAGTATCCACAGGAAGGCTGACAACCACCTGTAACTCAACTCCAAGGAATGCAATGTCATCTTCTGATCTTTGTCAGTTCTTGCATGCATGTGGTATACATAAATTCACACAGGCATATACACATAGACAGAAAAATAAGTAAATAAATCTTTCCTAAAAACCCACTATCTGCACTTTCAGTATTATCACTATATATAACTATATTTATATACACAATATATTATATGTATGTATATTAATATAAGCCAGGAAAGATTCCCAACTGGCATGTTAAAACTAATCCCTCCAGCTGACAGGGCAGTTGACCTGGAGACTTCAGAAGCAGTTATCTTTGGCTAGGATAACTGAGGTAAAAACTATTGGTGGTTCTGGTGTTTCAAAACAGTGTTTAGCTATGTAGCCCCAGCCAGCCCAGAATTTAACTTGTAGGCAAGGGTGGCTGATAATTTGTGTGGTTCCTGCTGTCTTAGCCTCCACAGTGTTGAGATTAACAGGTGTGCACTATCATATTCAGAACATTAAGTTCTTAATTTTCTGTAAATTTATCTGCATTACTAAACCAACTAATTCTATCTTTATGCATTTTCCTCTATTAGGCATTTCCATTTTATTCCTAATAGAGGCTGGTGATGTATTCTTAAGATTTCAGCACTTGGGCCTGGCAGTGGTGGCACACGCCTTTAGTCCCTGCACTCGGGAGGCAGAGGCAGGCAGATCTCTGTGAGTTCGAGACCAGCTTGGGGTACAAGTGCTAGTTCCAGGACAGTCTCCAAAGCCACAGAGAAACCTTGTCTTGAAAAACAAAAACAAACAGAGAAAAAGAAAAGAGCATAGGAAGGAGGAGCAGAGTTCTAACACAACTGACAACAGTTCCCACTAAAAATAAGAATCTCCAAATGAGTTAATCCCCGCTTTCTACCTCTGATTTTTTACCATCTCATTAGCATTACTGGTCACTGATCATGTGTATGCTCATATACACTAATAGTTTATTAGCATGGTTTTCCTCATAATGGCCCACCATATGTTAAAGCTAAGAAGGCACTTAAGATTTTTTTTTCTTTTCCTTTATTTTTTTGGTTTTTTGAAACAGGGTTTCTCTGTGGCTTTGGAGGCTATCCTGGAACTTGCTCTGTAGACCAGGCTGGCCTTAAACTCACAGAGATCTACCTGTCTCTGCCTCCTGAGTGCTGGGATTAAAGATGTGCCACCACCACCCGGAAAATACTTTGCTTATTAATAGATTACATCATCTCATATTATCGTGAGAAATTCCCCCAGAGAAGGTGGCATTTATATCAGAGAAATTAACCGTGCTTGACCTGGAGAGAGGGCTCAGTGGTTAAGAAATTAACCATGCCTTGTCTCATAAATAGTAAAAGAACTTAAATTTTGGTACTTAAGACTCTTTCTGACACTATATTCAGTCCATTAGTATCAGTGTACAATGTTTAGAGGAAAAAATAAGTTGTTACATACACACCCCCCCCTTAGAACTTAGGCTTTATAGAAACAGCTACAGTACCTATTGAGGCAGTCATCCCCACAGCCCTTCCTGGTGTCATCGTCTGGCTTCTTACAATTACAGGTGGTAGCCTCATAACCAGAAAGAGGTTTGACATCAACGTAGACATCTTGAGAAGACAGCAAATAAAAGTTTTTGAACATATACAATTATTTATCAAGTGTCAAGACAGAAGGAACACTGACATTTTGAAGGTAGAAAAAACAGTTTCTAAATTACTCACTTGAGCGGATTTTTTTATACAGAGGGACATCTGGCTTTTTGTATAGCTAGAAGAAAAAAAAATTGATATAGCATTTTGCTTCAAATGACAGTGTGCATCAATCTCTAATACAGGAAGGTATCCATGTGTTGTGGCCATACAGAAATATCTGTGGGCATTTGGCACGATGGGTCACCTCTATACTCATAAGGGAGACAAGTGGGTCACTGTGAGCATAACCTACACAGTAAATACTTTCAAGCCTTTCAGAGTCAGACATGATTGAAGGAAACTCAGAGTGATTTTTCCACCCACAGGAAAAAAGGGTGACAGATAATTAGAATTAATAAGCATTAAATAGTTTATAACATTTACTATATTTCTTTTTAAGACAGCATCTATGCAGCCCGGGATGGACTGAAATTTTCTATGTAAAACTTTTGTTTCTCCTCCTATATCCTTTTCTGAGAGCTAGGATTATAATACTGCGTGTATAAATAACATCTGAGTTACAACAATGTACTCTGAATTTTGTTTTTGTTTTTTATTGTTTGTTTTGAGACAGGGTAACAGTCCTGGCTGTCCTGGAACTCACTTTGTAAACCAGGCTGGCCTGGAACTCACAGAAATCCATCTTCCTCTGCCTCCCAAGTGCTGGGATTAAAGGTATGCCTTTTTTTGTGTGTGTGTGCTGCTGTATAACTATTGAAAAGACTCAAAGCAATTCACTTGGATAACTTAAGATTCTATTTGTTTCTATCAAAACAAAGGAAAGGGGGGTAGGAGTAAAGGTCTGTGGTACGATTCATGTTCAAGCCTCAGCATCAAACCCACCATAAAAATACAAAACCCTATGTACTTGTATGAAAATAGAAAGATTAGCTGGCCTCTCAGCTGTCACACTCATTGATTGGGAGTCTAAGGAAATCAACATTAAGATTTCCATTAGGGTGGTTAACCAACAAGCAGAATGTGCTATTGGTGCTTCTCTGTAATCCCATCACTATGGAGATGAAAGCAGGAGGACTGGAGGCAGTAAGCCAAGTTCAAGGCCAGTTTGGGTCATCTGAAACTTTGAGGAGAGAGCTCTCATATTAGAACTAAAGTGTGCTGCAAAAGCAACAGCAATGTGATCTAAATGCCATCATTTAATAATGTGTCACAATTTATTGCATCATATTTTTTTTCAGTCCATGTTGAAAGCCCCATCTCCGTAAAAAGGAGACAAAAAACTTTGTTTCAAAAACAAATAAAAACATACACAAACTTAATAAAAGCATACACAAATATCCAACATATTCATACTCTTAAAAATTCAACAGAATCCAGAGGGTGGTGCACACCTTTAGTCCCAGCACTCCAGAGGCAAAGGCAGGCAGATCACTGAGTTGGAGGAGGATAGCCTGGTCTACAGAGCAAATTCCGGGACAGCTGTGGCTATTTAGAAACCCTGTGTACAAACAAACAAAAACAAAAAACAAAAAATTCAACAGAGGCCATCAGAGAACAGGAGGCAGAGAAGACTGAACTGGTTTTTGTTTTCCAAAGTTAACTTTTGTTTAGAAACAGTGTCTTACTATGCAGCTCTAGTGTAGTAGTAGCCTAGAACTCAAACATCCACTTGATTCTGCCTACTGACTACTGAAATTAAAGATGTGTGTCACCACATCTGCCAAAGTTAACTTTTGACAGATTTTAGCTAAACTCAGAAACACATGTTGTGGTTATTTCATTTGTATGACTACTTCTGTCTCCCAGTGGCTGTTCTCAAGATAGGGCTTGGAACCTTTAACTTAAATAAGGCCTGATTTTTTTTTTTAAGTGCTGTTGGCAGTACATCCTCATTTTCCTGAGACCTTGCATGAAATAGAATTCTTACAGCACAAAATCTTTGCTACCAAAACAAAAGCTCAGAATAAAACAGAAGGTTGCCCAATGAAACAGAAACTTACTGTATTATGAAGTATGAGTAAAGGAAAGATAGGCACATTAAATATGTATGCAAATTCATTTTTCTCAGTCTCTAACACAAGGACAGGTCTCAGTATATTCTAAGATATGACAAGGAGGCAGAGGAAACAAACTTGCACTCCCTATTCCCCAATCCCTACCACTTAAAAAGAAAACCTGGTTAAAAGAGGCCTTTGTACCTGGTTGTGTTTCCACTGCCAGAGGATGTCGTAGGGAAGCTGGAAATCAATTCTCTTCTGTCTTAGGTACTTTCCTGAAATAAAAAAACACTCAATTTCAACAACTATTCTGATATGCAGACCATACAAAGACAGCAGATAATTACATGCAATATATATATGAACACTTTTTTTTTTTTTTTTTTTTTTTTTTTTTTTTTTTTGTGGGGGTGAGGTGTCTTTTCAAGATAGGGTTTCTCTGCATTCCTGGCTGTCCAGGAACTTGCTCCATAGACCAGGGTAGCCTCGAACTCAGAGATTTACTTGCCTCTGCCTCCCAAGTACTGGTACTAAAGGCATGCACCACCACTGCCTGACTATGCAAAATATATTTTAAATGTATGGTCATTGCTAGAAAACAAAGCAAAATTACAACTGAAAACTGTAAGTCACTATGAAATTAAAACACTAATAAGTTTTTGATGATTAAAGTTATAATCACAAAGTACCTGACACTTGTTTTCCTTCATTATTACATTGAGCTTAATGCTAAAAAGAAAGAAAAAAAAAAAAAGAAAAAAGGAAATTGGGCTAGAGTGGAGGCTCAGTGGTTAAGAGCTCTTGCAGAGGACAGGGTTCACAACCATCTGTGACTCAAGTTTCAGGGAGCAGACGCCCTCTTCTGACTTCTGCAGGCACCAGGTACACATGTGATACACATATATCCATGCAGGTAAAACAGTCATACACATAACATAACAACATCTAAGGGAGGGGTGGAAATCCAGACTGGCTCCTGGATAGTTATCTGTTATCAAGCCTGACTACCTGAATCCCATCCCTAGAACTCACATGCTAGACAAAGAGAGTATGGACTCCTATATTCTTTGGCTTCCAGGCAGCACTGTGGAACACATATTCCCCTCCACAAAATTAAACAACACAATAGAAAGATAATGAAAAGGGACATCCTTGAATTTAAGTAACTGAAGAATACATGTCATCCAGTGTGATGGTTTCCAGAATCCATGGAGGAAGGAGAACTAGCTCCTCAAAGATTGACCCCCCCCCCATACAAAACACACATGTTTTTAGAGACAGGATCTTTCTTTATAGCCCTGGCTGTTCTGAAATTCAGAGATCCACCTGCCTCTACCCCCTTAGGATTAGAAGTGTGGGCCACTATGTCTGGTTCCTCTGACTTTATATACTCACAAAGGCATGTGCATGTCAAAACTCAGAAACACACTTAACATATACAAACACAAACACAGACATACAAAACAGCTTAAAGGAGGAGGGGGAAAGGGAGAAAGAGACCACACAGGGAGCTGGGGAGATGGCTCAGTGGTTAAGACTGCACTACCTAGAGCACCTGAGTTTGTTTCTGAGCACCCATGGGGGGTGGCTCCCAATTGCCTATAACTCCAGATTCACAAGCCTGACAGCTTTTTCTGGCTGCAGAACATGAAATATATTCACACAGAACAATCACATACATAATTAAAAATAGAAAGTCTTTATGGGCGGTGGTGGCACACGACTTTAATCCCAGAACTTGGGAGGCAGAGGCAGGCAGATCTCTGTGAGTTTGAGGCCAGCCTGGTCTGCAGAGTGGGTTCAAGGATAGCCAGGGCTACACAAGAAAACTTGTCTCAAAAAACAAAACAAAAACAAACAAAAACTCTTTATATCCATTTTTAATCCCAGCACTTAGAAGGCAGAGGCAGGTAGATCTCTTTGAATTTGAGGCCAGCCTCGTCTATAAAATGAGTTCCAAGACAGCCAAGGCTATACAAAGAGGGGGAAAAAAGTACATGTGAATTTATGATCCTATTAATGTTTCCCCCACATACAGAACTACTACTTTCTTTCTTTCTTTTTTTTTTTTTTACAGATTAACATAATTTCTTTATTGATTCTTTGGGAATTTCACATCATATACCCCAAATTCACTCATTTTCCAGTCCTTTCATGTCTACCTTCCACCCTTGTAGCCTTTCCAACAACCCCCCCCCAAAAAAAACCTAACCAAACACCAGTTCACTGGCCCGAATTTCCTGCTTCCCTATCACATACATATTCTCAATTGCCTTGAGAGCTGTGGTGTATCATGAAGTATACCCTTTTGCTCAAACAGCTTTTCTTTCCTTTTTTTTTTTTTAAAGATTTTATTTATTATGTATACAACATTCTGCTTCCATGTATATCTGCACACCAGAAGAGGGCACCAGATCTCATAACAGATGGTCGTGAGCCACCATGTGGTTGCTGGGAATTGAACTCAGGACCTCTGGAAGAACAGTCAGTGATCTTAACCTCTGAGCCATCTCTCCAGCCCTCAAACAGCTTTTCTTGTAAATGTTCCTTGCAATGTGTTGTGGGTCTGGTTCAAGGCCTCTGGCGTCTGATACACCATCAATACAGGACCCTCAACAGAACTTCTCTAGGATATCCTACTGTTGCCTGGAGTAGTGGAGATCCGGTGGTTATGGTTCTGTAGCACTGGTCACTTCACACGCTTCAGCATGTGGAAGTTGGGGTAAATGTTGGGGTTGGCCAGCTCAAAGCCCTGGATATGAGTCTGGGTGGTAGCTGGGTTAGTTAGTCTGGGACTCCACTGTTACTGCCTCTCTCAGGAGGGGGTCAAGGCCAGATGTCTGATGCTGAGGCCACAGGGCCAGCTCTCCTATGGCCCCTGGTGATAACAAAGGCCATAGAGATCAGCAAAGAAGCAGGCTGCAGTAGGGCCACGGACCCAGACATGGACCTCTGCTGCAGTTCATGCTGCACGTGATTTCACCATGGCCCCATGTGGCAGCATAGGCCTCACGAAGTTAGTACTGTCCTGGTAGCAGCATGGCCCAGATATCATACGGCCCCAGGTGGCATCCTATTCCTAACAGCCTTTACACGAGCCACTCTGCTTTCCCTTCTCTTGAATTTCTCCACAAGATACCTGTTCATTGTAGTGGCACCTGGTAGGTTTTTTATTGTTGCTTTTGTTTTTGGTGGCTGTCCTGAAGCACACCAGGCTGGCCTTGAACTCAGACATCTAACCTGGCTCTGCCTCCCAAGGGCTGGGATTAAAGGAGTGCACCACCACTACCACCACCCATCCGAAACTAACACTTTCAAAGTCCCTCTTTACCGTAAGGCAGCTTTTCCAATTCCCTTACTCTGTATGATCTTTTATCCTTTCAACCTCCTTGATCAACATTTAACTTTTTTGTTTGATGACATATATTTTCCTGCTTTGTATTAGGCTATTTGTGCTTTTATTTGTCCCGAGACAAGCAGTTCTGACTTAGAATAGTGTTCTGCTGACTCCAGAGGATGGGAAAGGTCAAAACTACTTCAATAATATTATGGAGTTGCTATACACCTTTTTCATTATGCTGATATTGACACTAATTATGTGAAAGCAATACTGGGCAAAACTGGTTCCACGATAGCACATAATAATCTCTGGCTCCCCCGCCTTTGCCTCTTAAGTGCTGAGATTTCATATAGATGCAGTGAAGCCCAGCTACTGATTTTTTTCATTGCTTTGCTTTTTTCTTTCATTCCAGATAAAATCTCTTTTTAGCTCAAGCTGGAAGGCAACTATCTATGTAGTTGAAGATGACTTTGAGCTTCTGATCTTCCTGAATATACCACACAACTGGATTTTAGCAGCCCAATTGCTAATACTTAACATCTTTTTTAATTAAAAAGATTTATTTTATTTACCTGTATGCATGTATTGTTGTTTTTGAGACAGGGTTTCTTAATGCATCCTGGCTATTCTGGAACTTGATATGTAGACAAAGCTATCCTTAAACTCATAAAGATCTGATGGGGGAAATGCTTCTGTGCATGTGTTTGTCTTGTTGGATGATAAATAAAGTACTGTTTGGCCAATGAGGCAGCAAGTTAGGCGGGACTAGGAGTCAAGGAGGATTCTGGGAAATGTAGTAAAGAAGTGGTGATCCGCAGGAAGTGACATGAGAGGGAGACTCATAGATAAAGAAGGGCAAGAAGGAAGTGGGCCCCTTCTCTCTTCCTCTTGGTCTCTGCTCTGGAGTCGCCATGTGATCCACCGGCAAGGGAGGGCGCCAAAGGAAGGCATCCTATATAAGATAAGTCTTAAAAAATATATAGATTTATGATAATTAAGACTGAGCTAACAGATGAGAAATCCTAGTCTTTGGCCAAGCAGCATTTGTAACTAATATAAGTCTCTGTGTATTATTTGGGGCCCTAACTTGGCGGGGTGTTGGTGGCACATACCTTTAATCCCAGCACTTGGGAGGCAAAGGCAAGTGGATCTCTGTGAGTTCAAGACCAGCCTGGTCTACAAGAGCTAGTTCCAGGCCAGGCTCCAAACTCCAAAACCACAGCCAAACCCTGTCTCAAAAATCCAAGAAAAAAAATAGAGACCCCCAGCTTGAGAACTGCTGCTCCATAGGGAAAAGGAAAGCAGGAGGAAACCTATGAATAGTTTAAAGAACCAGAACTAGCCAACAAATCACTTTTGAAACACAGTAAAACAAAGAAAACCCCCTAGTACTTACCAGTGGGGCAGCTGCTGTGATAAACTTGACTATGTGATTTTTGGATATCACAACTGTTTTCTGAGCCAGGGAGTGGTAACCAAAGCAAAAAAAACCCAGCCACATGCCAACACAAACAACACATAAAAACAAACAAACAAACAAAAACAAAAAATTTTTTTTTTCTGGCTGGTCTGTAGAAGAGCTTGGTATTTTGGGCTAAAAAAAAAAAAAAAAGCTCTGGTATGCTGAAAGCAGATCTTCCTGATTCATGTAGGAGCTTTAAAGAGAAGAGAAATCTGAACAGGGGAAGCCAGGCTCATAAGGTTTCAAAGTAGAACAAGGGATCCAAAAGAAACTGGGACAAAAACCAGTCATGTAATGTTTCAGCCAAGAATTTGTCTTAATTCTGTTTGACCACGGAATCTTAGAAAGCTGAATTTTAAATAATAAACTAATTTGCTTGGCAGAGGAAATTTCAAGACAGGAGACCATGGAGACTGGTGTTGAGAAAGCAGCTGCACTTTGGTCAATAGACTTTCTTTCTGTGCTGCACTGGGGCAACAGGACCAGTGTCTGGAGGGTAAAACCCACCTATCCAGAGGTTACACCTTGTCAAGATTCAAGCTCATCTGTGTAAAAGTGAGTGTTGTGCAAACCTGATGACCAGAGTTTAATCCCTGGAACTAATATTAACATGGAAAGAGAGAATCAATTTGACAAAGTTGTTCTTGGACCTTCACATGCATGTTGTGTGCGGGATGAAGTCCCTTACAACCATCCCCATATCCCACCACACAGGACACACACATTTTGAAAACCATAAAAAAGGAGGCTGGAAGGATGGCTTAGTAGTTAAGGGCACTGGTTGCTCTCCCAGAGAATGCTAGTTCAATTCCAAGCACCCACGTAGCTCACAATTAACTGCAACTCCACTACTAGGGAAACCTGATTTCTTCTTCTGGCCTCTATGTACCAGACATGCACTTGGAGCAAAGATAGAAGTGTAGACAAAACACCCAGATAGATTAAATGAATAAACAAATAGATAATAATAATAATAATCTGTTAACAACAACAAAAGCAGATGCCTAAGGATGGCACATAAAAGCTGACAAAAATTGGCCCAAGGGGGCCAGACTAAATGGCAAGAAGGTAGAAGACTTAAGCAGAGTTGTCTATTTGTTACTGCTTTTGAAGTTAAGAAAGCTATAAGACTAAAGGGGTCATGGAAATTTCAGCTAAGGAATGTGTTGTAGGGTTGGCATTCTTACTTCTTAAGGCCCTTGAAGGCCAGTGCTTCAAGCTATGAAGATGAAACCTAAACTGAAATGCAGAATCCAGCCAGGCATTAGTGATGCATGTTTTTAGTCCCAGGACTCAGGAGGCAGAGGCAGGCAGATCTCTGTGAGTTCGAGGCCAGCCTGGTCTACAGAGAGAGTTCCAGGACAACCTCAAAAAAAAAAAAAAAAAAAAAACAAAAAAAAAAAAAAAAAAAAAAAACAAAAAAAAAAACAAAAACCCAACAACAACAAACAACAAAAAAAAATGGAGACTCCAGGAAATTGGAAACACCAGGACCATGGGATATCCACTATGGAGAGATGTGCCTGTGGGATGAAGCCAGCCAATAAAAGAATCTAAGTATGTTGCTTGTAGTAGAGATTAGGAGTTGGGGCTACCCAAGCCTTTCGTAGCCCAGTTGACTGTATTATGAGCACCAAATGATGAACATGGAACTATAGGATTTGGTGTTTGCTCTGCTAGATTTTTACTGTGCTTCTGTGTGACTGTTCCTTGTTGAAAGGTTCAGGCATTATGCTGGCCTGCCCCTGTTATCTGGCAGAACAAGCAGTACCCTGGTCAGCCCAGGGTTCCATGGGAACTAAGTCGGCCAGCAGGTGCAGAGGACCCCTTTTAATCCCTGCCCATTTATACACACTCTCTCTTTCCTCTCTATACTCTCTACTCTTCTCTGTCTGCTTCTGCTTCTCTTCTCTCTCTCTCTAGGGTGACCGGCCATGGCGGTCAGCCATTTACCCTGTTTTTCTTCTCTCTTAGTCTCCCTACTCTGCCAGGCCTATAATAAACTGGTTAATATGTCTCATCTTGCGCTCTTTTATTCTTTAGTTCTAATTTAAACAAAATTTTAACACTTGTTATATCTGAGTTCTTTCTTTTTAAAACAGGAATGTTTATTCTGTGGTGCTAATGTTGGAAATATCTATGTGTAACTTGCATTTTTATTTTATTGGAGCTCATAGCTAAAGAAACTTTTTTTTTTTTTTTTTTTTGAGATAAGGTCTCAATGTATAGCAACAGCTAACCTTGACCTCACAGAGACTCATTTGCTTCTTCCCAAGTGCTGGTATTAGAGGTGTGTGTCATCATGCCTGGATAGAACTGACTTTTTTTTTTTTTTTTTTAAATATATATGTTTATTTACTATGTGTATAGTGTTTGGCCTGCATGTATTCCTGCAGGCCAATAGAGGGCACCAAATCTCACAACAAAGGTTGTGAGCCACCATGTGATTGCTGGGAATTGAACTCATGACTTTTGGAAGAGCAGGCAGTGCTCTTAACCGCTGAGACATCTCTCTAGTCCCCCTCCTTTTTTTTTTTTTTTTTTGAGACAGAGTTTGTAAGCGTTGACCCAACTGTCCTGGAACTCACTATATAGACCAGGCTGGCCTCGAACAACAAAATCCACCTGCCTCTGCCTCCAGAGTACTGGGATCAAAGGTGTATGCCACCACTGCCCAGCTAGAAACTGACTTTTTAAAAACTTTGCAGACTTCTAAAGTTGGACTGAATGTACTTTACATTATTATATAGTAAGGAGCCTATGGGCAAAAGGAATAGTTTAGAGTGGTAGATTTATGACATTAATGCTCATTTGGAACTTGATAAAATGAAGACTCATCTGAGGATGGGCCCTTAGGTGTGCCTGTTGGGGATTGTCTTGATAATATTAATTTAAGGTGAAAAGATCAATCTTTTTTAAAAATTTTATTATATTTTATTTTTTATGTGTGTGTTTTTGCCATGGGTGTTGGGGTCCCCTGAAACTGGACTTATATACAGGTGTGAGCTGCCATGTGGGTGCTGGAAATTGAACTTGAGTCCTCTGGAAGAACAGTCAGTATCCTTAACCCTGAGCCATCTCTCCAGCTCCAGGGAAGACCAATCTTAATTGTGGGTAAAACTGGCACTGATGGACTGAATACATAGTAGAAAGTGAGCCAAAATAATCCCTTTCTCAGCAGTGGTAGCCCACGCCTTTAATTCCAGCACTCAGGAGGCAGAGGCAGGTGGCTCTCTCTGAGTTTGAGACCAGTCTGGTCTATGAGAGCTAGTTCCAGGAAAACCTGTCTTGAAAAACCAAAAAAAAAAAAAAAAAAAAAAAAAAGCCCTTTCTCCCTCATGTTGCATTTCCTATAGTATTTATCACAGCAGGAGAAAAAGCAACCAAGATAACCTACCATTCCTTTCCCTGAAACCAGAGATAGTAATTAATTTCTGAAAAGTGAGATGAAGACAAGGAGTGGTGTACAGCCTATAATCCCTGAATTTGGGATAAAGTCAGGAAGGCCAGGAGTTCAAGGTCTTATCTATCAATTGAAGCTGGTCTAGATTACATAAGACTTTATCATAAAACAACAAAAGTAACCTCCCAAACAAATAAGCAACAATAAAGTAAGATCTACCTAAAGAGTATCCTTGATTGGCTGGGTGGTGGTGGCGCAGGCCTTAGATCCCAGCACTTGGGAGGCAGAGGCAGGTGGATCTCTATGAGTTCGAGATCAGCCTGGTCTACAAGAGCTAGTTCCAGGACAGCCTCCAAAGCCACAGAGAAACCCTGTCTCAAAAAACCACCACCACCACCAACAACAAAAATGAATGTCCTTAACTAATTTCAGCTTAAAATGATATCCAAGGAGAACCCACTCAAGGTTCCTATTTGGAAGAAAAGGAATAATGCCCACTACTTAGTTAACACCATGATAAAAACAGGAAAACCAGGGTTGATATATAGATCAATGGTAGAGCTAACTTTTTCCTTCCCTCCCCACTTTTCACAGGGTCTCATGTATCCCAGGCTGGTTTCTAATTCACTGTGTAACTGAGGATGTCCTTAAGCCTCTGATCTCCTTGCCTTCACCTTGAGTGCCAAAATTACATGCATGTTCTTCGCCCAATTCACGGTCCTGGTTCATGTGGTACTTACTGGGGATCCAATTCATGCTTTATTTTTGTTAGGTATACACTCTACCAACTGAGCTACAACCCCACCTCCTTGCTGAGAATTCTTGGGATTTTTTTGTAAATAAATGGAAAATAACTTGAACCCAGTAGACAAAGAACACAGGCACTTCCCCTAAATCCAACAAATACAATGTATTCTTATGAATGAATGATGTGAACACAGTGCTCACCGACATGGATTGGTGCTGGGAATAATCCATATTCATGCTCTCCTGGAGTATACTCCAGCTTGTCTTTCTTTAGTTGGATTAATCGGCTCTTTGGGCTGTGATAAAAAAAAAGAGCAAGAAACAAAGGCAATTAAATTTCTTCCTCGGGTCAAATGGAAATAGATTATATCTATCAAGATGTTTCAATCTGTAAAGGGACTTCCTACCAAGACTGACAACCTGAGTTAGGTCTTTGGTAATTGTACTGTTGAAGGAGAATCAACTTCTATACACTGTCCTTTGTCCTCAACAAGCATGTGTGCCAGACCCTTTACAATAAATAAACAAAAAGAAAAAAGAGTAATCTAAAAATGTACTTAAAAACCCTGGGGCTGAGAAGATGGCTCAGCAGTTAACAGCACTGCCTGATGTCTAGGATGGACCTGAGTTTGATTACTGTCACCTATGTTTGCAACTGGTAAGAATCTGGTAGCCTCCTTTGTCCTCTGCAGTTACTCTCATGAACCTTCAAGCACCTGTAAATTTACATAAATACAAATAAATAAATCTTAAAATTCTGTAAATCATCTTTAAAAAGAGGTTCTTTGATATTCGTTAGGTCTAATTTTCTTTTATTCATGTAACAACAGCTTTGGCTGTGCAGGCAATATGTCTGCATCCCTGAGCACCCTTGAGAATCCCTGGATCTTATGGTAAGAGGAGAAAATTCACACCAAAGTTGTTTTCTTTCTTCCACAAATGCACATGGTCACTTGTATTCAAGCAAACTTAACAAAACAAAAAGATTTATTAATTTTATCTGTTTTGTTTGCATGAATACGGGTGCCACACAAATGCCTGGTGCTTGAAGAGACCAGAAGGCGGCAATGGATTCCTTGAAACTGGAGTTACAGATAGCTAAAGCTGGGGTGCAGGGAATTGAAGCCTAGACCTCTGGAAGACCAGCAGGTGTTCTTAACCACTGGGCCATCTCTCCAGTCACTCAAGATAATTATAAAATGAACTTATGATTTATTATTAGTGTATGTTGGCTTTATATACTGTTTGGTCCAAAGTGGTCCTTCAAAGTGGCAGTGCTGGTACAGTACTGTTAACAGAAGCCCAAATGTCCCCACCCCTCAGGATTCTCATCTAGCTCTCAGCTAATCCAAACAGCCTGCACCCTGTGGACTATTACAGAAAATCTGAGTGCTTTCCCATCAAGTTGCTGTTTTCTGCCCCAAGATAGCCTTAGCATTTTGATCCCCAATAAACTATCTATGCCCACAGAGTGGTCCAGTTTGATGGTTTCACTGTGCCCTCTCTGACATATTCCTATTCCTGGGACCATATAAACTTTTCTTGGGTAAAATAGGGCTGTGAGTATAAAGAGCAGGCTTGTGTTGGATGCTCTACACAATATCCCAAACTCTGGGTCTCTTAAATCTAATCTTCTAACAATTTTATACTTTTCTGCTATGTTCAGAGCCTCATAAGCATTTTTATTTTTTGAGACAGCCTCCCACTGTGCATACAGCTCTAGCTGGCCTGGACTTTGCTATGTAAGCTAGCCTCAAACTCATAGAGGTCCACCTGCATGCCTCTCAAGTGATAGGAGTAAAGAAAACTTAAAATACCCTGAACCACTTGGTTGGCTAAAAGACTGTTTCAGGTTTTTTGGTTTGTTTTCTTTTTAAATTAAAATAGAAAAACAACAACTGAATTCAGGCCAGATGTGACAGCTCATGTCTAATCCTAACACTTTAACATAAGGCTAGTTTTTAATTTTATACCATAAATATCTTCTTGGTGTTTAAAAATCCCCCACTCCCACACATACACAAAAGGCAGGGTCTCATTTAGGCCAGGCTGGTCTAAAATTTTCTATGTAGTGAGGGTGGCTTTCAGCATCTCGTCCTCCCTTCTCAGCCACCTGAAATTCTGGGTTATAGACAAGCCCAACCATACCCATTGGAAATCAGCCCTGGGATTTTCGGCATAAACCATCTACCAAAGGAGCTATATAACCAGCCCAACCTTTCTAATTATACTATACACCTGTGATCTCAGGATGGCACTGGGAGGTTATTCTGTTCCACAAAGTTTCAGACTCTGTTTCAATAAAGTAACAAAGGAGTACTTGTCAAGCTGTTATCAAGAAACTATAAAATTCTTAAAACTATGAAGGACATTTTATTCATTTTACAATTTAATCAATGAAATTCCAGGTATATTTGCTTACCTAGACAGTGCTATTTAACTTTCTTTTGGGGCTTTATTTATATATCCATATATTTGTAATTTATTATTTTTGAGAGATGTCTCAGGCTTGAAATTAACTATGTAAAGAATGATGTCCTTGAACAAATGGCAATCTGCCTGCCTCTGCTTCCAGAGTGCTAGATTTCAGGTATACACCACCACACCTGGCTGTCTTTCTTATTTATAAATAACAAAAAGCATAATTAGAATCTAACCTTATAGAATGGAACTCAGGAGAGGCTAAACATCACAGATGATAATTATAAGTCTATAACACAGTGCAGCATTAACAGTCCAGTGAACACTTAGGCACTTGAGACTGTTATAAATACAATACATATTATACAAACGCAATGTTATACATACAATATATATTACACATATATAATGCTATACTGGTTTTTGATAGTGAAGTCTTTTGTTCAGACTCAGTGTGAGGACTGACATGGTGGTAGGAGAAAAGAGAAAATTTAAAACTATGGTGGCTAATAGGGATTTGAAGATATATAAACTCCCAGTCATCATTACTTACTCCGTAGTTTTGTAAACATCAGAATACAGTCCAGCTCTCTGGTACTTCTTCTTTGGAGGACGTGGGGCTTTCTTTTCTCGTGGGATGACAGCCATCACAGGTTGCAAGGTACTTTCAGGTTCAGAAGGATTAGAGGGGGTTACAAGAGGACTGGGAATTTCAACTGGTGCTTCTGTAAAGCTAGGAAAAAAAACAGTTTGAAGATGTTATTGTGAAAAATAATTACACACACATATTTAATGGGGGATGTCCTTCTGCCTATGTTTCTCTTATTGGGGTTGATGAATAAAATACTGATTGGTCAGTAGCCAGGCAGAAAGTATAGGCAGGGCTACGAGACGAGAATTATGGGGAGAGGAGGCAGAGAGAGGTCTCGAAAGAGATGCCATGTAGCTACGGGGAAGACAGGACACTCCAGGCATTCTCTGGTAAGATAAGGCCATGTAGAAATACATAGATTAATAGGTATGGGTTAATAATAAAGAGAGAGCTAGCCAGTAAGAAGCCTGAGCCATTAATTATATTATAATTAATATAAGTCTCAGTGTGTTTTATTTGTCGCTGAAGGACAACGGGACCAGGCTGGACAGAAACTCTGTCTATATGTATTTATTGTTTTTGAGGTAAAGTCTTGGCCTTGAACTTGCTATGTAGCCAATAATGGCCTTAAATTCCTGATTCTTGTGCCTCCTATTCCCATGCACTGATATTACAGCCATGTTCCAGGTGTGTTGACTTCCACCTCTAAAGCCAGAGGAAATCACCATTCTATGAGCTGGAGGCCAGCCTGATCTACACTATAGAGTTCTAAACTGGCCAGAGCTACGTAGTAAGATTCTGTCTTAAAAAAGAAAGGTGGGTGGTGATGGCTCACACCTTTAATCCCAACATTTGGGAGGCAGAGGCAGGCAGATCTCTGCGAGTTTGAAGCCAGCATGGTCTACAAAGTGAGTGCCAAGACAGGCTCCAAAGCTACACAGAAAACCCTGTCTCAAACAAAAGAAAACAAGTTGTGGCAGAGGGCTGGAGACATTGCTCAGAGGTTAAAAGCACTGGCGGCTCTTCCAAAGGACCTGGGTTCAAGTCTCAGAACCCACAGGGCAGCTCAAAACTGTAACTCTAGCTCCAGGGGATACATATACAGGCAAAACACGAATGCACATAAAATAAAAACAAATAAAATCATTAAAAAAATAGGAGTTGAAGGAGAAAGATAAGTAATTCAAAGTCATTCTTGGCTGGCTGCACAGCAAATTCAAGGCCATCTTGTCTCAGAAAACCAAAATTGGCAGTCAGGAATAATGGCTCACACCTATAATCCAGCATTCTAGAGGCTGATGCAGAAAGACTTCTGTGGAGCTAGCCAAGCACAGACAATATGACTGTGTCTAATCAACAACAACAATAGTAAACTTGGCGCGGAGGTACAATTCTATAAACGAAACTACTACCTAGGCTGAAGTCAAGTTCAAGGCCTGTTTCAACATTCAAATAGCCATGGCTAAAAATTCTTCAAATTTGATAAAATATAAACTTGAAGTTAAAAGAATCTAAGACATGAGGAAGATTAACTCAAAACAAAACAAATCAAAATAAATGATCAAAATAAACGTACTGAAAGTCATCAATGAAGAAGGCAAAAGTTAGAGGAAGCCGAGGTGTAAGAATTTCAAGGTTATCCAGAATACCCAGAAAGTTCAAGACCAGCCTGGGATACACAGGACCCTGTCTCAAGCCAACCAATCAACCAACCCAACCTACCAACCACCCAACCAAACCAAACTCACAAACATTAAAGTTGAGTCATGCCTCAACAAAGGCAGAATGAAGGAGGCAGAGTCAGAAGGATTCCTGTAAATTCAAAGCAATAGCATCATGGGCTATATGAGAAACTATCTGAAACAAAATGACGCTATCATGACATTTAAGAAATCTAGGGCTGGGAAGATGACCCAGTCGGTATGATAAATGCTTTATATGCATGCATGAAGAACTGTGTTCAACCCCAGAAATCATGTAAAAACCTGAGCATGGTAATACATGCATGTCCTTACAACAGGAGGCAGAAACAGGCAAATTCCTGGGGATTACTGGCCAGCCATCCTAATTGAAGTGGAAAGCCCTGGTACTACTGAGAAAATTTGTCTCAACAAACAAAGCGATGGTTCCCAATGAATGAAACCTGCGGTTGATCTCTGGCTTCCATATTCATGTGCATACATGAGCACCCCAACACATGAAAACAAGTCACCCTCACTCCTACCAATCTAAATAAGATGAGGTGACAGTGTCATAGCACATACCTTTAAACCCAGTATTCCAGATGCAGAGGCAGGAGGATGGCTGAGTTCAAAACTAGCCAGGGCTACAGAGTAAGTAAGACAGGAAGAAACACAACAACAAGGTGAGGGGTACCAGCAATAGTGGCCATGGTATCTGTACTATCAGAATCTAAGACTTGAGGTACAATATTTGCTGCAAGTTTAAGCCTAACTCAAATCAGTGCTTAAGACTCTGTATGAAAAACAAATAAGCAAAAAACAAAACAAAACCCATCACAACAGAAAATAAAGGCAGTTTTAGAGATTTAGTTCCAACAAAGATGGGACAGGATTCCATCTATTCAAAATAGCATCACTAAAATCTGGAAAGTTATAAATAAAAAAGAAGCAAAACATAGCTACAACAATGACACCTAAGCAACCACCCATACAGAAGTTTCCCAGCTATTCCATTTGCCTCTCACAAAAAACTTGAATACTTAGAAGGTTTCATTAATGTAAGAGCCAAAATAAATGCCTATCTCATGAATATTTAAATTCCCTCCATAGCCAGTGCAAAAAGTAGAGAATAAAGAAAGACTGACTCTTAAGAATGAGGGGCTGAGAACCTGGAAGCAACCTAGATGCCCCTTGACTGAAGAATGTAATAAAGAAAATGTGGTACATTTACACAATGGAGTACTACTCAGAGGGGGGGGAAAAAAAAAAAACAATGGAATCTTGAAATTTGCAGGCAAATAGATGGAACTAGAAGAAACCATTCTGAGCAAGGTAACCCAGTCACAAAAAGACAAACTTGGTACGCACTCACACATATATGGATTTTAGACATACAGCAAAGGTTTACCAGCCTACAATCCATACCGCCAGAGAAGCTAAGAAACAAGGAGGACTCCAAGAGAGATATATATGGTCCCCTGGAGAAGGGGAAAGGGATAAGATCTCCTGAGCAAATTGGGAGCATGGGGGGAGAGGGGAGAGAACTAGGAAATGAGAAGGGGAGAAGAGGAGGGATGCAGAGGACATGAGGGAGAAGAAAGGTTGAGTTAGGGGAAGAATAGAGGAGAGTAAGACAAGACATACCATAATAGAGATCATAGGTTTAAAGAGAAATCAGGTACTAGGGAAATGTCTGGAGATCTACAAAGATGACACCAAATAACAGTCTAACCAAACAAACAAAAAACTGTTTACTTCCAGCATTGGGAAGAGGAGCGAATCCTGGAGTTTGCCAGTCAAAGCCTTTAGCTGAATCGGAAAACTACAGGTTCAGTAAGAGATCCTGATGTCAGGAGTGCAACTAAGACACCTGACACTGATTACTGGTTTCTGCACATGGGTACTTAAGAAAGTCCCCTACACATGGACCTACATACAAACATATATACAAAACAAAGTCAGAATAAAAGAACATAGTTCCATATAATAGGGTTCTATGTAAAGGAAAGAAATTCTAGCTCTAGGAGATCCAATATCCTCTTTTTGACCTCTGCAGGCACTCACAGATGTATGGTGAGCATGAGCATGCTTGCAGGCTTACACACACATACACACAATTTTAAATGTAAATGGCCTCAACTCACCACTAAAGAGACAAGACTAATGGGCCAGTTAAACGGATTAAGAACCAAGAACCAGGGCCAGCACAGGGCACTGGACGGATCTCATTACAAATGGTTGTGAGCCAGCATATGGTTGCTGGGGATTGAACTCAGAACCTTTGGAAGAACAGCCAGTGCTCTTAGACACTGAACCATCTCTCCAGCCACCAATATGAACTGTTATATGGAACTGTGAATGCAGGTTCTTCTTAGTGTATGTGAGGTAAGTACTCGTATTAAGGATGATTAGAAATTAATCCACCCCACTCTTGAATATTCGAGACAGAGTTCCTCCAGGTTCCTGCCCTGTTTGAATTCCTGTCCTGACTTTCTTCAATGATGGGACTACAATGTGGAAGTGTAAGCTAAATAAACCCTTTTCTCTTTAAGTTGCTTTGCTCATGGTATTTCATCACAACAATAGTAGCTCTAAGACTTCTAAAATGAAAGCTTTAAGACACTGAAAAAGGAAATTACACAATGGCACACCTTCAATCCCAGCACTCAGGAGGCAGTGGCAGGCATTCTCTGAGTTCGAGGCCAGCCTGGTCTACAAAAAGTTTGTAAGACAGCCAGGAATGTTACACAAAGAAACCCTGTCTTAAAAACAACAACAACAAAAAAATAGAAATAAAAACAAAATAAATAAAAAATAGGACTACCATATGATCCAGCTATTTTACTACTGAGAACATACACATAAAGCTCCAAGCCCTACCATGGAGCTCCATGTTTATTGCTGCTCTCTATTCAATGTAGCAAGGAAATAGAACCAACCTAGTTGTCTGTCAATAGAGGAATGGATAACGAAAATCTGGTACACATATAAAATGGAATACTATTAAGTGTTAAAGAAAAATGTAACTAAAAAAGTGTAGAAAACTGGATGGACTTATACAATAGTAAGGTCATGTTCATCTTTATTTGTGGATTTTAGTCAATAGACTTATTAATTATGAAAGCTCAGCCTACAGTTTAGGCTTATTCCTAACTAGCTCTTATAACTTAGATTAACTTATTTCTATTAATCTATGTCTTACCATGTGACTTTCTACCTTTCTTTCATTCTATGTCTGATTCCTCCGTGTCTTGTTGACATCTCCCTTGCCTCTGGATTATCTCCTACTTCCTTTCTCTTCCCTGAAGTTCCACCTATACCTCCTGCCTAGCTATTGGCTGTTCAGCTCCTCATTAACCCAATCAAATCAATGTTTCTTCACACAGTGTAAAAATATTGCACAACACACACACACACACACACACACACACACACACACACACACAAACACACATACACAAAAATGTACATGAAGTTCAGTGTAACATATAGAGAGAAGAGATAAATACTAGGTGATGAAGGACTGAAGGCAGAAAGACACCTGAGTCATGAAAGAAGATACAAAGTTAACTGTTTTTCTAGTTATAACTCTGGAATGATTCTACTGTTTTGGGTTTTTTTTGGGGGGGTATAAAATATATTTGATAGTAAAAGTATAAAACCCACCAGATGGTGGTGGTGCACGCCTTTTATCCCAGCACTTGAGAGGCAGAGGCAGGCAGATCTCTGAGTTTGAGGCCAGCCTGGTCTACAAAGTGAGTTCCAGGACAGCCAGGGTTACACAGAAAAACTCTTTCTCCAAATCCTGCCCAACCCCACAAAAAAAACGAATAGACAAAACAAACAAAAAACCCAAGAAAGCATGTAACCCAGTGTAAAGCTCCACAGCCACTCTAACTGCATAGAAGTTCACAGAAGGATACAGATTTAAGGTATAGTTTATTTTGATGCATGATGTTATTTATTTACAAGTTCTTTAAAATAAAGTTTCAGTAATTAAAAAAAAAAATCTTTAAACTGGGTAGTGGTGGTGCATGCCTTTAATCCCAGCACTCGGGAGGCAAAGGCAAGTGGACTTCTGTGAGTTCAAAGCCATCCTGGTCTATAGAGTAAGTTGAAGGCTAACCAGGACTACACCAAGAAACCCTGTCTCAAAAAGGAAACCTCTGCTACAAAACAAAACAAAACAAACAACAACAACAAAAAAAACAAAAACAAAACACAAAAAGCCCAAACCTTCCTTTAAAAATAAAGCATTTTTGTACTCAGTATAACTACCTTCCTTTCAATGTGTGTGTGTACTCGTGGGTATCAGACACCCATGCAAGCTTCCAGAGGAGGGAAGCAACCAACAACAGTCTTATTCAACTGTGATGACTATGTACCAAAACAACACCAGTCTGGCATGATAATCCTAAGGGTACAATAGTGGCACACATATACTGGTGGTAACCAGCAGCTCTCTAATGGGATTTCTAAGGGAAATCATGTATGGTACTGGATACCTATCCAATTATGCAAGGCTAATGCTCAGGGATCATCTGATGTATTTTCATTTGTATTACATGTTTTTAAAAGTTTATCTATGGGTACAGATCTAAACAGAACAATCTCATATGGCAGAAAGACACTTAAGGAAATGCTCAACATCTTTAGTCATTGGGGAAATGCCAATCAAAACAACTCTGAGATACCAAAAACAACGGCATCCTAAAATTTGTAGACAAATGAACAGAACAAGAAAAAAACATCCTGAGTGAGGTAACCCAGATCCTGAAAGACAAATATAGTATATACTCACTCATAAGTGGACACCAGACATAAAGCAAAAGATACCCAGCCTACAATTCACAATCCCAGAGAAGCTAGAGCCCTCTTCCAGAAACAGATGGAAGCAGATGCAGAAATCCACAACTAACCATTGGGCTGAGCCCCTGGATTACAACTGAAGTGAGGGAAGAGTGATAATATGAACAAAGGGTTAAGATTATAATGGAGAAGAGATGGGGGATGTCCTTCTGTATGGTGTGAACATATGTTTCTCTTATTGGTTGATGAATAAACCTGTTTCAGCCAATGGACAGGCAGGATTTAGTCAAGAAGAAATCCAAACAGGGACAGAGAAAGGTAGTAGGCAGTCAGGGACACACCATTTAGCTGCCAAGGAAGCAAGTGATGTGGGCATAACCGATAAGCCACAACCACGTGAAGATATACAGATCAATAGAAAATGGTTAATAATTAAGAGAGAGCTAGCCAATAAGAAGCCTGAGTTACAGGCTAAACAGTTTATAATTAATATAAGCCTATGTGTGTTTACTTGGAACTAACTGGCAGTAGGACCAGGCAGGAAAGAAACTTCCGTCCACAGGAAAACCCACAGAATCAGCTGACCTGAGCTAGTGAGAGATCACTGACTCCAGTCTGACAACTGGGGAACCCTTATAGAGGAGCAGAACTGGGAAGTAGGGGGAGCGAGAGAGAAGAGGAGGGAGGGAGAACTGGGATTGGAATGCAAAAATTAAATTAATAAATTAAAAAGTTTTTCTACAGGCGGGTCACTTGGGAGGCAGAGGCAGAGAGGCAGAGAGGCAGAGAGACGCAGAGAGAGAGGCAGAGAGAGGCAGAGAGAGAGGCAGAGAGAGAGGCAGAGGAGAGGCAGAGAGGCAGAGAGGCAGAGAGGCAGAGAGGCAGAGAGGCAGAGGCAGAGGCAGAGGCAGAGGTGGATCTCTGTGAGTTCCAGGCAGCCTGGTCTACAGAGTCAGTTCCAGGACAGGCTCCAAAGCAAGGCAGACGGTAGTGGCGCACGCCTTTAATCCCAGCACTTGGGAGGCAGAGGCAGGAGGATCCCTGTGAGTTCGAGACCAGCCTGGTCTACAAGAGCTAGTTCCAGGACAGCCTCCAAAGCCACAGAGAAACCCTGTCTTGAAAAACCAAAACCAACCAACCAAACAAACAAAAAAACCCCAAACCAAACAAAAATCTTAAAAATAAATGTCTCAGCAGGTAAACACTAGCTATGCAAGCCGGATAGCCTGAGTTTGATTTACAGAAAGAGGACTGACCCCACAAAGTTGCCTTCCAACCTCCCCATGCACAGTGTTACAACACAAGCCCACATATTCAACATACAACAGAAACAGTTTTAAAAAGTATCACTATTTAAGGCTAAATAGTAAGTCCTTGCACATAAAACTGCTGTTTTGTGTAGCCACTTATCTATAGACAAAACTTTGGTGTGTTTTTGTCTTTTGTCTAGAGTAACAATGAATTATAAACACTGGTGTTTAAGTACACCCTACTTCTTTGAGTTGACTCCTCTGGTCAGAATTGCTTAGTCATATGGCATAGAGGTTACAATTAGTTTTTTGATGAACTGTCATGGTACTTCCCACAACTATGTCACATTTTACATTTTCACCAGTATTGTGAAAACCTATAAATTTCTCCAAAAGTTCTCCAATACTTTTCAGTCTCTTATCACTAATCAAAGTATTTAATATGTAGTATAATGGTCAAAGAGTATTGGTACCTCTTTGTCATTTTATTATTCATGCCAAGCATCTATTTTGTATATTCTCTCTGGAAAAATGTTTATGTAATTCCTTTGTCAATCCCTGTGTTTTACTTTTCATTTTGAGTTTCAGAAATCCTTTAGTCATTCTAAGTTTTACTCACTGATCAAATAGTTTATCTCAATTTTTTGGAATGTATGTCCACTGACTTGGATCATACCCGTTAAGCACAAAACATTTTGTATGTTAAAGCACATGGATTTTGACAAAAGTCAATGTCATGAAAACTTTTGTGGGGAACCGAATAATTCTGTTATGGAATATTTTCAGGTCCAGTCTCTAGCTCCAGTAAACATGGAGCACCAGAAAGCTCCAGCCCACTATTGTATTGTTAATGCCAGTAGGGCTACTTTTGTTTACCATGGCCTCAGGGTAATACGCCTCCTTATTTGCATATCCATGCACCTAAGCATCTGAATAGGCCTGCACCTGGGCAGGGAGATGAGAGGTGTGTGAGTAACTTGTGAGGATGGAAGGTTAGGAGTTAGGGGCAATTGGCCAGAGCAGAGAGGGAACAAAGAGGAAAATGGTATTGGCAGGATGGTTAAGAAACACCAGAAAAGATGGCTAATAAAGAAATGACTCTAGTTCCACAACATGGAACTGAGAGCACTCTGAAGATGACAAGATGCCTGTGTTTGATCTTTATCGACGTTGGGTTGCTGGGAGCGTCCAGGTACACACAAAACACACGCCCACTCAGGCCGAACCTCATGGCTGTTGTGGGTTAAAGCTGAGACAAGACGGGTCACGACAAACATTCCCCTATCTTTTTTGTCCAAGCATATTATAATTTTGACCCCAAGATTAAGTCATTGGTCAATTTTGAGCTCTTAAAAATAGTATGTGGGTAAAAAGGTTCAACTACTTTTATTTTACATGTGGATTATCCAGTTTTCTGGAAAGGGGATTGCAAGGCAATCCCTTTCCAATGAATGGGGTTATCATTCTTCTCCCTCGCCTGCGGTGTGAGCAATGAATCCCAGGACCTTGTTTTGATAAGACAGGGTTTCAAGACTATGTAATAAGGCTCATCTTGAACTCAAGATTCGATTGACTCACCATCCCAAACTAGACTTGCAGATATCTGTGACCACCATGTGGGTAATAGGAGTCAAATTCGGGTCCCAAGCATTAACAGCCAGGTTCTTAGCTGCTGAGCCACCTTTCTAACTTCTCTTCCAGTTTTCAGGGTTGTTTGTGTCTGGCTTATGTATACATGTATGTTATTTTTTTTTTTTTTTTGAGTATGGGTGGGTGTGTGTGTGTGTGTGTGTGTTTGTGTGTGTGTGTGCAAATGTATAGTGTCCTGAAGTTGATACAGAAATCATCTTCAATACCTTTTCTACCTTTCTCAATAAAGCATGGTCTCTCAACCTAAGTGAGACCATTATTAAATGGAGAGTATACCTATCCAGCTTGCTCTGGGGATCCCTTGTCCTCAGACCGGAATTACAGGTGGAATGCCATATCTACCCAGCATTCACAGGGTTTCTGGGGATCTGACTACATGACAAGTATGTTAATCCATAAGCCATGTCCCCAACCCTTTTTTTTTTTTTTTTTTTTTTTTTGGTTCTTTGAGACAGGGTTTGTCTGTGTAGCTTTGGAGTCTGTCCTGGTACTTGCTTTGTAGACCAGGCTGGCTTTGAACTCACAGAGATCCACCTGCCTCTGCCTCCTGAGTGCTGAGATTAAAGGCTTGCCACCACCACCCTGCTAGAATTTTTTTTTTTTAAGGCAAGGTCTCGTTCTATTGCCCAGGCTGGCCTGGACTAAGAACGTTTCCTGTCTCAGTGCTGGGATTACAGGGTTAGTTCAACATTTCCAGCTTTGCTGTATTTATTTTTTTCATTAAAAATATTTTTAATTAGTGCATATGATAAGCATTGGATCCCCAGAGTTTGAGTACCAGGCAGGTAGCTGGCTTGGTTGCTGGGAACTGAATTTGGCGTCCTCAGCAAAAGTAGCGTGTGCTCTTTAACCACTAACTCTCCTTATTTTTTTTTATCTATTAATAAAATAACACAATTTTTCTTTAGCCTATATTTATTTCAAATGTTAAATAAGCTGTGCATATAGCCCTATATGGGCTATATCTTACAGTTAGGCAACCCCCCCCCCCTGCTATCCTTACCAGCCAAATGTTTCCAATCCTATTTCTGAGATTATATTTCATTCTCCTGCCAAAAAACAAATGTTTACAGCTATCCTGTCACATATATCAATTCTTCATAGTAGTAATGTTTCAAATGCTGCTCATGGAACATATGCATCAGAATCATGTTTGGAGCTTGTTAGAAATCAACATGTCAGGGTTGGGGCTGTTACTCAGAAGAAAGTAGGTACTTAGCATGTGTGAATACCCACCATCCAAAAACAAAAAGAAAGGAAAACACATGCTGGAAGCTAAGGCAAAAAGGATGATGAATTCAAGGCCTGTCTAGACTATAAGAGCATGGTCAAAGTCAACCCCAGCAATTGACTGAGACCTTGCCTAAAAAACAAGCAAAGAAAACCAAAACTTTGGGAGGCAGAGTCAGGTGGATTTCTGTGTTTGAGGCCTGCTAAAGCTACAGAGAAACCCAGTCTCAAAGAAAATAAAAGAACAAACAACTACAAAAATTGAAGGCAAATGCCTATAATCTAGAATGTCATTAAATTCATTGAGGTCTTTGATGGATATTTTGAGTAAGCTTGGTGGTCCTTGATTAGTCCAGTAAGATCTCTCTACACAAGTGCTTTTCTGATCATGCTCAGGCCCTAACAGACCTAACAGAGTCTTATGCTACAACTCCCTTTGAGGACTCTATATCCAGTGAAATAAACCAGTCACAAAAAAACCCAAATACTATGTGATTTTATTTATAGGCAGTAATTAGGGTGGCCCAAAATCACAAAAGAGAAAGCAGGATGTTAGTTTTTAGGGGGTTAGGCAAAGGGAAGGACAGGGAGTTTTTTGGCCACCTAGTGTTTGAAGAAAGGCTCTAGATAGTTGTATTATGTAACCTAGGGTGACTTAAATACAATATTAGTATAACTCAGATTAATCTAGAAACTCCAGATTGTTCTTCAGCCTGGAATCCTGGGCATGCACGAGTACTTCCCTAAAACCTTTCTTACATAGTAGAAAGCAGGCCTCAAGATTCAGTTAAACAGATGTAGTAACAGCTTGGAGACACTTAGGCTGCAGCTGGGGAATAGTGAAGACGCTTGCTGCTGGGCTCAATGATGGGAGTTTGATGCCTGGGGCCCATATGATGGAAGAAACCTCCTCACAGATTGTCCTTGGGGTTAGCTTACCTTGCCATAGCATGCATGCACATAGACACAATAAAAATAAACAAGACAATAATAAACCATAGTATCTTTTTTTTTCTATACATTCAACTTTTGAACATTCCCAAGCACTTAACTGTTTAAACAGTAAGATGTAAAATTTGTTAAGTTTCCTGGTCCCTTAAATTTTGGTAGGGCCACAGGCAATTAACTGGAGTATCATTTACTAAATAGTATTTGAAAACCTTAATCAAAAATAATGGATAAAATAATTATATAGGCTCTTATACACAATCTCTCTAACTACTCACTCTGTAAAAAAATGATTACAGTATCTTTCAGGCTTGCTATAGACCTTAATATCTTAAGAAAGAAATTACCAAAAACAAACAAAAGAAAGACAGAAATTACCTTTTATTGTTTTCTTGTTGTTCTTCTTCTGGAACTGTCTTCTGCTTTTTCCTAGTCTGTTCTTCTAGCAGCCAATGTTTCCTCTTCAGCCCCTTCTTATGCTCTGAATTAAGGTTAGCACTCTGAACCACAGCCTCAATCGCATCAGTGACTGTGTCTGGACTTAGGTGCAGCGCAACTTCTTCTTCGCCTTTGTTCGATTCTGGGCTGACAAACTGGGCAGCCTGGAGTGCTTGCAGTGACACCACAGCTTGGAGAGGACATTTCCGAGGTCGGCCCGGTCTTCGTTTCACAAAATTGTTCCCTGTCCTGGCCTGCCTTTGAAGTTTTTTGGCTTTTAAAATTTTATTGACGTGGTCCAGGTTTTTCTTGGTGGCCAAGATTTTGTCATAATTGCACATTTTCCGAGCTTGGCGCTGCATAGCTTCAACTACACTTCTCTTGATATGATGGGGGGAACATCGACTTGCTAACTTTTCAGAAAGAAGTGGGATATGATTATTACAAGAGTCACTTGGGGCTGCAGGCACTAGAAGACTATCTGATTTACCTAGGACTCGCTCTTTGCTATAGTTATGGCCTGGACTGGAAGGTGGTATAGACACAGTTGTAATAGAGGCATCAGTACTTTTCTCCATGGACTCTTGCTCATCATGTTGTACTATCCGCTGCAACAGACTGTCTACAGAATCATCCATAGAAGCAACCAATCTGGGACTTCTGGAGGGAATTCCATTCACTAAAAGAGACAACACAGCACACACAGACCAAAAACAAAAAACAAAAAAATCACTGAATTATCTAAATTGCTTTGTCTCTTTGTTTCTTAGCCTTTTTAGACAGGTTGTGCTATGAAGTCTTTGCTGGCTTAGAAATCAGCAGCCAATCAGGCCGGTCTTAAGGTTATGGTGATTGATCCTCCCTGCCTCTGGCTTCTGAGTGCTAGAATATAGGTAATCAAGCAGCTTTTAATTTCATTAATTAAATCTTTATTTTTAATTTATGTATTATGTGTATGTATGGCATTTGCACACAGGTGCCCAGGGAGGCCAGAAGAGGAGGTCAGATCCCCTGAAGTTTGTGAGCTTCTGATTGTAGGTGCTGGGAATTGAACCCAGGTATTCTGGAGAGTGGTAAAAGCTCTTAACTAAGCCATCTCCCGGTTCCTTCTTTTATTTTAAGATGGGCCTTCTGGGGCTGGAGAGATGGCTCAGCGGTTAAGAGCACTGACTGCTCTTCTAGAGGTCCTGAGTTCAATTCCCAGCAACCACATGGTGGCTCACAACCAGCTGGAATGAGATCTGGTGTCCTCTGCTGGCATGCAGGCAGAAGACTGTAAACATAATAAATAAAATCTTAAAAAAAAAAAAAAAAAAAAGGGTCTTCTGTAGTTCAGGATGGCCTTGAATCTACTACTTCTGAGGTTGTTCTCTTAGAGGATTATCTTGAATTTCTAATCCTCATGTCTGTCTCCAAAGAGTTGCAATTATAGGTGTGTACCACCATGCCTGGCTAAATAACTTCCTATACTGACAAAAGATAAAGAAGTGTTAAAGGCTATAAAGTTAAAATCTGGATAAAGAGCTAAACTTCGTTATTTCTGAATGCTGAAGATCAAATCCAGAGATTTGCTGATATTAGGCAAGTTGTTTATCATTCAGCTAAATCCTGAGCAAGATCACTTCCTTACCTTCTTTCCTCCTGCTTTTTCACTGTAACTCAGACTGGCCTGGCTTTCACTAGGTGAGGTTATCCTCCTCCTTTAGCCTCTTAAATCCTGAAATTAAAGGTGTTATATACCATGCTTGTTGTTCTTCCTCTGGTACTGTCTTCTGCTTTTTCCTAATGTTCATATGGATTCAAATTTATATTGGGGGGGGAGCGTTAACTCTTGTGTGCTATTTCTGACAGGCTATCTAATTATTTTTAATTAGAATTAAATACATGCCCTTTACAAGAAGAGTTAAGTGTGAACTGAGCCATTCTTCTAGCTCTGTGACTAAGGACGACTTTTAAAGGGTTAGAAACTTTAAAAGTTGGACTGAATGCATTTTATATCTAGTATGGGGATAAAGGATGAAAAGTTAGTTTGAAGCTTAAAAGTGATGTGTTTGAATGAGAAGTTGACAAGGGGTGGTGTTTTGTTTGGGTTAGGACAGTGTTAGTTGTCAACTTGACAAAATACTGAATTACCTGGGAGATGGGGCTCTGAACAAGCTTGTAAGAGATTATTTTTCTAAAATAATCTACTTTGTGTATACATGTATTCGGGTGGATACATGGAATCGTTCATGAATGAAGGTCAGGGGACAATGTGCTCCTTCCACACTGACATTGATTTGGAGGGGTTGGACTCAAGGCTGTCAGGCCTGGGCAGCATGAGTTTGGATCCACCTCCTGAGCCATCTCTTCAGCCCAATCTTCATTGAGCTAATTGAGGTGGGAAGAAACACTGAGATAAGTGATTCTTCTAAATGGGACCCTGGAGAAAGAGAACTGAGGAGCAGCTTGTATATCTCCCTGGTATATCTCTTTATTGTGGGTATGACATGACAAGCTGCTTCAAGCTCCTGTTGCCTTGACAAAGATGGACTATACCTTCAACTTTGAGTTAGAATAAACCCTTAAGTTTCTTCTTCCAAGGCATTTTAATCACAGGAAAGAAACTAAGAAAATCCTTAAACTCATAATTTACTATTAATATCCACAGGGTTAGTTGTTGAGGTTTTTTTGTTTTGTTTTGTTTTTTATTTTATTTTTTGAGAGAGGGTTTCTCTGAGTAACAGCTCAGGTTGTCCTGCAACTCGCTTTGTACACCAGGCTGGCCTCCAACTCATAGAGATCCACCTGCCTCCTGAGTGCTAGGATTAAAGGTGTGCAAAACCACACCTAGCTCAGGTCATAATTTTGTTTTTGTTTGTTTTTCAAGACAGGGGTTCTCTGTAGACCAGGCTGGCCTAGAATTCACAGAAATCTACTTGCCTCTGACTCCTGAGTGCTGTGATTAAAGGAAGCACAACCACTGCCTGGCTACAGGTCATAGTTTTTTAACCAATGGATTTATCTACATGCTTTTAAAATGTGATATTAGCTGACATGCACGGTGGCTTATAAATGTGTAGCCTCAATATATATGAGATTAAGCCAGAAGGATTACCACAAATTTCAAGTCATCCAGAGCTACATAATGGAGACCAAGACCATCAGGAATAGCAAAATCCTATCCAAAAATATTGAAATTAGTGCTGGCAAGGTGGCTTAGGATAAAAGCATTTGTTGACAAAATGAGTTCCAACCCTAGGGCCCCACAGTGGAAGGAGAGAACTAAAGTCTCTAAGTTGTCCTCTGACAGTAGCCTGCATGTACACACACACACACACACACACACACACACACACACACACACACACACACACACACTCACTCACTCTTTTTTTCTTTTTTGGTTTTTCGAGACAGGGTTTCTCTGTGTAGCTTTGGAGCCTATCCTGGCACTCACTCTGAAGACCAGGCTGGCCTCGAACTCACAGAGATCTGCCTGCCTCTGCCTCTCGAGTGCTGGGATTAAAGGTGTGCACCACCACCGCCTGGCCAGCAAATAGGTTTTTGTTTTTTTTTTAAATCGGCAATTTTTAACTTTATCTGATTTTTGTATGAGTTTTCTCCCTCTCAGCTGTTCCAGTAGTTTTTTTGTCTATATATTTTTTTAGATTTATTCATTTTTGTATGTGTGCGTTCCAGAGACAGAGAGAGAGAGAGAGAGAGAGAGAGAGAGAGAGAGAGAGAGAGAGAGTGTGTGTGTGTGTGTGTGTGTGTACATGCAGGCTACTGTCAGAGGACAACTTAGAGACTTTAGTTCACTCCTTCCACTGTGGGCCCTAGGGATGGAACTCAAGTTTATCAGCAAGTGCTTTTATTCTAAGCCAGGCAGTGGTGGTACACTCCTTTTAATGCCAGCACTTGGGAGGCAGAGGCAGGATGCTCTCTGTGAGTTTGAGGCCAGCCTGGTCTACAGAGTGAGTTTCAGGACAGACAGGGGTAGACAGAGAAACCCTGTCAAAAAAAAAAAAAAAAACAAAAACAAAACAAACAAATGGATTGATTGAATGAAAACAGGAAATTATGGGGCATAAAATTTACTGTGTGTGGGGAGCATTTGTACTATAGCTCATGTATGGAGAGGTCAGAAGACAACTTACAGGAGTTGGTTTTTTCTTTATCATGTGGGGACTAAAACCACACTTTTATAAGTTGTTATGCTTGGTGGCATGTGCTTTTACCCAGTGAACTAACTTGCTCTTCCTTATTTTCCTTGTTTATATGCAAATCTTTCTCTTTAATTTTTTATAAATTGAGACAGACTCTGTAATAACCCAGGCTGTCCCTTAACTGACAAAGATTCACCTGCTTCTTCCTTCTGAGCTTAGGGTCAAAGGCCAGCTCACTTTGCTCTTCTCTGCCAACCAGCTTTACTTTTGTTTTGTTCTCCTCTTCTTGCTTTGGCTAACTTGTACTTTTTTTTTGCTGACTGTCTCTCAGCTTCCTAAGACTCAGTTACTTTTTTTTAGGGTCTCATGTAGCCCAGGCTGGCCTTGATCTCCTGCATCTACCTCCTAACAGATAGAACTGCCTGACTCAACCTCTCTAGTGGTAGTAATACCAGCCTTATCCAACAACAAAATGTTGCCTTAAAAAAAAAAAAAACAAAAAAAGATTTACTTATTTATTTATTCTGTATGCTGTGTTCTGCCTGCAGGCCAGAAGAGGGCACCAGACTCATTATAGATGTTTATGAGCCACAATGTGGCTGCTGGGAATTGAACTCAGGACCTCTGGGAATTGAACTCAAGACCTCTATAAGAGCAGGCAGTGTTCCTAACCACTGAGCCATACCTCCAAAATGTTATTCCTTTCATTATTTTTCCCCAACTACTCAGGCTTAAGCCTAAGGTTTTGCATAGGCAAGGCACGTATCAGCCTCTGGAGTAACAGAGAGTAAAAGCCCAGCCACCCCCGAACTGAAACCACTAATTTTTTCTTTTTCTTTTTTGAGATAGGGACACATGTAGTAAAGGCTGACTTTAAATTAAAACATTAAACAGCTGAGGCTGGCCTTGAATTACTGACCCTCCTGTCTCAATTGCTGGGATTATAGGCATATGTCATAATGCTATGCAAAGGACTGGACCTCTCCATGTACTCTAGGGTGGTCTTAACCTCACAATGATCCTTGTACCTCAGCCTCCAGAGTACTTGTGTTGCAACACTATGCCTGGGGAGGTTGGAAGGCAACTTTGTGGGGTCAGTACTGTTTCTGTAAATCAAACTCAGGCTACCAGGCTTGCATAGCTAGTGTTTAACCTGTTGTGCCATTAATTTTTAAGATTTTTGTTTGGTTTTAGGTTTTTGTTGTTGTTTGGTTTTTGTTTGTCGAGGTAGGGTTTCTCTGTAGCTTTGGAGCCTGTCCTGGAACTCACTCTGAAGACCAGGCTGGTCTCGAACTTACAGAGATTTGCCTGCCTCTGCCTCCGGAGTGCTGGGATTAAAGGCTTGCACCACCATTGCCTGGCTTAAAAATAATTTTTAAGGTTTATTTATTTTATAGCTGTGTTTTACTCATATGTTTATCTGTATCTTGTATCTTCTGGCCAGTTGCCACAGGGGTACTCAGAATCAAACTCAGGTTCTCTGCAAGAACAAGTGCTCTTAACCATTGAGCCACCTGCCTAGACTCAGGACTATTTTTTATGCATATTGCTCATCATCTATTTAAACCTAAACCTCATGTTTGGACTCCAATGATAGACTTAGAGGAGGGAGGTCAAAGTACCTCTCTGTACCTCTCATAAGTATAGGTACACAGGATAAATATCCCATTACTGCTTTTCTCTACTGTTTAATTGGCCTTCTGCAGACAGGTGGTTCAGACTGACTTGTTAGGGACTCTCTTCAGGCCCAGGCTTTGACCTTACCACCAGGAAAAATTTGTCTATTCTTTCACTAATATCACTGTTGATATTCAGGCATCTGTACTAGACTGCTCTTGGGGTTCTGCTTCTCAGCTGCAGCCACTAAGAGCACCTCCTGTGCACATTCATTATGTTTCCTTTTAAAAGGGTCCTCCCTCCTTTCTGCCTGTCTCTCTGTCTCTCTCTGCCTCTTTTCTCTTCTGTTGCTCATGTTCCCAGAGGCTGATCTCCTCCTCCCCTCACCCTCTTTTCCATTCACTTTCCCCTAATTTAAACAAAACAAAACAAAACAAAAAACCTCCACGTGAGCTGTCATTCAAGCCACATTATTTTAAAAAATTACAACAATTACACTGTCTTTTTGTGGGTATATGTGTTGTATGTACAATAGTGTAAGTGTGTGCATACATCTATGCAGGCACCAATACAGGTATATGCTTGAAGGATCTAGAGGTAAATTCTTCATGAATCTCCACTTTGTCTTTTGAAACAGGGTCCTGCACTGAATCTGGAACTAGAGTCACAAACACATTTGTTATACATAGCTTTTCTGTGGGCGCTGGAGAGCCAGCTAAGGTTCTTGTACTTGTGCACCAGACACAAGTGAGGTTACACTTCACAATAAGTCATGTGGAAGTCTTCAAATTTTGTTTCTGAAAGAATGAAACTATTTGGCATTTTATATATGCTATACTCCTTTCTCTTATCTCCCCCCCCCCCAACAGGGTTTCTCTGTGTAGCTTTGGAACCTATCCTGGCACTCACTCTGTATACCAGGCTGGTCTCGAACTCACAGAGATCCTCCTGCCTCTGCCTCCCGAGTGCTGGGATTAAAGGCATGCACCACCAACGCCCGGCATTTTTGGTTTTTTGGAGACAGCGTTTTTCTGTATAGTTTTGGAGCCTGTCCTGGAACTCACTCACTCTCTAGACCAGGTTGGGATTAAATGCATGTGCCACCAGAGCTACCCAGATCCCTTTTATGTTTTTTACAATGAGGTCTCAGTCTGTATTTCAGGCTGACTTTGAATTCCCTTGCTCCAACCTCCCAAGTACTGGTGTTAAAGGCATGAACCACCATATCTCTTGGGTATTCTATAAATTTTAGAATTAGGACTTGTGAGGTAGCTCAGCAGGTAAAAATACTTGTGGCCAAACCTGACAACCTATGTTCAGTTTGTTCAATCTCAGGGTTCTACATGGCAAAGGACAGAACCAACTCTGGGAAAGTTGTTCTCTGACCTCCACATATGCAATGTGACATGTATGCACCAGAACCAAGCACATGAACTCAACAATGCATATTTTATATATGTGCCACTGTGTCTTGTGGATAGAAGTCTTAAATAAAACCATGAATTTTTAAATCATTTAATCAATTCTGAAATCCTCTCAATCTAGATTTTAAAAATAAAATGAACTGGCTCTGGTGGCACAGGCTGGTAGGATTTACTGAAGGAGACAGAGGCAGGAGGATCTGGAGTTTGAGGCCAGCCTGGGATACACAATTTTGGCTGGGTGTTGGTGGCACACGCTTTTAATCCCAACGCTCATGAGGCAGAGGCAGAGGTAGGTGCATTTCTACGAGTTCGAGACTAGCCTGGTCTACAGAGAGAGTGCCAGGATAGGCTCCATAGCTACACAGAGAAATCCTGTCTGGGGGGGGTTTGGGGGGGAGAAATACATTTTAGAATCAGCCCGTCATTTCAAATGAATTTATGAAGACCACATTATACATATAAACTGTCATTTTTGATAGTTAAGAATCTTCTAAACAATGATATATATATTTTTCAAAACTGCCTTCTTTTTTTAAACATTTTTCTTTTTTAATAATTTATTTATTATAGCCAGGTGGTGACACACGTCTTTAAAAAAAAAAAAAAAGATTTTATTTATTTATTTGTATACAACATTCTGCTTCCATGTATATCTGCACACCAGAGGAGGGCACCAGATCTTATAACAGATGGTTGTGAGCCACCATGTGGTTGCTGGGAATTGAACTCAGGACCTCTGGAAGAGCAGTCGGTGTTCTTAACCGCTGAACCATCTCTCCAGCCCTCACAACTGCCTTCTAATTATTCTTCTGATACTATCTCATGTAACCAAGGTATATTCTATATAAAGTGCAGAGTTGGGGAAAGGCTACATACATGTTAGAAAAGCACTTTATCGACTGATCTACATTTTTGCACCTTATAATTATTATCATATATATTTTTGAGACAGGGTCTTGCTATGTAGCCCAAGCTGGTCCCAAATTCACATTACTATCCTTTGCCTCAGTCTCTCCAGTGCTGGGATCAGCAGCTTACTTTGTATTTTTTTAATTAAACACTTAAAGGGCATATTTGAAAGATTTATTTTTAAGTATTTCATGGATGACCTTGAACTCCTAATCCTGCTTCTACCTCCCAACTGCTGAGATTATAGACATTTGTCAATATATCCAATAACAACAATTCATTTAAGGGCTTCAAGCCACAGTATTACAGAATATACTCTTTTACATCATTTCAATTTTAAAAATTCTCTCTCTCTCTCTCTCTCTCTCTCTCTCTCTCTCTCTCTCTCTCTCTCTCCCCGTGTGTGTGTGTGTGTGTGTGTGTGTGTGTGTGTGTGTGTGTGTGTGTGAGAGAGAGAGAGAGAGAGAGAGAGAGAGAGAGAGAGAGAGAGAGAGAGAAAGAGAGAGATATGTCTGTTGTGTGATTGGTGCTGGGAACGAAGCATGGGTCCTCTGCAATAACAGTAAATGTTCATAACTGCTGAGCTACTGTTCCATCCAGTACCCTCACATAATAATTTCTTAAAAGTAAAACTACTGACTTTTTCCAATATACATTATCAGTGATCCTGAGACAGCAAAACCAGTTTTGTTAATCTCAAGTAGCAGACAGAAAATTATCTTGTAAATCTTCAACTTACCTGTTGAAGAAGCACTCTCAGATGAAGATCTTTTATGGGTGGGGCTACAATTTGTGCTTTCTGCTGAGCGCTGAGAAGGTTTATCTGAAATTGACTGAGAACCTGGGAAGAAAGAAAAAGAAAGAAATCATAGGACATCTCAAGACTACATGAAGTGTTTGTTAGACCATGCTATGATAGAACAGTGCATTTTAGCCGCTGTCACTGCGATTCCCTGTAACAATATGACAAGTAGCTTACAATAAGAAGAAAATAAGCAGAGGATAAACCATGCCAGATGTTGATGACAGAATTTCCCAGGTCGCAATGAATTTGTTTATTAGTAGAGAGAAAGAAAACTAGTTTTAATAGTAGGATAAAATTACTTGTTATTTAGTTTTATGTACCATCACTATCAAATATTTACTGATAAAAATTAATAGTATAACCTGTCCCTTATTTTTATTAAAAACTCATCATTTAAACCAACAAAGCTTTTTTTTTTTTTCTTTTTGGTTTTTGAGACCTAGCTGTCCTGAAACTGAGATCCACCTGCCTCTGCCTGCTGAGTGCTGGGCTTAAAGGCGTGTGCCACCACTGCCGGGCCAAACAAACAAAACTTATAATACAATTGAGAAATAATTGACTCAGGAAAGGCACATCTGACTTGGGTATCTCATTTAATAGATCTCAAATACATGTTTTTGGTCACCCCCTCCCTTTGGTTTGTTTTTACTTTTGTTTTTTGAGACAGGGCTTCTCTGTGTAGCCCTGGTTGTCCTGGAACTTGCTCCAGCTTCCCTTTGAACTAACAGAGATCCACCTGCCCTTGCCTTCTGTCTGCTGGGATTAAAGGCGTGTGCAACCACAACAGGTGAAGTCCATCATCTTATCCAAATCACAAAGTAATTTTCACATTCTGAAAGAACTGGTTATAAATTTATTTGTGAAATACATCTCTAATGGTATATACACTTAAGGTTACTTAGCTTATAGATATAAAATGTTAAAGAAAAAGTCCATTCAAAAAGTCTTCTAATTTTAGCAAAACCCCAAAGTGAAGCAGTATAATTTAGTGCTTCTCTTGCTCAGAAGAAAATCATGATGTTCAGGAAAGATTACTTTGCTACAAAAAATTCTTGTTTCTAGTACTTTCATAATAATCTAAACGCCAATGTCGAAAATGCTAAACATCAATTTTGTATTTGTCAAAAGAATCAGAAGCACTCAATTCAACATTGAATTGGAGGCACAAAAGAAACCAGAGCCTTGAAGAGGAGACTATCATAACTGCCTCTAGGATTATACTCTCGAATGAAGACAGGATTTAATCCCTGAAGCACAGCAATAGAAGAAACAAATGGAGCTAAGTTTCTACAATTTCCCTTTCTCTAGGAGAAAAAGTATTTGCTGTTTTATAGTTTCTTAAGTCATGGTACTGCAATTATTCTTTTCATAGGCTACTGACAGTACTGAACAGGTACGATGTATGGCTCACTATTCAAGAATGAGAAGTCAGGTACTGGGAAAATTCATGCTGTAACAGTGTTCCCAACTTCTAAAACACAGAGATGACTGATGTAAGATCTACTCAAGAACAAAGACTGAAATCCAAAGAGATATAAAACGGGATTTTGCAAACTAACAGTACAGTAAACCCTCATGATGTGTGGCTCAGATATTCTACTATAGAACTAAACCGTATGATTAAAAAAAAAAGAAGTTAAAAAAAAACAAGGCATCAATGAAGACTAAGTATTAATACAGAAAACTTCATATTCAGGATAGATATATTCTTCCTACCCAGACATGTAGCAAGACAGAAGACAACAGTGGCCAAAAAGCTTGAGACATCACTGAGCTCCATCGACATTGCTGACGAATGGGCAAACAATGTAGATTAAGTGCCAGGAAATAAAGGGAGTTGAAGAGCACTTTCACTAGTTTTCTCTCAGTCATAAACTGACATCTATAGAGTGTATTTTACATGCTTGGTATTTGGTGAGCCTGTGGAGGTGGGAGGAAGACAGAGAAGAGCACACTAGTCGGTCCTCTAGGATGACATTTGTGCTGTCTGTTCTTGAGCTCCATTTTCAGTTTCTAGGCTATTTGGTATCTTTTCCCAAATTTCTTGGCAATCTTCAAGAAAATCTTCATGAAGGCTTTAACTATACCTTTGATCATCAGGATATCCTGAGAATCACCCTGCCTGGCCTCACCCACCTCAGGGTAAAAGAGGGTACAGGCACTTTCTTCAAAGCTCCTTCTTTTGGTGGCATCTGGAGCTGCTGAGGAGGCAGTGGGAGGTGGAATGGGGGTCAGATCCCCGGAGATCATTATTGGCAGCATTGTACAGCAATTCCTGAGAAACTGAAACAATTGAGAAAGAGATGGCTTAGCTCACTTAGCTTCTGAGCCATTTTTCATTTTCTGAAAGTAATGGAGGCCAGCAGCCTATTCTTAGAATTTAATAGAAGATTGAAGTAAAAATTCAGGAAGGCTTCCATTTTTCATTTTTAAAAGTGTATTTGAATCTTTTGTTCATACACAGTAGAGCTGGATGGTTTTTATTTATTTTCTTTTTAAGATTTATTATTTATTATGTATACATTGCTCTGCCTGCATGCCAGAAGAGGGTACCAGATCTCATTATTGTAGATGTTTGTGAGCCACCATGTGGGTGCTGGGAGCCGAACCTGGGTCCTCTGGAAGAGCAGCCAATGCTCTTAACCCCTGAGCCATTTCTCCAGCCTGAGTAGAGCTATTCTTAACAATATTGCATATTTAGAGAATAAGGTATCCCTAAGATATGTTCAAAAACAGTGCTGCAAGAACTGTAGGAGGATGAGAATACCTGAAAAAACACTGCTCAAAGATGTAAAGTAAATGGATTTAAGACTAGAAAGCATTGTTTTAACTTTTGAGCAAGAAGAAGCAACCTGTTAAAGATATCCAGAGAGAACTAACATGTCTATTCCAGGAGAGACCCCAACACATCTCTTTCTAAACATAAGACAAAATGAAATGCAGAGTGGAGTGCAGTCTGGTGTTAAGTATATGGACTAAGGAGAAAAGTAACCTGAGTTTGACGCTTCAGTCTTTAGCAAATTAAGGATCAGGATCAAGGCAACTAAACATGCCTAACAATGGCTTATTTAAAGCACCCTAAATCATATGACCATGCTAAGTTCCAAAATGGGATAGTAAAATTTATAATGCCACCTTACATAATTCAGTGTGGCTAATACTGGTCATGCTATTTTTTTCTTGTCGAGAGAATGGCACTGACTGAAATCAGTGTCTTGTGCTTCACTGAACTACAAATTCAACATTATTGTGAAACATATTTTAGATGTTAAAGTAACTGATACATTTAAATGAAGACTCAATTTTAAAATAAAAATTTAAGTAGAACAGACACTTATACCCAATTAGGGAAGTAAAACTAACCTATAGCTATTAATTATTTACCTTGTATTTACCTTGTACATTATTTACCTTGTACATATAGTAAAGTGAATACGATTAAGATGTCCTTCAAAATCAAGTATACTCAGGTCAGGGAAGTACTTGCAAGATAGGAAGAAAGCCATCTGAAATGAATCTTTTTAATGTACTGACTCTACCTTAGCTTCTCTGGGAACAGGGTAATGATCTAAGCCACACCAATAATATTAGATGTACCAACAGACTCACTGGAACCAGGTGTCCAGATTTCTTTTTAGTTCTTTAACAAAGGACAAAGCCGTTTTTCTGCATCCCCAATATTTTTTTTTTTGTTGTTGTTGTTGTTCTTCTTCTAACTCATAGTCATTTTCTAATTGGAGTTACAACTTTGTTGTGTCTAGCTTGGGAGAAATATTAGCCAGTTTCACCTGTGGTGACATAAGATTTGCCAGCAAAGATGTGCAAAGACTTTATTCCTCACAGAATAAATTGTTTATACGTATTTAAGGTAAAGAAAATCTAATATTGTCTCAAAAACAAAAACAAAACTGGACACACATACACAAAACTAGAAATCAGTAAGTTTCCATCATTTCTCATTTTAATTTAGAACAAAGATATAATGAAATAAACAAGAAATATAGGTGAAATTCTTCAGTTCATAGAATTTTCAGTTAGAAACAGTGCTATGCTTTCATCACTCAAACTACATACACATAATTTAGAAACTACATACACATAATTAAAGCAGTAATTACACACAAAGTAGAGACCACATGTTTAAAAAAAAACTATAGACTTTTCAACATTAAAGGTATGGTGATTCTTAGGAATCAATTCTTAATGTCTGCTGATCTTCATGTAGATAGAGAAGGCAGCAGAGCTACAGAGGAGGGTACACAAGGCATCATAAACTGATACACAGAGGGATGCCAGAACTAAAAATAAACTTGGATATGTGAAGAAGCCTTGACAGTCATCTTAATTATACAATTTCTGAGTTTCATTCGTTCATTATTTGATAAGCTTATAAGACAAGGCTTTAGGAAAATATTTGTATCAAGGCAGGCAAAAAGGAAAGATGGTATATACATAGCAAAAAAAAAAAGGTGGGGGGGAGTAAGAATGCCTGAAAATTGAGAAGGGCAAAAAGAGATTATGAATGGATTTGGGATAATAATCTAATTATTTCAGTATCCACAGAAATAAGACTAAGAAACTGTCATGAGATTGGTTTGTTGTTTAAAAAAAAATCCTGACTTAATCTACCATAAAAAATGAATACTATTTTCACAGACACCTGGGTGTAAGCAAAGAGTCAAATGAGTAAAGTTAGCAGAATCCATGGGGATAGGTGTTTCTTCTGTGTAGAAAGGTCACAAAGAAAACCAGACACACAATCCAGTGAGACAGCTCTGAATAAAAGTGCTGGATGAGGGGCTGGAGAGATGGCTCAGTGGTTAAGAGCACTGGCTGCTCTTCCAGAGGTCCGGAGTTCAATTCCCAGCAACCACATGGTGGCTCACAACCATCTTGAATAAGATCTGGTGCCCTCTGCTAGCATGCAGGCACAAGACTGTATACATAATAAATAAAATCTTTAAAAAAAAAAAAGTGCTGGATGAGCAAGCAAGCCTGATAAACTGAGTTAGATCCTTGGAAGCCACTGGAAAGGGAGAGGAAGAGGAGAGAGAAAGGGGGGAGAGGAGAGAGTAAAGAGAAGGGGGAAGAGGAGAGAGAAGAGACAGAGGGAGAGGAAAAGAGAGGAGAGAGAGATGATCTTCATGTACATACTAGGGCATGCACACTCTCTCATGGAGGCAAACACCTGTGCATAACTATGTGGACACACACAAAGACACATACTCTCACACTAATTTGAATGAAAATTTTAAAATAGAAAAGAAAAAAATGCTGGGCATGGGGGCACACAGCTTTAATCCCAGCATGTAGGAGTCAGAGATAGGTAGATCTCTGTGAGTTGAGGCCAATCTGGTGTACATAGGATCTCCAGACCAGCAGGGATATATAGTGAGATTCTCCTGTCTCAAAAACCAAAACCTACTGGGTGGTGACTGGCATTCCTTTAACCCCAGCACTCTCTGGAGGTAGAGGCAGGCAGACCTCTATAATTTTGAGGCCATCCTGGTCTACAGAGTGAGAACCAGAATAGTTAGGGCTACAAAGAGAAACTCTGTCTCATAAAACCAACCCCCCCCAAAAAAAACCCCAATACCCATACACCCACCATGAAAACAAAGATTAACTACTTCACTGAGGCCTTAACTATTCCAAACTAGGAAATGAATTTTCAGGGTGCTAAATATGAATTAGAAAAGAACACACTGACTAGGCATGACATGCCTTTGATTCCAGCGCTCAGGAGGTAGAGCCAGGTTAGCACAGCTTACACAGTAAATTCCACCAGAACTATATAGTGAGACTTGTCTCAAAATAAAGCAAAAAACAAAACAAACATACAAAAAAAACCAAAAAACAAAAAACCCTGAAACCAGTAATTTTGTCAGGCAAAATTTATTTCTTCAGCCTAAATTCATATAAAGGCTTTTTACAAATTTATATACTACATGTTTTTCATGTACATTATTTGGAATTCTGTCAGGAGCCAGCCCTGGTCAGATATAAAAGTCTCCTTTACAAGAGGCTTGGCGACCCCCATGCTAAACCACCAATTTAGTCACGCACCCCACCCCTTAGGTTAGAGTTCGAGATAAACCACAGGAAAGTTCCTGATACCTGCTCAGGCCCTAGGGCATTTACACCCATTCCTCCCCCCCCCCTTACTTCCTCTTTCTTTACTTCCTCCTTTCTCTTTAAAAACTCCTTGCTTATAATCAATGAAATTAGATCTTGACAAGGACACTGCTTGGTCTCGCTCTTTTTTTCTGGCCCATTTATTTTCAGGCTTAGTCCCCCTCACACCCACGAATTACTAGAACCCCGAGGGCAGGGGCAGAATTCCAACAATAAGCACTCTACTAATCAGGAAGTTATTTAAATGAGCAAAAGGTCTGATGTTTCCAATGTGACAAATATCTTTGGATTAACCAAGGAAGAACAGACAAACTTGTGCTAGATTTAAAATGATGCTTACTAGTGAGTTTAACGATAAACTTATTTCAAAATAGTATTCCAAAGTACTTTTATAACAAATCACTTCTTCCCAACAAAATTAAAGCATGGCACAAAATCTTAGTTTTATGTGTGTAGTGTCCCTGTTAGTATGCTTAATCTGCATGAGTGGAGGCACATGTTGGTGTGGGCACATTGTGTACATGTGGTCTAACTGAGGTTGATGTTGGGACCATGCTCAATTGCTCATTCATATTAGTAATTGAAGCCAGGTCTCTCAGTCAAACTCAGAGCTTGGTGTTAACTGATAATTTTACTTGCCAGCTTGCTGTAGAGAGCCCCCATCTCTACCTGCTAAGGCTGGAGTTAGAGGCTAGCTGCAAAGTCCACCTCAAATTTATGTGTGTTCTGGCATTTTAATTGATGAGCTATTTCTCGAACCTTAGTGCTTGATTTAAAATGGCACAAAATTTTAGTTTTATGTGCCAAAGTCTCCTAATGCTATATTTAAGTTTGGAATCTACTCCTGAATCTCTTGAACACAACAGTGCTACAAGTTTCTTGTCAACAAGTTGAAGCAGAGATAAAAACTCAAACTACAATAAAAACAGGTGTTTCTGATTATAAGAAATACATGTACAGAAAATAACGTGTTTCATTTGCTACATCAGTTAAATGCACTATAGGAGGAATGGATTCAGAATCTGTGCTTATTATTTTTAAGCTAAAAACAAAAAACTACTTTTTCTCCCCGTTTAATTAGGGAATTCCTTACAAAGCCCAAATTAGAACAGTTACTGAAATGGAATTCTCCCAGAAACTCCCCTCCCCCTCCCCTCTGGTTTTCTGAGACAGGGTTTCTCTGTGTAACAGCCCTGGCTATCCTGGAACTCACTCTGTAGACTAGGCTGGCCTACAACTCAGAGTGAATACTTTTTTTTTTGAGACAGGGTTTCTCTGTGTAGCTTTGGAGCCTATCCTGGCACTTGCTCTGTAGATCAGGCTGGCCTCGAACTCACAGAGATCCACCTGCCTCTGCCTCCGGAGTGCTGGGATTAAAGGCGTGCACCACCAATGCCCGTCGGAGTAAATACTTTTCTAAAACCAAAGTATGCAGTCATTTAATGATGAGGGACAAAAATACTTCTCGGGATGCTTGAAATAAATAATGTTTATATGCAATCATAATACTGTCCCACAGTCCATTCTTTGCTACTGTTTTGTCCATTTCTGAAATCAGATTGTTCTGCCATGTACAGCTAGTTGTGGATTAAATACACAAAAGACAAGATCAACTTGATGGTGCGTATCTACAGTGGTACTCTCCCATAACCCTAGCATTTAATAGGCTGATGCAAGACCCTGAGTTTGAAGCTAGGTTGAGCTACACTGAAAGAGATCTGTTCTTAAAAATAACCAACAAAAATAACCAAACCAACAAAAAAACCCTGCTGCTCATGCTGGCACACACCTTTAATCCTAGTGCTCAAACCAAAAGCAGGCGATCTCTGAGAATTTGATGCCAGCCTGATCTAAATACTGAGTTCCAGGACAAACGAGGCCCTATAGAGAAGTTCTGTCCCCAAAACACACACACACAAAAATAAAAAAACAGAAAAAACAAGCAAACAAATCAACTAGCCCTAAATTAGGTCTGGAGAGACAGACAGTTCAAGGATTCAGAGCACCTTCCAGGGGATCCAGGTTCAATTCCCCACACTTAAACATGGTAGTTCACAACCATCTGAAACTTTTAGTCTTAGTGCACTTGATATCCTCTACCGGCCTCTACAGGCACTGCATGAGTGTGATGCAGACACATATGCACAGAAAACACTCATACACATAAAATAAAAACTATTAAAAAAACAAACAAACCACTACGAAGGGCAGTGGTGGCACACGCCTTTAATCCCAGCACTCAGGAGACAGAGGCAGAGGCAGAGGCAGAGGCAGAGGCAGAGGCAGACAGTTCTCTTTGAGTTCGAGGCCAGCCTGGTCTACAGAGTGAGTTCTAGGACAGGCTCCAAAGCCAGAGAGAAACCCTTTCTCAAAAAGCAAAAACAAAAAAGAACCAAATCCCTAAATTAGGAGGTGGAGGGATGGCTAAGAGGTTGAGAGCACTTGCTGATCTTTTAAAGGACCTCTATTGATTTCCAGCATTCATATCAAGGTTACTCACAATTAACTTCTAATTCCTATTCCAGGACATTTGATAACTCTGACCTCAGATACTCACATGCATATACCTGTACAAACATTTAATTAAACAGAAAAGCTTCACAAAACTTAAGAGTTAGTATAGGTATGAATATATTCTAATTGGGAGAGTGCTTGCCTAGCATACAGCAAACACTGGCACAGCACACCCATGCAATCCCACAAGACCGAGGAGGTGACTACGTCATCCTTGGGTACACAACCAGTCTTGAGATGGGCCTGGACTCTTACATCAGACTACCGTAAAACAAACAAACAACAAAAAAAACAAAAAACAGCCAACCAAACAATAAAAAAATACACCTAGATAATAAGTAAATTTTTAAAAGTGCTGAAAAAAAAAATCAAGAAAGGAACGTTCAGATATTCTATGTCAGATACATGTTCTCACTAGACATACTTCATGTCTATCTAATATAGGTCAAATAATAGAATCAAGTACCAGGATTAGATTAGATGAAACCAGGGAACCTAGTCTCAGTAATTCAGTATATAATATTAATACTATTAGGTCTTTCATGATTTAGTTCAGAACAACATACGAATTAGAAAACTTGGTGCCTGTATCTGCGCACGCAGATATGACAGCCAAACACTGTGAAGAGGATGTCAGCCCACAATTGCTTCAACCATTATTTGTGTACTTTTGTGTATTTGGGTGTTTTGTCTCCATGTACATTTGCATACTAAAAGGGATCAGATCACATGGGACTACAGTTATGTTTGTGAGTCACCGTGTAGGTGCTTGGAATTGAACTCAGGACCTCTGGAAGAGCAGCTCCGGTCCCACAAAGGTATTTCTCTCTCTCTTTTGAGACAGGGTTTCTCTGTGTGGTCCTGGCTGTCCTGGAATTCACTATGCAGACCAGGCTAGCCTGAAACTCAGAGATATGCCTGCCTCTGTCTCCCCAGTACTGGGATTGCAGGCATTAGCCACCACCATACCTCTCTAGCTATTTTTGAGACAAGGTTTCAAACTCAACCATGGCTAGGGCACTAAGGTTGTGGATACCAGGCTTGGCCTTTTGTCTCTCTCTGTTTTTCTTTTTTTTTGGTTTTTGGAGACAGGGTTTCTCTGTGTAGCTTTGGAGCCTATCCTGGTACTCACTCTGGAGACCAGGCTGACCTCGAACTCACAGAGATGGGCCTGCCTCTGCATCCCGAGTGCTGCGATTAATATTCAAGAAGAGACATTCCAGGGCTGGAGAGATGGCTAAATGGTTAAATGCACTGGTTGTTTGTGCAGAGGACCCAGGTCAGTTAACAAGCATTTGTAAACCCAGTTCCAGAGGATCGTCTTCTGGCCTTGGGGGAACAGGGCACCAAATCTGCATAAACTAATAATAATAAAATAAAAAAAGTTCCTCCTTGAAAGGGAAAGATCTACATGCATCACTTCTATTTGCTCTGTACAGAACCTGTTTCCTTTTCTATGTATTTAGACAATCATTTTGTTTTATCAACATGGACTTCTGGATGTTTATTTTAAGGTTATAACCCAATATTAGTATTATTTAGTCACTTGAATTGTTCCAGGTCTTGTTACTGAAAGTTGTTTCAGAATTACAATTTTCCGGGTAATAGACAACACTTCGTGCATGCGTGCATGCCTGTGTGTGAAGTCAGATCTGCCTGGCTGTACCTCCAAAGTGCAGGGATTAAAGGTGTGTACCACCAGGCCAATTGATATAAAATTTTTCTAATTTACCTGTTAATAAACAAACTGCTCTTAGATTGAAAATGCAATTGTTTTGTTTTTGTTTTTGTTTGTTTGGTTTTTTTTGGTTTTTCGAGACAGGATTTCTCTGTGTAGCTTTGTAGACCAGGCTGGCCTCGAACTCTCAGAGACCCTCCTGCCTCTCCCTCCCAAGTGCTGGGATTAAGGTACAGTGCTTACTGCCATGTCTGTTAAGAGTTCAGTCCCTGGCTGGGCCTTGGTGATGCACACCTTTAATCCCATCGTTCTAGAGGCAGAGGCAGGTGGATCTCTATGAGTTCAAGGACAGCCTGGTCTACAGAGTGAGTTCCAACACAGGCTCCAAAACAATACAGAGAGAAACCCTGTCTCGAACACCCCCCCCCCCAAAAAAAAGAGTTCAGTCCCTGTAGAGTGAAAGAACTTACTCTCACAAGTTGTTCTCTGGCCTCCAAACACATTAGCTCCTTTTCATTCTCCCCTCCCCCAAAGACAAGCATGCCACAGCATATGGAGTGGAGTCTACATGACAACTTCACTTCTTTTCTTCCACCATGTGGAGTCCAGGAATTGAACCAAGGTTATTAGACTTAGCAGCAAGTACTTTACAGCCAGCCCCTCTCTATTTCTTGAGACAGGGTCTCTCATTGAACCTGGAGTTCACAGATTGGCTAGATTGACTGGACAATGAATGCCAGGGATTGGCCAAGGTGTCCACTAATCCTTAGTTTTGGTTACAAGAACATGCCACCACACTTGACTTTTACAAGGGTGTTGGAGATCCATTACTAATTGGCTATCTCTTTACTCCCTTCCCCTAAAGTTTTGACACTGAGGGTGTGTGTGTGGGGGGTGATCCCCAGGCTCCAGCCTGTCTTTGAGACAAGGACATGTTATGCAGTCTTGCTATTTCTTGTGTAGCCAAGCATGACTTCAAATTCTCCTGCCCCTGCCTTCCTAGTGCTGAGGCTGTGTCTCCCTGTCCCCAGGTTTATTTTATGAGTGTTTTGGCTGCATGTCTATCTGTATACCATATGTGTGCCTGGTGCCCAAGGAGGTCAAAAGGGGTCGCTGGAGCCCATGGAACAGGAGCCACAGATGTTTGTGAGCCACCATATGGGTGCTGAGGATAGAACTTAGGTTTTCTGCAATAACAAGTGCTCTTAACCACTGAGCCATCTCTTCAGTCGCTGTGTCCTTCTAACATGCGTAACGTACAATTTCGCTATTTCTCTCTCTCTCTCTCTCTCTCTCTCTCTCTCTCTCTCTCTCTCTCTCTCACACACACACACACACACACACACACACACACACACACACACACACACACACACTCACTCTCTAAGACAGGACAGGACAGTGTAAAAGAGCTTCCCGCAGTTGTTTGAGCCCCAAATAAACACACAGACACTGTATTTGTTATAAACTGTTGGCTGGAGACTAGGGCTTCTTATTGGCTAGCTCTGTCTTAATTATTAACTCATTTCTATTAATCTAAGTATTGCCATGTGGTTTTATCTTACTGGAGAAGGGTCCAGAACTCTAACTCCTTTGGCACTCACATGGCGACTGTTCTGGTGGTGGTGGGGGCTCTCTCTGCCTACCTTTCCCAGAATTCTCCTAGTCCTAGTAACGCCTATCTTTCCGCCTCATTGGCCAGACAGTGTTTTATTCATCAGCCACTAAGAGAAACATATACACAGAAGGACAACCCCCATCAGGATAGAAAGGCAGATAATGACGGGGGCAGGTGTTATGATAAAGCTTGAGGGGACCCTTGGTGGATTCCTTGGGAGGCGAGGGTCACCGAGGCGGGGACAAACATGCCAGGAAGACAGCGCTTAAGTGAGAAAAGGAAAGGGGTGGGAGGAGGAAAGAGAAAAGAGATAAAGAGACACAGAGGACAGAAGAGAAGAGGGAGACAGGAACAGCAGGAAAAGAGAGGAAAAGAAAGACAGGTTAAGTGGGTGGAGGTCTTTCTTTTAAAGGGGTCCTTTGCATCTGCGTGCAGACTAAGTAGTCATGGAACCCTGGGCTGACCAGGGTACTGCCTGAGTGCATTCTGCCAGGTGACAGGGGCAGGCCAGCATAATGCCTGAATCCTTACAACAGGGAAAGGGAAAGAAGCCCCTCCATTTAACAGATTTGCAATGGAGACCATATTTCTTTTACATATGGATATTCAAATAAGTGTCAAAATAGTAATGAATCATGTGTAAGGCCTTCCTCTTTTCTCAGCTTACAAGCCTGCAATATTTTAGAAATCTCACAAGAAATTCCACTTATATTAAAAGATATGTCTTAACCACTTTGTAAAATCTTTGTGACCTATATAAAGTTTTACCTTACGGGATTGGACCCCCATCCAAGACACCTCTACAGTCACTCACCTACATAAAATCTTATTTTGGGGGAGGGGTGGCAAGGTGGAAATCCCGTTTTTAAAAACATGAAGAAATAAAACAAGCCTTAAAAAGTTTTCATAAAAACAACTACTGAGGCTGCTGTAGGAGACAACAGAGTGTGTCTCTGCCCTCCGCCTCATTATATATATAGGCCAGGCTGGTCTTAGCCTCAGACTCCTTTGTCTGGAACTACAGGTATATTACAGGTATATGCCACTACATCTATCATGACTTCTCTTTGGAGATATAAGTCTGTGTGTCTCATAAGATAGCAAGAAGGGTAAATCTGTTTCTTCTTTTGTCATTTACTTTTGAAAACAATATTTTTATTTTGTGTGTATGAGTGTTTGCCTACATGCATGTGTATATACCACAAACATGTATGATGCCAAAAAAGTCAGTAAGACCTTCCAGAACTGGAGTCGCAGACAGCTGTGTGCTAACATGTAGGGGCTGGGAACTAAACCTGGGTCCTCACAAAAGCTGCCAGTGCTGTTAACCACTTAGCCATCTCACCAACCTCCTTAAATCTTCTTCCTACCTCTGTCTCCTTTGTGTAACAACTATTTTAACTTGATCTCATTACCACTCAACTAAATGCCCCAAAAAGGTATCTGGGAACCACTCTAGAAAACATTGTCTCCTTCTTTTTTCTCCTTCAGAATACTAAGTCTTACTCTTGGGGATGGAGAGATGGTTCAGCAGTTAAGAGTTCCTTTCCAGTGGAGGGTGTTCAAAATATGCTTTTCATCCTAGTTTTCTCATCCCAACTTGTTTTATCCTTAGGTTGTGTTAACTGAGTAAGTAGGTAACTCTCTCCCAACACTTATTCTCCCTCTAGTTATTCTGTAATACAAACAACACAACACTTCTTTCAATTATGTCATTATGTATTTGCATACCCCTCTACCATCTGATTCCCTTAACTACACTGGAAAAGATAAGCAGTCAGACATCAGATCTTTGTTCACTAGTACATGTCAATAACTAGAACAATGCTGATATTTTGGAATTCAATAAATGAATGAGAAAATTAATGAATAAATGAATGCACAGGATTCTGCTTCTCCAGCTAATTGTTGCTCATGCTAACGGTCCTATTTTATTTTAGGTCTTTTTCTCGGGAAGTCATTCTCTGAATTATGCCCCTCATGTTATAGAATCCATACTAAAGTCCCTCTTTTATATATTTTATCACAAAAAATGAAACTTTCTCTTTTCTTGTTCTTTGGAGATAGGTTCATACCATAAAGCCCTGTCTGGCCTGGAGTTTGTTACATAGATCAAGCTGGCCCTCAACTTCTAATCTCCCTGCTTCTGTTTCCCATGTACTAGGATTACAGACATGCACCACTAGACACAACTTCACAATAAGGAAACATAATACAATTTTTGTTATTATCATTCTCTTGCACAGAAAAATGAAATGGGCTCCAAAAGTACAACACCTAGCAAATATTTGCTATCCAAAAACAAGCATTGGTGGCCAGGCAGTGGTGGCATGTGCCTTGAATCCCAGCACTTGGGAGGCAGAAACAGGTGAATTCTAGGCCAGCCTGGTCTAAAGAGTTTAAAAAAAAAAAAAGGAAGCCAGGTGTGGTGGTGAACACCTTTAGTCCCAGCCCTCGACAGAGGAAGGTGGATTCTGTGTGAGTTCCAGGACAGCCAGAGCTACATAGTGAGAGACAGTCTCAGAAATATAAACAAACAAACAAAAAAACATAACAAAGAAACATTTTAGCCAGGGTGTGGTGATGTTACATGACTTTGATCCTAGCACTAGGGAGGCAGAGGAAAGTTGATTACTCTCTGAGTTTAAGGCCAGCCTGGTCTAGAGAATCCTTGCCTCAAAAGAGAACAAAAATAATTTTTTTTTTTTTTGTATTTGAGTAGGTCTGTGTAACACTTGCAAGCCTGGTGCCCATGGAGAAGAGAAGAGACTGTCAGACCCTTGGAACTGGAGCTACAAACCCAGTTGCTGTGTAGAGGCTATGAATCAACCCTGGGCCCTCTGGGAGAACAGCGACAGTAGTCTTCAGTGCTGAGCCACCCGTCTAGTCCCCTTTTCTTCTACATTCTTAAGAAGTAAATCTGTCTTTTCCACTAAGACAGATTGATTTTTGAAAGTCTGTGAATAAGCAAAATTAGGGAAAAAAAAAAAACAAAACAAAAACGAAAACCCTACTTATTTCTGAGGGTTTTTTGTTTTGTTTTATATGCAAATTTTTACCCTTTTAAAGGAATAAAGATAGAAATGAAGGACCCTTTGCTCACTATGGTGGGCACTCAGCTCTAATGTTCCTGCCCAAGTTATCTCTAGAAAAATCAGAAACAAATACACAGATATAAAATATACTCAAGCATCAGACTTTACAACTAATTTACAAAACCTTTAAAGATTATAGTAGGGGGCTAAAGAGATGGCTCAGTGTTTTAGAGCACTGACTGATCTCCCAGAAGTTCTGAGTTCAATTCCCAGCATCCACATGGTGGCTCCCAACCATCTGTAATGAGATTTGGTGCCCTCTTCTGTCTGATGCCCTCTTCTGCCATGCAGCATACATGCAAATAGAGCACTCATATACATAAAATACATGAACAAATAAATCTTTAAAAAAAATCATAGTAATTTCTAAGTTAGGAATACCCTTTATTTACATAAGCAATGATTTCAGTTTCATGCCACCTTTCCTAGTCTCAAAAAACATTAGTCTGGAAGCTACAAATAAATGATTTAGGTATGTTCCATGCCTTTTTATATATGTTTGAAATAACTTTGATGAAGATACCTAAAAGTAATCTAGAACATAAGCCTCTCTGAATATTGAGTCAAATCTTAGTCCTGAAAGTTTTCAAAGGTTAAATTTTTATTGACACATGGGACTCTTGTGTAACATAGAAGCATTTGTAATTACTCAACTAGGATACAATAAGTGCTATCTACTGCTAACAAGTGTCTGAGTCATTTCTAGATTTAGGAATGAAGCATAAACTTTTGTGCAAAAGTTAGAGCATTTTTCCTGGTTTCCCAAGGTTTTTTGTTTGTTTGTTTGTTTCTCAAAACAAAAATACGTAAATAAAACATAGTACAAAGATATTCCTTACTTCTTACATCTAAGAAAAATAAAAACTTTGGAGATTTCAAAATATACTTATAAAAACAAAAATAAAGCATAAATTTAATAAGAAGGTCAAGTACATGAATCCAGAAACCAATGGGAAAATAATTTATTACTGTAACACAAATAGACAGCAAAATAATCCTCTTACCTGCCAATGTCTGTATTGCCCTTTCACTGGAAGGCAGGGGTTCCTTTCTGTGAGGCCGATTTAGTGCAGTATCTTGTACAGGAAAGAGTCCAGGGCTGTCAGTTAATTTCTTCCGGCAACTGGAGTTAGGGTTTGAAACTCTGCAGCTGCCTATTGCACTTGTAAAAAGGTTCATATGTTCGTCACTGCTGGCTGGCTCAGAATTGGGAGTAAATCCTCCAAGGGACAAACTTGGGGAACTTTCCGAGCAGTCAATTTGTAAAGGTGTTTGCAATCCCAAGGCTAAAGAACTTGATTCTGAAGGCTCTCGAGAAACCCACTGTTCTTCTCTGTTTATTAAGCTTTTTGAAGGAGACAGATGAGGGCAGGACATGTGACACCTGTGCTTTTCCTTATGCTTATATCTATCTCCAACAGTATCCTTTCCAAATCGGTAACGTTTCAAAGATTCCAAGACGGATCTGGAAGAGCCAGCGTCCATGGAAACCTGGGGTTGTTCAGAACGGTGTTCTCTGTGTTTGTGACGGTGTCTGTGTTTGTGCTCCACCATCCAACCATAAGCCATCTCGGGAGGTACGCTGGGGTAGGTGCTCATGGAAAGGAGAGGAGTCCTGCTGGTTGTAAGAAAAGCCTCCTGTCTAAGGAGCTTATGCTTTTTCTTATGATATTTGGTAGGATTGAGCAATAAATGACCAGCATGCATATAGGAAGGAGGTGGCAGTGGAGTGGTGAATGAAGGAGATGGAGGTGGTGGATAAAGAGTGGGGGGATACCTTCCATAATAACCTAACCCGATTGGAGCAGCTGTAAGGGGTGAAGGAGAATAAGGCATGCCATAAGAAGGATAAAATCCCGTACTAGATAGAGGAAAACTAAGGCTGTGCATAAAGGGCATTTCCGCCATTGCTTCCCTCATCTTAGGGGGCCTCCCTCTTTTCTTTTTTAAATCAGGCTTCCGAATGTAGTGCAAAGGATCTAAGGGAAAAGAAGGATGTGTATAGAAACTATTAAAGTTGATTCGAAAAATAGTTGGCAGGAGGTCTCGGGGAATAAAATGATGACTCCGATGGGTGATCCGAATTTCACTTAGACGACTTATTAGCTCCTCTAGCTCTGCGATGAAGTCTGGATCCTGCCTATTTCGAAGCTGGGGATATTTCTTTTTCCGTTTCCGTTTCTGTCTTTTCATCTTGTCATAGCTGAGGTAATCGTGACTCCTGCGCTTACATTTGTGTTTATGTTTTTCTTTAAGACTGTTTAGGACAGTAGAGGTTTCAGGAGGAATCAGAGAAATGTGTTCAAAAGAATGTCTCCTCTTTTTCTGTCCACAAAACTTCTCTGCCCTGTCTGATGTGCTGTTATTATCGGTCCCAATGCCACTATCACTGGGAATGGTCTCATCACTATGAGACTCACTAATTGGGGAAGGAGTAGCTTCTTTCAAGGATGTGAGTTCACTCAAATGAGAAGGAGAATTTGGCAACAAAGTAGGAGGAGATAATCGCCTCCTCCCCTTGGAAGCTTTCTTCATTGCAAGAGTCTGAATCATACTGCCCTGTCTGGAGTGCATATGCAAATATGGCACTGAACTAGGTTCAACAAAGCCTGCATCACTACTAACAGGGCTCTGACCTCCACTAGTCCCAGAAGACTGAGAGCAAATAGGTGATGGAAGGATCTCAGAGCTACTAGCAGGTGAAGGCAGTAAAGGGGGAAGGATCTGGCCTAAGGCTGACCCAGCTGCCTGCTGAGCTGTTTGTTCAAGCACAGCAAGGCTGGCAGGGCTACCAGAAAGAAGGCCATTTAAGACAGTTTTTGGTTTTCGGCCCCTTCTCTTCCCTATATAAATGGTTCCTTTCTTGCTGACATTTATTTGTTGACCCAATTTAGAGCCAAATGTGGCAGCAAGACTTGATACTGTATTATGAAGTTTAGATTGTATTTTTCCTTTATTACTTGATTCTACAGAACTTGAAAGAATCTGATTCAACAGTTTTTTTCTCTTTAAAGTCTTCATTTTATTTATTTTTCGGATAATTGTTTTCATTAATTGTCCATTGTTTCGCTTGCTAATTTTTTTTTCTGGTTCCATTTCAAGGTCACTCATACTACAGACACTTTGCCTATGACTATCATCTAGGTCATCTGTATCCTGAAGCTGATCCTCACTCTCAAAGAAATCGCTGCTACTTCTATGGTTTTCAATTTCAGACTCTAGCTTACTTGGACTTTCAGTGGCAACAAACGGAGCCACCGATAGCACAGGTGGCTTCATCTTCACTGGAGACCTCATCTGCCTCTTAGGCCTGCCTCTCTTTTTTGGAAAAGGAGATACAGACAAACTTTGTTTGAAAGAAGGAATTTCAATTTCTGGCTGTAAAATTGGGGGTTCTTGTTCTTCTTTAGATTGTAAAGAAAAAACTTTAGAGGCAGGTATTTTTAAAGTCCTTTTAGGTGGACCTTCTAGCTGAGGCATTTCCTTGGATTTAGGTCTTCCTCTTTTGGGCTTATAAATATCCGACAAAAGATCACTAGTGACACACATACTGGAGGATAGTTTGTGAGCAATAAAAGATTTATGAGATGGTTTTTCACTGTCAGTTAAGAGAGCAAGAGATGGAGCTGTAGACTTACTCAACTTTGGCAATCGGCGTTTAAGGAAATCATGATCCACAAAAGATGATGCTCCAATATTTTTCATAAACTTAGCTGGCTCAGAACTATTTGATAGTGAGCTACAAGAAACATTTTTAAAAAGCTCGGATCTTTCTAATTCTAATCCTTTTGGAGACCGGCATGTGCTTCTTGCCACCACTTTAGTCCACCGTGGTTTTCTTCCTTTTCTTTTTTTTAATGGCTTGGACTGAAAACTAGTGCTTAGGCTTTCAGCAACTTGGCAGTGTTTGTCTGATGCAGTTACTGCACCAAGTTTTAAAAAAGGCTTGTTACTAAATAAACTAGTAAAGTTAACAACTGAAGGAGTAATTGTATGAATAGCAGAGTCAGAAGCCAAACTTGGCTTTTTTCCCAAGGAAGAACTTATTCTAGTAATATCTAGATGTGTATTTTTTGATTCATTGATTTCTTTATCAATTCCTTTACACTCAATACTTATGCTATGACTTAATGACCTATGACCAACATTCAAGTGAGTACTTTCAGCTGAAAACTGGTTCTTTCCAACAGATTCAGAAATTTCTTCCATTTGTTCTGCTGTAGAATTTAAAAGTAATGGATTTGGAGCCAACTGTGAAGAAGTTTCAGGAGGACTTCTGCTTAAAGGATTAATAGATACAGTAGGTGACGGGGAAGGAAGATTGCTTTCTCCTACTGCACCAAAGGGAGACTTAGCTGTAGATGCATCAGAGGCACCTCCCATTTGAAAGTCTGGAGAAGTGCAATATACAGGAGGTTGCTTTTCATGCTTTGAGGTCTCAAAGGCTCCCCTTTCATTGGATGAGAAATTGTCTTGCTGAAGGCATGTTCCTTCATTATACATTTCCTTTTCCAAATTAGTAATTTCTTTTCGGACTGAAAACTTTTCCAGCATGCTTTCTTTACTATGCCTCAGAGCATTCTTCTCAAAAGCTTTGCTGGTAGCACTATCTTTCAGGGACTCAGGAAGTTCTTGGCTTTCATGGTTATTGATGTTTGCACTACAAGAAGCCTTAAGTTGTTCCTGAGTGGGGAGCAGTGCTTCAGATTTAAGGTTTAAGGCATCTTTACTGCCCAGTCCTGCCATAGGACAACTCACTAATTTCTTTCCAATGTCCTTATTAACCAGTCCCATTGCTGAACTTGCTACAATCTTCTTTGTAACATCTTTGGCCACTAGGCCAACTGTAGAACTCAATTTCTTTCCCAACTCTTTATTAACCAGTCCAACTACGGTGCCAAGTCCTAATTTCTTGCCAGACTCTTTATTCACTAACCCTGGAACAATACCAATCCCTAGCTTCTTTCCTGAATCTTTGCTCAGCAGTCCTACTGTAGTGATAGTCCCTGGCTTTTTGCCTAAGTCTTTATTAATGAATACCGTTGTAGCGCCAGTTCCCAATTTTTTCACAGACTCCTTACTAATCAGTCCTACTGCTGCATTGAACATAGGCTTTTTCCCTGGTTCTTTAGTTACCAACCCAACTGCTGTGCTAAGAGCTGGCTTTTTAATTAAGTCCTTATGAATTATTCCAGCTATAGAGCCAACACCTGGTTTCCTGATTAAGTCCTTGCTAACCAATCCTACTGTAGTGCCAGTTCCTAACTTCTTCGGTTTTGTCTTGGAAGACTTGGAAGGAGGACAGGTAGCAATGAGCTGTGCCAACTTTTCTGTTACACTAGGTCCTCCATTAAGTAATGCTCTGTCCTTTATATCAGGGTCCCGACTGCCAACAAGAGATGGTGATGCATTAATGTAATCTGCCATTTGTGAATGTACCGGAGAAAGTTTCTTAGACAAAGGATTATTTTCTCCTGGTGAATGAAGATGGATGCTTTCCTCAGATTGGCATTCCATGGCTGTAGCATCACCTGCTTTCTTAAACAGTTTTGAAGGGTCCTAAAATTTGAACAAGAAAAAGGTTTCAGAGAGAACAAATCTTTTAACACTTTAATTTCACATTATAATCCAACAAATTGCATCTCTCTCTCTCTCTCTCTCTCTCTCCTCTCTCCCCCCCCACACACACAGAGCAAAATACAATTTTTTTTTGTTTAAAGATTTTATTTATTTATTATGTACACAACATTCTGCTTCCATGTATATCTGCACACCAGAAGAGGGCACCAGATCTCATAATGGATGGTTGTGAGCCACCACGTGGTTGCTGGGAATTGAACTCAGGACCTCTGGAAGAGCACCGTGCTCTTAACCTCTGAGCCATCTCTCCAGCCCCAAAATACAGTTTTTTAAGGATTGGGTATATGTGTGTTTGTGCACATGAATGACAATCATGTAGGTGCTCATAGAAACTAGATGACTTCCGGGAGCAAGAGTTTCAAGCTATTTTAAGCCTCCCAATATGGGTACTGGGAAAGAAACTAAGGTACTCTGGAAGAGCAGCAAGCACTTGCAACACTAAGTCATTTCTCTAGCTTAGGGAAAATATTTTTAAGAAAATGTTAAGTGGAGCATAATGATACATGCCTATATCCTTAACACTTGGGAGGTTGAGGTAAGAGTACAGCTATGAGTTTGAGTCCAGACTATAAAGTGAGTTCAAGGCCACACTGAGTATACAGTTTTAGAATGTCTCTAAAAGCCAAATCAATACAACAACAAAAAAATCTATTTGGCAAGATGGGTCATTGGGTAAATGTATTGACACCAAGCTTGGCAACCTGAGTTTAATCCCTAGAGAACTCACGAAAGTAGAAAAAGAGAATCACCTCCATTAGTTGTCCCCAGATCTCTACCCTCATAGTGGAGCAGGTAAGTAACAACATACAGATGCCCCACTCCACCGTGAATGTAAAACAAAAACAAAAGTATACTAATGGTACTTTTTGTTAGCTCATCTACAACTATAACAAATGCTACTAGTACTGATCTGTTTCTTTTTCATTTTTTTTGAGACAAGGGCTAAACTCTATAGCTAGGCGGGCCTCAAATCCTTAGTGATCTGCCTGTGTCAGTCTCCCTTGGGATTACAGGCATTTATAACCACTTTTGGCTTAAGATATTTAAGCCACTTTGTTGACTATCAATCATATAAGCCTACATATTTATTTTAGATAATCTTCATGATTTGACATAGTAAATTGTTATTTTTCTATTATCATCTTCTGACTAAAAACATATGAATGTGGGCTGTTTTTACTTTATTATTCATTTACTGTGTATCTGTTTGTGGAGGTTAGGATAGTATGAAGGAATTTTACTATATGGTTTCCAATGTTTAAACTCAGGTTGACATGCTTGGCATCAGGTGCCTTCACAAGCACCAAAAACATTGACAAAAAAGAAAATTAATATATGTACATATACATATTAAAGTGTGGTTGAGAACACTGTCATTTTGTACTACATATCTAATTTATTATTTATTTGGTTTAAGGGGATTCAAGGCAGGGTTTCTCTGTGTAGCCCTGGCTGTCCTGGAATTTACTCTATAAACCAGGCTGGCTTCTGCCTCCTGTGTATTGGGATTAAAGGCATGAGTCACCACTACCTGGCATTTTATTTGGTTTCTTAAAAAAATTATTTTAGTGTTTTGTACAGTGGTGCATGGTTTTAATTCCAGCACTCCGGTAGCAGAGGCAAGAAAAAAAATCTCTGGGAGTTTGAGGTCAGCCTGGTCTACATAGCAAGCTCTAGGACAGACAGGACTACATCAGAGACCCTGTCTAAGTAAATAAATACATAATTTTATTTTTGTGTGTGTATGTTATTGGCTGCCTATTGTCTCTGCACAACATGTACGTCTGGTGTGGCCTGTGGACACCAGAAAAGAGTCAGAACCTCTGAAATTAGAGTCACAAATGATTGTGAGCCAACATGTGGGTGCTGGGAATTGAATCCAGGTTCTTTGGAAGAGCCAAACAATGAGTTACTTCTCCGGCTAATTTTTGACTTTTTGAGATAGGGTCTGTGTGACCTAGAACTAGCTTTGTAGATCAGGCTGTCCTTGAACTCACAGATTTACCTGCATCTGTCCTCTGAGTGCTGGGATTAAAGGCATGTGCCACCATGTCCAGTACTTTTAATTTATTTTATGGCTTTTTCTTTGGAAGTTATTTTGTACGGCTAAATGTTACAAAAATACCCCCAAATTTCCAAATATCAAAAATAATAGAAGCAACTCTAACAACAAATCAATAATATAATATTACAGAAAGTATTTTGAGTTGGGTGTGGTAATAATGTCTATAATGTATGCGTATGGAAGGATGGAGCGGGAGGATTGCTATGCATTTGAATTAATCAATACTAGGCTATAGAGTAAGGCAATGCTTCACAAAACAAAAGGAAGACTTGGGAGACAGCTCAGTGAGTGAAGTGCTTGCTGTAACATTAAGACCTGAATTCGGGTCTCAGAAACCACGAAAAAGCTACATCTACACCTATAACAGCACTGGAGGCAGAGACAGGTAGATCCTAAGGATTTGCCCTAAGCTTCATTTTCATTGAGAGCCCATAAAAAGCTAAGCGGAGAGCTAAAGAACACACCAATCAACTTTTGATCTTGACAAGTGTGTGCCCAGGTAAGCATGTCTACCTAACACATACACACACAAACACAGAGAATATTTTGAAATACTGTTAATATATTGATAAAATAACTAACCAAATAAATCCGACAAGTTAAGAAAAAAGAGCTGGCAATGTAGCTGGGAAGAATATGTGCACAGGATGCTAGAGCTCACGGGGACATGTACATTTGTGGAGGCCAGAGGACAATTGTGTGGGTTAGTTTTCTTTCTACCTTTATGTGGGTTCCAGGAAATGGAACTCCACTCACAAGTGCCTTTACAAACACACTGCACGATGTACTTTTCTAACCATGTCTCAAAAGAGTAAACCAAAACTAGCAGAGGAAATTTCATTTCTTCAGAAACTACAATAGAAAAATATCAATAACAATATGAACATTATTATATGTAACTTTAATAGCAAGTTTTCTTGCTATATAACTTAATGAAGAAAAAGCCTCCGGCACCCCTGCCACATACAAAAAAAGGCTTTTTTCTGGGGGGTGGGCGGCTTGGAGGTGTTGAGACAGAGTATATATATGTAATCCAAGTTGGCCTGTAATTTAAGATCCTTCTGGGATAATAGGTTTGTCAACATACCTGGCTTTGTGGGGGGTTTTATTTGTTTGTTTGCTTGCTTGTTAGAATTTTGTGTGTAGAGGCCCAGAGAGGCCAGAAATGAGTTTCAGATTCCTCAGAGCCCAATGTGGGTTCTGGGATGTGAATTCTGGTTATTCTGGTTCTCTGGCAGAGCAGTAAGGGTTGGTTGCTTTATTTATCTGTTTGTTTCTTTGTTTTGGTTTTTCGAGACAGGGTTTCTCTGTGGCTTTGGAGGCTGTCCTGGAACTAGCTCTTGTAGACCAGGGTGGTCTGGAACTCACAGAGATCTGCCTGCCTCTGCCTCTGCCTCCCGAGTGCTGGGACTAAAGGCGTGCACTGCCACCACCCGGCAAGCAGTAAGTTGCTTTAAACTGCACAGCCATCACTCTAGCCTTAGATGCCTTTTTATAACTTATTCCCAACATGAAAAATGACCACAAGAGCACATTTCTGGTTCAATCTGGCCTTTGGCATGTTCCTCTAGGAATTCCTATGTGGTGGTTTGAGTAAGAATGGACCCCATTGGCTCATATATTTTTCAATGCTTAGTCATCAGGGAGTGATGACTGTTTGAGAGGGATTAGAAAGATTAGAAGTAATCTAATCCTTCACTGAGGATGGGCTTTGAGGTTTCAAAAATCCATGCCAGATTTAGTCTCTTTCTCTGCTTCTCGGCCTGTGGATCAGAATGTAGCTCTTAGCTACTTCTCCAGCAACACACTTGACTGACTGCCTTCTGCCAGGCTCCCAGCCACGATGATAATGGACTAAGCCTCTGAAACTATAAGCATGCCCCCAATTAAATACTTTCTTTCTTTTTTTTTTTTTTTGATTTTTCGAGACAGGGTTTCTCTGTGGCTTTGGAGGCTGTCCTGGAACTAGCTCTTATAGACCAGGCTGGTCTCGAACTCACAGAGATCCGCCTGCCTCTGCCTCCAGAGTGCTGGGATTAAAGGCGTGTGCCACCAACACCGGGCTAAATACTTTCTTTTATGAGAGTTGTCTTGATCATGGTGTTTCTACCCAGCAACAGAACAGAGACTAAGACCCCTATCTGACCATTAGGTTTGGGCCCAGGGCCATTTGGGCCATGCTCATCTGCAGGAGCTTCTTTCTCTGATTCTGTCTACAAGCATCAGACCAGCAGACTTCAATTTCTCAGGGGTGACTGTTACTTCCCATACGATAAACATGCATTAACTAAATTAGCCTCTCCTCCCTACTTTCCCACATTCTGAGCTCAAACATTCCTTCCTCAAAATACAGGCCTTCTTCCTTTGCCCTGTTGACCAAGAATCAGAGTCAACCTGATTACAACACATATTTTTTAAATGATTTTACTTTATGTATATGTATGTGTTGGTTTGTACCTCTAAGTACAGGGCCTGTGGAAGGCAAAAGAGGGTGTCAGATACCAGAGAATAAGGCATCAAACATGAATGCTGGGAACCAAACTTAGGTTCTTTTGAAGCACAGCAAATGCTTTTAACCACTGAACAATCTCTCCATCTCCATACAAGCACATACTATAGTCTACTCATCAGCCAACCACGGTGCATGGAACCTCTCTCTTTTGAAACCCAAAAGGAGGGATTCTCAATATTGAGCTTGAAGTTTCTTAAGAGTTACTACTGTGTTGCATGTTTATCTATGTATGGCATTACTTACTCTCCTAATAAATCTCTTAATCAAAGGGACTCCATATCCCCCTTGCAAACCTGAGAACTTATAGTGACTAGTTGTGAAAGAGGTATAATATAGAATTGTGTATTCAAGCATGTATTGACTTACAAGGTAAGATCACACAGGAAACTTCTGTTTCATTATATATTCTACCATGCCTCTCCATATGTCACATTTCACAAAAGAACCAAGGTTTCAAACTGGCTTAGCAACTTGCTAATGACCCAAGGTCCATCTCCAGAATCCACATACAGCTTCAAGGAGAGCACAGACTCTGCAATACTATCCTCTGAACCTGGTCCACACGCTGTGGCACATGCACCACACACACACACACACACACCACACACAAGCTCTAGGGTTCGTTACCATACAGGAATTCTAGAGACTTCCAGCAGAAGTCTTCACTTAATACCATACAGCTGTATATCAGAATTAATTAGTAATGAGAGCATTTACTAACTAGTCTGTATGTGTGCAGCTCTGGAATAATTTATAAGTCATTAAAATGAAAAAAGAGATATGACTAGACAACTATAGAAACTAGCATGTGAATTACTGAGCTAAAGTGATGATTTTTAGGCTTAATTCTCTGGCACCAAAGAAGGTATGACTTCTAACAATTTGGTTCAATGATGACTTCCATTAGCAAAAACAACCATGAAACAAGAAACATTCACAGTCCTTGTACTTCCATTATGTACACTATGAAAACAAATGACAATTGAGACACAAGCAGGTATACTTTCCATTCCTTAGTCTAAGAAAAGTGATGGTTAGAGAGATGGCTAAGCTGTTAAACGCCAAGGCCCACAACCAAAACGACAAGAAAAACCAAACACTTAGTACATGGGTAACATCCTGGTCATAAATGGGATACGCCAATCTTCAACCCCAGGACCAACAACTAGCTAGGACTGCACAACAAAAATAGAAGGGCTGTTGAAAAATGAAATGTAAAAACTGAAAAGAAAATCACCTTAAAACACACATGTAAGAGAAAAACAAATAGTATCTTATAGTACAGTTTCAAAACAAAAATAAGTGCAATGGAGGCAGAGACTCGGGCACCCACATGGGAAGGTGAGGGAGAGTTCACAGACATGGAATATACAAGTCTTTAAATGCTCCACTCCTCACATCTTCTTCCTTTATTGTATCAGCTAGCTTTTACCTTTTTGTAAAATGTCGCAACTTACTAATATTTTTATTTAGAATTGTTATTTATCTGTATGAGTATTGACCTATATAGATATATGATTTGTATCATACAGGCATCTGATACCCATAGAGTCCAAAGATGGCGCTGGAGTGCACATGGTTGTAAGCTGCCTTGTAGGCACTGAGAACCAAACCTGGGTCCTTGCAAAAGCAGAAAATGCTCTTAACCAATGAGCTATTTTTCTGACCCCTCAATTTAGTAAACTTAAATTTACTTCCTAAATTTGGGTAGTTTAATTCTCGAGATCGGAACAAACAAACAAAACACCCCTAAAGTTACTATTAAGTATACTTAGGAAAGTTTCAACTTGTTTGAATTATCAATCATAATCAACAGAGTTTAAAATGGAAAGCTACAATGCTCCCCTATTTTGGCATTTATCAATCGGCTTGTGATTTCTTCAGTAGTATTCTGCAAACCCACCCATATAAAAAAGAAGTGGATAAAGAACGAGATAAAATTCAGCAATTTTTGTTGAAAATGGGATTCAGTTTGTATTGTGTTTTAATGTGAATGATACTGCCCAACACAGAGACATAAATGCAAAAAAAGAATAGGAAATTTTCTACAAAGTTGGAATGAAATTTTTTTTCTATACATTCTGGACTAGAAGGAAGAAAAGAGAATGCAAGGGTCCCTTCCCTTTCCTGCATACTGGAACCATACTGGAACCACACAGAACAGAGGCTACAGAGATCACACTTCCCTATATAGTTGCCTTTTAATGCGGTAGCAATTAAGCCCTATAGCATAGCCAATAACTTGCATATGAAGTAAAAAGGGATGCCATGGGGGCTGGAGAGATGGCTCATTGGTTAAGAGCACTGGCTGCTCTTCCAGAGGACCCAAGTTCAACTCCCAGCACCCACATGGCAGCTCAAAAATGTCTGTAACTCTAGTTCCAAGGGATATAACAACCTCATACAGAGGAGATACCAATACACATAAAATAAAAATAAATCTTAAAAAAAAAAATTTAAAGAAAATGCCATGAAAGGGGAGTATTCTTGTACAGCCAATTCTTTGAAGATCTATGCATTTTATACTCTTACACTCAAATGGTATTTATAAATAATAGAAAACTTTTTGTTTTTTACAGTTTCTATAACTCATGCTGACTTACTTTGGGGGGAGGGCATTTCAAGACGGAGTTTCTCTGTTTAGTCCTGACAGTCTTAGAACCCACTCTGTAGACCATGCTAACCTTGAATTCACAGATCCTCCTGCCTTTGCTTCCTAAGCACAGGGATCAAAGTGGTGTACCACCACCACCAAGCATGTTTACTGAGTTTTATTTAATATATGCAAAGCTCTACACTAATGCTTTTAAATGTGGTCTTTGCCAAGTAAATCTAAGATGCAGCATTTAAAGTTGAAATTCCAAAATATTGACACTGAGAAAAACCAAATCTATGGTCAGTTGATACAGAAAAGGAAGAGCCTATAAAGGCATGGAAGCATTTTTAAAAGAATGGGAACAGATAATTTTCAAGAGTTAGGAGCATTCAGGACACTAAACAGACCAGAAAAGTTACCCCCCTCACCATGTTGTAACTAAAGCACTAAGTACACAGAATAAAGGTAGAAATGCAAAGGCCCACACAGCAGGCCCATTAGAGTAAGAGCAGATTATTCAGCTGAAACTTTAAATGCCAGGAGGCCTAGACAGACGTTTTGAAGTTCTAAAAGACAGCTACCAACAAAACTACTACTATACTCAGCAAAACTGTCATAACTGAAGGAAAAATAACATTTCATAATAATAATTTTAAAAAAAAAGCAGGCTGAAGGAAATTCTATAGAAAGTCCTTGAAGGGATCCTTTAGACTGGAAACAAAATTCCACCCATGAAGTCACAGGAAAGAATAAATCATGCTAGCATAATAGTTCAGTAAGAAAGAAAGAGGGGGAAAAATACAAAATCAACAAATGATAGGCACCAACACACACCTTTGAATAACTCTGAAGATTAATGGTTGTAACCTGTAAATCAAAAGACACAGACTAGTAGATTGGACCCCAAAACAGAAACCATCTGTAAGCTACCTCTAAAAAATGCACATTTCCACCAAAGACAGACACTATCTTATCTTGTGTGAAGGGTGTTCCAAGCAAGTAGACCTGGAAATGAAGTCGGTGTCAATGATCTCTGATGAAATAGACTTCAAACAAAAACTAGCAAAAAAAGACAGTCACCTTACACTGATTAAGAGAACATTAAAAAAGACATTAAGATTCTAAACACATATGCCCCAAACACAGGTGCATCCAATTTCATAAAACAAATTATACTAATGTAAAGTCACAGATTCATCTAGCACAATGGCAGTTGGTAACTTTAATACCAAACTCTCATCAACTGACAGGTGTTTTCAACAAAAAGTAAGCCGAGAATTATCTGAATTAAATGACATCCTAAATAAAAAGGTCCCAACATACATCTACCTATAGAACATCCACTCCATTCAAACCCTGCAGAACACTCATTCTTCTCAGAAGCCCATGGAGTGTCTCTAAAAGAGACTATACATCAGGACACAAAGCACAACACAGTAAGAGAGACCTACAGCAGACACAAGCTCATGGAGATTAAACAGCACATTACTGAATAATAACAAGGTCTCTGAAGAATTCAAGAAGAAAATTTTAGTAAATATTCCTACAATCAGGAGCTGGAGAGACGGCTCGGGGGTTAAGAGCACTCACTGCTCTTCCAGAGGACCTGGGTTCAATTCCCAGCACCCACATGGCAGCTCACAACTGTCTGAAATTCCAGTTACCCAACACTCATGGCAAAACACCAATGCACATAAAATAAAAATAAATAATGAAAAACATTTCTAGAATCAAATAAAAACACAATACTCCAACTCCTACAGGATACAAGGAAAACTGCCCTAGAGGGAAAGTTTATAGCTTTAAATGCTCATATTAAAAAACACCTGTCCTCTAAACAGAAAAACTGGTTACTTAACAAGATAGAAATACCCTTAACCAAAATAATCAAAAGAGAGAAGGCCAAAATAAAATCAGACCTGAAAAGGGAACCATTTCAATGGATAATAATAAAATTCAGATTATCACTAGCTCTTACCTTAAAAAACATATATTCCACTAAATTGGGAAATCTAAAAGAAATCAATTTCTAGATGCATTATAATCTGCCAGTGTAGATGAAGATGAGATTTAAAAATGTAAACATATCTATAACAGTGAGATAAATACAGGAATTAAAACTCTGGTGCTTTCCTTTAATCCCAGCATTTAGGAGGCAGAGACAGGATCTGTCTGAGTTTGTGGCCAGCCTGGTCTACAGGGCAAGTTCCAGGACAGCCAGGTATACACAGGGAAATCCCATCTTGAAAAACCAAAACCAAAACCAAAACAAAACAAAAACAAATCCAAAACTCTCTCAGCTAGAGACCAGACACAAATGGATTCAATGGTGAATTTTACCAGATCTTCAAAGACATAACACCAATTCTTCTTAAACTATTCCATCAAACAACAAAGGAAGTAGCTGAAAAAATTGGCTCAGCAGTTTAAGAGCTTCTACTGCACTGGCAGAGGACAGGCAGTGCTCAACACCCACACTAGGTGGTATCCTCTTATGGCCTCCAGGAGAGCCGACACAACCATACACATGTAAAAACAAATCTTTAAAAAGAAAAAGGATCATTTACCAAGGTCAAGCTGGTTATACTCCAGAGATAAGAGAGAAGTCAATATTTAAGTAGTAAATGTTATAATAAAGGAGCTGGGCAGTAGCAGTGCACCTTTAATCCCAGCAACTGTGAGGCAGAGGCAGAGGGAGAGGCAGAGAGGCAGAGAGGCAGAGGCAGAATCTCCAGGTTTGAGGTCAGCCTGGTCTACAGAGTGAGTTCCAGGATAGCCAAGGCTACACAGAGGACCCAATAAATAAATAACTAAAACGAATGACAAACTATAGCCAATACTATATAAAAGGGGGGGGACCCTCAAAAGTACTTCTACTAAAATTAGGATAAAACAAGGATACCTACTTTCTCCACTACTAGAGAGGTCTTAGAGCAGTAAGACAAGATGAGCAAATAAAAGGACACAAAGAGGAAAGGAAGAAGTCAAAGTACCTGTCTGTGGATGACGGGACTCTATACCTGACTCTCTAAAGCCTTAGTCAGAAAATTCAAGAGAACTGATAAACACTTGAAGCAAAATGGCAGGATACTAAAAAAACAAAAAACAAAAACACAGCCTTCCTTTCTACTTACGAATCACAAACCCACTAATAAACAGGGGTTGGCAGCCTCAGGGAAATGTTTCACCAGTTATGAACACATACAGCCTCTTGCAGAAGATCCGAGTTCAGTTCCCAGGACTCACATGGAGTGGACTGGACACACCCACCTTTAACTCCAGTTCCAGGGAGATCCTACACCTCTGTCCTACATAGACATTAACACTCATAGCGCGCGCGCACACACACACACACACACACACAAAACTGCTAAAGTATAAGTAAATTTTTTTTCAAAAAAAGTTTTTCAACTGATGTATGAAAATCCAGACATCACAAGTAAAGCTTTATGACATATGCTTACAATACCTACAAATCCCAGCACCAAGAAGGCTAAGGCAGGAGGATTTTGAGTTTGAGGCCAGCCTGGTATATATAGCAACTCTGAGGTAAGCCTCAGCTTAAACAGTGAGATTAGTTATGAATAAAAATTTTTAACCCAATGCTGGGAAACACATATAGGCCTCATATATGCTACATAAGCATGTTAGTCCCTGAACTACATCCAAGCTCCCAAAACGATTTATGAATTAAAAACCATACACTTCTGCATGGCAAATTGACAAAGTAGTATCTAAGGGAAACTAACCAACTGAAGGTTCGAGAAAGATGGCTCTTAGGGTAAGGATGCTTGCCAGCAAGCCTGAGAAGCTGATCCCCAGAACCAACACCCACAATATACACCCTGACATCCTCATGTATACTGAGGCATGCATGTGCTTGCAGACACGCACACACACAATCAATATATATTTTAAAAAATACATACTGAAAAATTTAAATCCACATTTTAAGAAGCTACGTCACTCCTGCTATTTAGGAAAAATCTCCAGAATTAGCTTAGTTAAAAAGTACTTGGTAAGCAGAGGCATGCTGGTCTACCTAGTGAGCTCCAGGCCAGCTGGGGGATGACATAGAGAAAAACAACATATAGAACAATGTTAACGATATAGTATTTACATTTTTTAAATGGAGAAGAATATGTATATAGGAAACATGTATGCACTTGTATATATGTTTCTGGAAGATATAAAAAACAATGCATCATTTGCTTTTCTACAAGTTTTTTTGGTATCAATTTTGGTTCTAAACATCTTTTTTATTTTAAAATTTTTCTTTTATTTATGTATATGGGTGTTTTGCTTATGTGTGCGCGCACGTGTTTACCATATTCATGTAGGTGCTCAGGGAAGCCAGAAGAAGGTGTGGGATACTCTGGACCTAGAGTTACAGATGGTTTTGAGTTGCCATATGGATGCTGGGAATGGAACACAGATCCTCTAGAAGGACTGAGCCATCTCTCTGTTCCTAAACACAGCATGATCTTAATGTATTATAACCATCCTAGCAAAGGTAACACTAAAGACATATTAAATAGAAAACTTTATTCACTTTACTTCAGAAACTATTTTTCTACTCATCAGATGACATCATTATATTACCATGGTATTACCAAGCCAACTTTCTAAATGGGAAATCTAAAATGGACAATTTTGAACAATAAGAATATATGCAGGAACAACGGGGTAATAGTATTTGTTGCCAAGAATGTCTACTCCCCTCCTGCTAAGGTTTTAATGTAAATCAAAGTTGCCACCACCCCCTCCCGTGCCCCCAGAAACCAATTAATTTACCAAGTTTACTTACAGGGCATGGGTGACTGCAAGCAGCAACACTGATTAAGTCTGTACCTGGCATGGATGAGTACTCTTCTAGTCTTCTCCAGACTACATACTCTAACCTATCCCTGAAACTAAGGCCATGTGCAAACAAGGCAAAATTGCTTACAACACCAACTCCTCTTCTGAGGAAATGTCAACAGTCCACATGCCAAGGTGTGAACAAAAAGCTGGAGAACTCAACTTAGTGGTAAAGGCCACATGAAGCTGTGGGTTCAACCTTCAGTACTAATAAATAAATCATTTATTAAATGGCCACACTTTTATTCCCAGTACTCTAGAGGCAGAGGCAGACAGATCTCTGTGAGTTTGAGGCCAGCAAGATCTATACAGTGAGTTCTAGATCAGGCAGACACAATGAGACTTCAAGCTCAAAACAAAACAAACACACCGGGCATTGGTGGCGCATGCCTTTAATCCCAGCAGAGGCAGGCAGCAGGCGGATCTCTGTGAGTTTGAGGCCAGCCTGGTCTTCAGAACAAGTGCCAGGATAGGCTCCAAAGATACACAGAGAAACCCTGTCTCGAAAAACCAAAAAAAAAAAAAAAAAAAAAAAACCAAACACAACACAACGAAAATTCTGGCCAAACCAGGTGGCCTACTCCCGTAAACCCAACCCAAGGAGTGACGAGAGTTCAAGGGAAAACTTGGCTACATAGCAAATTAGAGGCTAGCCCAAGCTACAAGAGGCCCTGTCTTAACACACATCACACTTCTGGATACCATAGCAATCCTGTAAACAAAGAACCTGCAGCATAGATTCTGAAAACATGTAAAAAGCACAAACTTTGGAGCAAAGATCTATGGGTAATAAGGGCTAACAAGATAGCTAAATGAATAAAGGTGTTTTGCCAAGCAAGCCTGATTCTCTGAGTTCCATTTCCAGGACCCATGGTAGAATGACAGAACTCACAAAGT